>NW_026596034.1:25462027-25510096 GCF_907164565.1 Psammomys obesus
TGTGTGTGTGTGTGTGTGTGTGTGTGTGTGTGTGTGTGTGTGTGTGTATACGTGTATGGATGTGTGTGTGTGCATGTGTGAATATGTATGTGTGTGTCCATATTGTGTATGTTATGTGTGTCTGTATATGTGTGTCTGTGCACATATGTGTAGGTATGTGTGTATGTATGTATTCTGTGAGTGTGTATGTGTAGAAGTGTGCGGGTGAATGTGTGCGAATATGTATGTGTATATGTGTGTCCATATTGTGTATGCATGCATGTTTGTGTGTGTGTGTGTGTGTAAGAGTA
Organism: Psammomys obesus; assembly: GCF_907164565.1. NCBI lineage: Eukaryota > Metazoa > Chordata > Mammalia > Rodentia > Muridae > Psammomys > Psammomys obesus. Next base: position 25,462,318 of record NW_026596034.1, read on the forward strand.
TGTATGTGTGTATGTGTATGTGTATGTGTTCAATGAGTGTGTGTATTGTGCAAGTATGTGTGAAACTCTGTGCGCATGCGTGTGTGATTTGGTGGAAGGTAATTACCCTGAGCTTCTAACCTACACCTTTACTTTAGGTGAAATAGACCTTGGTTTTCCCTTTAGCACCTTCTGAAAATGATCTGTCTTAACATTTTGAAGGTAACTTCACCCACGACTGTTGCATACATTGTATTTCTTTCAGGTCTCCCTGGCAGAGTTTATTGCCTCTTCATCTGAGAAGCTCCTCTACCCTGTTCAGATTCCTTCTTCTGGAGGCCTCCCTGTGCTTCTTCCCATCGTCCGTGTCTGTGTCTGCCCTGACAGGCCACAAGCGCAGAGGTGGTGCCGGGCTAACTTCCATCTCAACGCCAAGAGCATGCTCAGGGTGTGTCTGCAGCCCAAACTCCCCCTGCCAGTATATCTGCTTTTCGCTTTTTGAAACCTGCGCCCCCATAAGTTTTCCATTCTGTAATCCCCGCATATTAGTCCCCTAAATCATGGTTCTATACATTAATGATTGATTTCTCCAAGCATCATATCTATTTCCTGGTTGCTAAAGCAGGAAATGGTTGCTACCATTTCACTTTTGGCTATAATGAGACCCAGCTCATGAGAGTCGTGTTAAATACGTGTGTCAAGCCACTGTACGAGAACAGTTCATCCACAACCAAGATTGTAAGAGAAATAAGGATTCCTGCTTAATCTTTTCTCTGGTTATTCCTACCTTATCAATACCTCTCCGCCCCTTCAACCTAAAGCGATAGTGGATCTGAGGAGCCGCGATCTTTCTTTTGAAGTTCAAACACAGTCTGCGTGTCTTCTCCCAGAAAGCTGACCTTTGATTGGAATCTAAGGGGCTTCTGCTTGATGGATATTCATGCTTCAACAGATGCTGAATGCACCTGCCTCCTCACCAGCATTTCAGTCTTTGTCAGTCAGCTATCCAATGAGCTATCATGCAATTGACTGACTGAGATCTAGAGAGGACATTCTTCATGGTTGATTGATTAACTGAAAACTCCATTACTAAAAAAGTACAATGATTTTTAGTCATAGCCTATATGCCTGTATGTATATACACATATAATCATTATCTGGTATGGGGTTTTCTTTTAATCTATGTGACCATGTTCCTCTAGTGCAGTGGTTCTCAACTTATGGGTCATGACCTCCTTTGGGACAGCATATCAGATGCCCTGCATATCAGGTATTTACGTCACAATTTGTAACAGTGGCAAAATTACAGTTATGAAGCAGCAATGAAATAATTTTATGGCTTCATGTATGGGGTCACCATTCATGAGGAACTTAAGAGGTTGCAGCTTCAGGAAGGCTGAGATCTAATGGTCTAGAAGCTCACCATTTCATGCTATTCAATTATCCCAGTCAACTTGTCTGACTAGAAATGGGCATTCTCCAGGGTATAGAGAGCAAGAATGTTTCCGCTTTTAATGAATGCCACATTACCGTCAATTAGCAGATTAGTGTGTTGCATATGATGTGTCTTTTGTTAGGAGAGTCTTTGTGTGTGTGTGTGTGTGTGTGTGTGTGTGTGTGTGTACACGTACGTGTGTATGCATTCATGTGGATGCCAGTTTAATATCCTTGATCACTCTTCACCTTCTATTTTTATGTGTGTGCATAAAAGTGTAGGCCCCAGTGTGAGGGGGCAGGTCAAAGGGCAACTCTCAGGAGTCAGTTCTCTCCCACCACCTTGTAGTAATGAGGAAAAGAACCTGGATTGTTAGGCCTGCGTGTAAGCACCTCCACCTGCTAAGCCATCTCCTCAGCATCTATCCTTTTTCGTTTGTTTGTTTGTTTTCATTTTTTGGTTTTCTCAAGACAGGGTTTCTCTGTGTAGCCTTGGCTATCCTGGACTTATTTTGTAGACCAGGCTGGCCTTGAACTCACAGAGATCTCTGTGCCTTTGCCTCCCTGAGTCTATCTTATTTTTTAAGGTAGGATCTCTTTAAAAATGGAGCTCGCTGATTCAGCTGGGCCGGCTGGCCCCTGAGCTCCAGGAAACCAGCCGACTCTGTCTTCCAACCCCTGGGATTACAGGCATGTGCCACCACCCCTGGCTCTTCCCAGGAGTGCTGGGATCCAAACTAGGTCCTCACACTTACACAGCAAGCAATTACCCACTGTACCATCTCCTCATCCCCATTCCCCATCCATCTTGTGTGAATCCTTTAAAACAGTGCCTCCCAAAGTGTGGCCCATGGAGCAGGGCCAGTCTCTGAGCTGGTTTCTGCTGGCTAGTAATGAGATGAATGCAAAAATTAAGACTAAGAATGTAGATGTTTTAATAGCAATTTGATATAGTAATTACATGTCTATAAAACCTAGACATTAAAAATAGTCTTTGTGTTTTCTATTTCCTTTGTGGTTCATTCATCTGTTGTTTTTACATTTAGTATGTTTTACCAAAAAAAAAAATACTAGTATAAAATTAGCTATTTTTAAAACAGGTCTTTACCACAGATGGTTTGGGAAATGCTAATCTAAAATGTCATGTCTCATCCTACCCTATTCCAGTTGTCAAACTGTCATTCTCTCTGAATATGTGAGACTTGGACCATCTATTCCTCTTCGCCCTTCAGACAGTGGATGTTTCAACGACTTACAGCATTGATAACTCTGTGACCTAGAGCCCTCTGTGTCATGGAGTTCATTGTGGACATAAAGCTAAAAGAGGACTCCTTCAGCTGCTTGAACAATGTGTTTGCCGTTGGGGGGATAAAGAAAGTTTGTCCCTGTTGGCTGTGGCTTTTGGCTGCTATGATTGCCAAGCTGTAATAAATGGATTTTGCTAAGCAGTCTAGAGATACTGGAGAATCATTTTGATACAGCCCCCTCCCATCATGGCCACTCCATCATCTTTGCCCAGTCCAGTAAAGTCAGTTCTCCATGGATATTATTTCAAGTGGACTGATATATCACCAGTTGTTATATTTCATTTGATTCTCATGCCAAACAGTCAACCTGTCTCGAGGAGAACTGTTCTTAACTGATTATGCCTTAACCTATAACATCATATTTTTTAAAGAACACTGTTTGAGGACATTGATATCTGTTGCCATTTACAGCTCCTCTTCATCCAGATTGATGATAGGGATGTGAGTGATGGAATGGAGTAAGCAAAACCAGAACCAAGGGTGCCAGGCGGGAGGTCAATGCAGAAATCTAGGCACAGAATAGAGAGGGACTGATCCAAGGCAGTGACTTGTATGTGAAGAAAGAACAAGAGTGGGCACTATTGAGGCAGTAGAACAGAATTTGGTGTCTAGTTAGAGGCTAGTGTTAGGAGTGGACGGAAGAGCTGATAGTGGCCCTCTGTGTTTGCCTCATAATAGCAAAACAAACTGGCAGCAGTAGGACAGGAAGAGAACAGGAAGAATGCTTTGGGCATGTGGAGGCTGAGAACATTGAATTTACGGTGCCTGAGTCATCGAGTCAGTAGGATTCGGAAATTAAAGCAGGAGAGATTTTAGGCCTAGAAATTTTGAGTTTTTTCTTTTGCGAGAAATTCTCTGTCTAGCCCACGCTGACCCCAAACACAGTGAGTTGTCCTTCTCCCTCTTCCTGTCAAGGGCAGACCTGTGTGTTTATGCTTGTGTGTGTGGTTATGCGTGTGTGTGTGTGTGTGTGTGTGTGTGTGTGTGTGTTCATGTGTGCATGCCTGTGAAATCCAGATGTCGACATCGGGTATCTTCCTCAATCATTCTCCACCTTATTTGCTGAGTGAGTCCAGCTCTCTTACCGAACCTGGAGTTTTCCAGTTCAGCTAGACTGGTTGCCCAGTAAGCCCTAAACATCTGCCTGTTTCTGCCTCCCCGGTGCTGGCACACCTGGCTTTTTTTATGTGCGGGGTGAGGTTCTGAACTCAGATCCTCACCAGGCACTTTACCCACTGAACCACCTTCCCAGGCCCAGATTTCGATTTGTCTTTAAGTCATGTCTGTGTGAGTAATTAAAATTATGGGTTTGAGTATAAAATCTTACAGTGCTTTAGAGATATTTACATTTAGTCAACTGCCCCCTAAAATGTAAGGATTTTTTTTATAGCTATGACTTTTCTACCTCCCATGTGATAAAATGGAAGTATCCTAATAGTTTGTCTATGGACATTATGAGACTTAATGAGAGTGAAGTTAATCAAATAGATCCACTTCATTGTTTTCTAAATTTGGAACTCGAGTTGCCTAACCTCAGATGATCCAGTGTCCTGCATCTATCTCTCTCCATTAGCAGCCCATAAAAGAAACACAGAAATGTATGGATTAGTATTATACATGTGTCAGCCCATTTGATTCAATCCATCATCATATGACCCCTGAGAGGTCATAAAACCCATTTACAGATGTGAAAATGAGCTCGGAGAAATTACATGGATGGGAAGGGTCTGAAGTCACCATCCTTTAGCAGTTTATATCTCCAGCCATCTTATAGGCATAAGGATATTGTGTAATTCAAATGCTGATCTCTGTACCCCCCCATATCCGGTTGCAACCCCTGTTCTGAGAATCTCTTGTCTCCATGTTGTGTAAAGACTGCTTCCCAATTGTCCCCTGATGTGCCAATAAAGAAGCTTACAGCCAATCACTGAGCAGAGAAAACTGAGCTGGGCTTCTTGCCAGGCGGTGGAGAAGGAGTTAGAGGAGAAAGTAGGGGGCTCAGCCTTGAGAGAGGTACAGGTGACATCAAGAGAGGAAGGAGCTGGATCAGTAACAGCTACAAAGTGCAAGTATGCCTGGGATGTACACTGGGGGAAAACCAGATTAGTTCAGAGGATTAAGAACAGAGTAATAACCGCTCAGTTATTGTGCTGTGGAGCTTATTATTAAACTAATATAAAAAAAAAGTGATATATGCATGATAGCTGGGTTAAGAAAGAAACTGAGGAAAAACACTGTTTTATAACAATAACTTTAACACCATCTGGTCACACATACTGTTGGGCACTGAAAATATTATGTGTATGTATGCATGTATAGCCAACTTTGTGATTTTAAAAAAAACATGATTTTCAAAAAAAATAATCCCAAAATTTGTTTATAAGTTTAAGGATTTACTAATTTATGTGAGCATATAATAGTCTCAGAAAGCTTGCTGAGAAACTGGGAGAGGTAAGGAAGATAAGGAAATTCAAGGACCAACCTGGGCTATGTGAGACTCTGTCTCAAAATATAAAATTAAAAAAAAAAAAAGGATTATAGGAGGGAGGAGGGAGAGAAGGTGAAAGGGAGGAAGGAGGGAAAGGAGGGAGGGATGGAGGAAAAATGGACTATGCGATGCACTGGGATGCAATCACCAGTCAGATAAAGTTTCTGCCCTCTAAGAGCTCGTAGCCCACAGCGTCAAGGGGACGTCGTTCCCACCATGGTAGAGAACAGGGAAGAGAAACATCTCATCAGGTTATGGCAGAGGAGGCCTGGAGGAAGTGATGCTCAGGCTGAGTCAGTAGAAGATATCTCCTTGGGAGGTAGGAGTTGGGGGTGTTAATGACGGAAGCAAGAGCATAAGCAAAACTGTAGGAAAAGAGCCTGTGTCAGGGTCATTCCCACTGTTACAGAGGCCCCTTTTGTCCTGTAGGTGAGACTTTCCACCAGCACGCTAAGATGGTCTCGAGTCTCAGAGACGTTTACAGGGTACGCATCGACAGGAACGTGAGCCGGTAGAAAGCACTGGGCGTTTATTCGTCTAGGCTCCGAACTCCACCCTGCCATGACCCATATTCCCTACAAGGCTCTACCTGAGCTTTGTACACACTTATCTGTACACACATACGTGTATTTTTCAGGTAGGTGGCTCTGGTTGGGGTGGGGATGGTGTTTCACCTGGTAATCAATAATCAGAAACAACCTAAATGTCCAATAACAGAAATGTAGTAAAATAATGTTGGTCAGCAGCTACCGCTTACTGAGTGCTCGCACAATGCCGCTACACCCGCTGTCTCTTCAGCCTTGGCAGAAATCACATCCATCGTCGGTGTCCTGCAGGTGGAAGGCCTGAGGCTTCAGTTAGCTGGCTTCCCATCACCCCACAGTGAAGGATCGGAGTTCAGGAAGTTCCACACCAACTATGTCTGACTTTTAAGTGCGTGTCGTTCTGCTGCCTTGGCTGTGGTAAACCCACATAAAAACATGCCATGCATTCCTCTGAACCCTACTTCCAAAGGACTATTTAAAGATACAGGAAATAACGTCATTTTAAAAGAAAAAAAACCCTCAAACATAAAATATACATGCGGTCACTTCAGTTTCATTAAGTATACCGAATTAAAAAAAAAAAAAAGTAATATATCTATCACTGCAGGCAATTTCCATTTTCTTTCTTAGCTTTTCCCTGCAGTCTTTCTTGAACAGAGTGTGTTCCTTTTGCTGTTAGAAGCATAGCCAAAAGTTAAAGATCTTTAAAAATGTACGATGGACTGCTGTCATCATTCACTCCTTAGATTCCGAAGAAAGGATGCTTCTTGGACGCATCCCGGTCCACCTAATGGTGTGTGCGCAGATGCAAGCAAAGCCAGCCTGTGGGATTATGAGCCACATAGACTTAAAGTTAGCTCGCCTGGATCTCTTCCTTTGCTTAGTGAGTAGGGAGCTTCAAGCTAAACAGTCTTTACAATTCCTAAAACCACTAAATTTTGCAGTCTTTTTTTTTTTCTGTGCAAATGGAATAACAGAGGACATAAAGGGACTCTATTAAATTCCTGCCTTAGTTAGATTTGCATGGGCATTTAGAGGGCAGGGTCTTTGATTGGGTCTCAGCTTGCTGGTAATATGATAATGTGCTCAGTTGCATTCCATATCCAAGCACTGCTAGGTGCTTTCAACCACAACCAAAAAAATTTTTTTTTCTTTCATCCTCATTAACGCCTTTGACATAAGCATTATTATGCATTATTATTTACATTTTTGATGATGTGAATCAAGGGTCAAGGTCACAAAAGGTCTCTCTGATATATTGTGGCCAGGTTAAGTCCAAATGTTTCCTCATAAAGTCCCAGACTACTGTTAGTCCAGATATGGCATATTTATCTTACTATTATTTCAACTATACGCTGTGCTGGCTACCATAAAGAGGAAAAAAAAAAGACAGAAGCAATTCTTGTCCTCCGTTTCTTGTTTTTATTGTAAAAACAAGAATGGGTTCTCACAAGGAAGCAGTTCTGAAGTTAAATAGAGAGATGGTCTGTAGTCGGGACAAATGGAAGCTTCTGGCTCCATCTCTGCATCTTTTAGTGGGAGGCAAACAAAAGGACATTAACATGACATTGCAAATGAGGACAAAAATAGTCACTTGTCATTAGCATCAGGTTATTTTCTTGGAAATTAACCCCAGGAATGCTTGAGTAAGCAGTGCAAGCCTAGGCATCATTTGAACCCTGACAGAACCAGGTCTCGGGACCTCAAGAGAATAAATCAGTCCAAAGCTCCTCATTGTGCTAATTGTCCTGATTATTAATGTTGAAAACACTAGATAATCAACTATGTGGCAGCAAGATATCCACAGCCCAGAATCGTCCAATAACCAAAGAATTCTCAGAAGAAATACGCGCCACTCACAGAACCCGGGCTAGCCCAATCAAATAACAAAGTCATTTCAGAGAGTCATTTCATGAGTCATTTTAGAGAGAGATGGACACCACAGCAGAGTGTTGTCTCCAGCTACGGTGACCTTGTTCCGTTGAAATACAGACCTGACGGAGAGAAGTATAGGCAAGGGGATCTTACATGAACATCACTGGCCCCTGAAGATGTCGAGAGGGGGAGGGGCATGAACACACATGAATACAGGCATACATGGCTCATAGGAAGGCTTGGTCCTGTACGTGGCCTTCGGGTGAAATGTAACTATCCATCTTTCAGTGTGTGTCATTCTGCTGCCTTAGCTGTGGTAAATCCACGTGTAAACATGCCGTACATCCTCTGGACAGAAACTAATGTCAAATTAAAAAAAAACCTCAAACATAAAATATACATGCAGCCATCTCAAGTATACTGAAATGCTATATATCACTGCGGGCAATTTCCATTTTCTTTCTTACAGTTTCCTTCCAGGTTTTCTTGAACAGCAATATGTGCTCAGGACTAGCTTCAGAGGGTTGTGTCTAAATAAGAGTTCCCAGAATTCTGTGAGTGGCTCTTGGCTTCCGTCTCGTTCTGGCTGTGCTAGAGATGTGAAGGGAGGGCATCCCGGGGCACAGACACTGGATAAGCACCCTGCTCCCCGTCATCACTTCAGCAGACTCCTGCTGCCACCAGAACATGAACAGTTTCCTTCCTGAGACTGGGGAGAATGGGGGCTCTTGCTCAAGACCCTCACTGATTTGCCTTTATGTGTGAAGAAATCAACTGACTAGAAGTGAAAAGTGGGCCTTTAAAATCAATTCACTCACAGCTGTCATTAATTCTCTATTATTATCTTTGTTTACATAAATATCCTAACATAAATGAAGAATATGTCAAAGTGCTTTGATCCCATTTTACTTCTTTTTTGGTTTTGGTTTTGGTTTTGGTTTTTGGAGACAAGGTTTTTCTGTGTACCCTTGGCTGTCCTGGACTAGCTTTCAAGGCACGCTGGCCTCGAACTCACAGCAATCCGCCTGCCTCTGCCTCCCAGAGTACTGGAAATCCAGGCGTGTACCACCATAACCAGCCTTTGATCCCATTTTTTAAGCCTAATATGACTTAGGGAGCCCTTACTATGGGCAACACACAGACTCTGTGGGAGACAAAAAGGCATAATGTGTGTGGTAAGGATCTTGCACGCCAGCGCAGAGGACGCTAACGCATTATTATAGCAGTCAATTAAAGTAGGAGAGACAATAGAAGCGCTGCCACAAACAAGTTCATTCAGCCATTCAGCAAGTATTACAGCAGGCACGATGAAAGCTCCAAAAGTGAAGCATGTTTTCTAGCGAAGACGAGGTCATACAAGTGACAACTTGAACCCGGCTTTGAAGAAGAGCTTGAAGGTTGCCAGGCAGAGACCTGAAGCAGGAGGGGCACAGATGGCATGCTGGGGAAGTGAAATGGAGACTATGCTTGGGAAATGGAAAGCGGTTGATGCGGCAAGAGCCCCAACAGGCCCTTAGAAGCTGGCAAGATGGCTCAATGGTTACAAGCACCTGTCTGCTCTTCCAAAGGACCCGGGTTCAATTCCCAGCACCCACATAGCAGCTCACAACTCTCTGTAAGTCCAGTTCCAAGTGTCTGACACCCTTACATCAATGCACATAAAATTAAAAAAATTAAATAAAATTTTTTTTTAAAAAAAAAAGAAAAGAAAATATGTATCTCTGTAGTGAGAGAGAGGCCTGAAAGGGTCACCTGTGTGCTGGTTTCAGATGTCAACATGGAAACAAACTTTATTATTCTCTGCTCTGTAGACATTAGAAGCTTGGGGCAGAAATAACATGTTTGCATTGTAAGGCCGTAAGACATACCTCCATCCACAGAGTGAAAGGAGATAAAGGGCAGTGGGAGGCTTTTGCAGAAGCTGAGATGAGAGAAAGCCAACTTACGATAGGGGAGACGGGAGGGTGAGGAAGTTGTGTGGATACAAACTCCGAGGAACAGGGAGCCTATCTGCACAAGGACAAAGGAGAGGACAGAGCTGCGGAGAACTCCACTCACGTGACGCCATCAGCAGCCCACCATTTTTAAGGCTTTGGCTTTATTTTTTTTAACTCTAGGGAGTTCAGTGCTGTACCCTTTCTCTGTCATCCCCGGGCGTGTGTTTGCTTCTTTTCCACCGTCGGTGTATGTGATCTGGAAAGTGTGAGATCTGTCCGGTCTCTAAGACCCCGTGCCATCCTCCCCAGGCGCTTGCCCTTCAGCGCACCTCTAAGCTTTAAGGTAAAGACGGGAGACTTTAGTATCAGCCGACCATTTTCCAATGTGCTGCTCATTGGGTGTGGCAGAGCAACCCTGGATGTTTCCGGAAGTGATTCCAGGGGCCCTGGTTTCCCAGTTCCTGTAACTTTCTCCTAGTGAAGCTTTAGGGAGTCTACCGTCTCTAGTCTTTTTTTTTCCCCCCCTATTCAGGATATGCAACAGATCAAAATTTTTTGGCCCTTGTATTATGATTAGGCAGGAAACCAACCCACCTAGCAAGTATTTTAGTTATACGTTCCATATCTTCAGACCTTGCCTCGATCCAGCTCTTCCTTGTGACGGGGGGGGGGGGGGGGGGGGAGGTCAAAAGCACAGAATGAATCTTTATAGGACCAGCCTTGATGGGTCACAGGAGACACCAGCTCTAAGAAACCATTAGGGGCATCCCAGAACATCCAGACGAGTGTCCACACAGTCCCTGCATCTCTGGCCTGTTACGGAGCCCTTGGCAAGTGAGGATGGGCCAATATACCCATCATGAAGACTTCCATTCAGTCTTTTCAAAGCTAGATTACACAAAAACAACAGTACGGTGAATGCACTTGGCGGTCACTGGATCCCAGAGGTTACAACGCCATTCTATCGGCTGCTGTCCCCAGGGCAGGGCAGAAAGCAGTGGTGGCGTTTCATGCCATGGCATGCTTCCTCAACCTTCACCTTTCTCCCTGACTTTGAGATGCTCCAAGGAAGGTCAACAAAGGTGCTGCCCATCCTCTGAAGTGCCCTCGAATCCCAATCACAGCCTAAGCTAAGGTCCTTGACCCAATGAGGCTATGTGTCATCGCAAGCTGGCCTGGCTCTCATTAATGCCCGGGATTAGCCACTCTTCCCTTTACTCAGAAGATCCGAATAATATTAAATGCTACCCATAAGGTTGCAGCTGCCCCTAGAAATGGAATTCTAATTGAATTCCTACTGCTCCTTTAAGAGCCAACATAAATGTCACTTCCAAATAATAACGGCTGACATTTGTCCAGCGCTTACTCTGAGCCGGGCACTTTTGCTAAGGGCTTCTTGGGATTTTCTCATTTCATCCTCAAGAGAAAGGAAGAGATAGAAGGGGGGAGGGAGGCAGGAAGGGAACCACTCTGCAGTAAGTACAGCATATCCCCATTTTACAGATGTGGAAACTAAGAGGTTGAGTGACTTGCCCGGTGCCTCATAGCTGAAGGAGTCATGGAGTCATGAAGGTGCATGTAAGGTGCCCTTACAGAGTGGGCATCCAGTGACTGCAATGATACAAGGTCTCCGTTGCCCCGCGGACTGTGCATGCCCTCTGCACCAGCCCTCCGATTTTCCGTGGTCACCCAGCACCTGTTCTCCTAAACTCAAGGAAGCCACCACTCCACCGCCCCAGCCTGGCACTGCACGTGACAGATTGAAGTGGACATCTGTGGAAGGAAGAACGAAGACAGCAAAAGGCCCTTCTGTTTTGACTGAATGAGAACAAACAAACAAACAAACAAACAAAGCTGCCACCAATGGCTTCTCCAGATTCAGAGTAAAAAGCACCAGGTTTGCAAATCCAACATGACAACCCCCGCCCCCGCTTAAAAAGAAAAAAAAAAATCGCACTTTACTTTGAGCATCAGGTTCCATAACTTATAAACTGGCTTTCTCTTCTGGAGTTATGAAAGTTAACTGGGATGACACACGTGTGTGAAACCAGCAAGATGGCTGCTCCTCCTTGTCCCCTGTCTGTGGGTGTGTTTTCCTAGTTGCTGCTCGATGCAGGAGGGCCCGGGCCACTGTCAGGAGTACCATCCCTGGCTGGTTCAGCCAAATAAGGCCTTTCCCCCTCCAAGTCGCTTTTGGTTGTGGCGTTTTCGCAGCCACAGAAATGAAACTGGAACTGTCGGCTAGCGACTGTTGAATGAGAGACACGAGGAGAATTTACCGTGCTTCCCATCCTACAGAGGAAGATGGCTCCCACACGAGCCCACGACAGTGTAGGGAGCAGGAACTGCTTGGAGTGATCTGAATGCCTCGGCATTGAAGAATCTAGGTGTCGTGAGGACCTCTATTTTACGTCTCCAGGCTAGCTCTTCTGCCACGAGTGTCTCTACTTCGCACCTTCTCCCTCCCAAGAATACCTGCTCCTTCCCCCACGCTCTCCCCGCCAGCCCCCTTCATCTATCTGCCAGTCCCTTCTCAAAGGCAGACTCCTCAGAATGAAATCTCTGCCTTTCTTTGTTTTGCTGGTTTCCATTTTGTATCCTAAAATATTCACTCCAAGTTCCACTTGACAGACGTCCCTAATCTAATCTCCACGTCTGCTTTCTAATTTTCACAGTCAGGATAAAACAAATAGGTTGGAGTTAATTGCCGGAGCAGCGGGCCGGAGCTCTGAGCTGTGATTTATGAGCTGAGTGCGGGCGCTCTGCAACACATTTTTCTTAATTTATTTTTAATGAGTCTCTCAATTAATTTTCTTGGAAACATCTTAATGATGTTGGAGGCGGGTGTTAATGAGGTCTGCACAGCTCCTAATTTTGCATATTTTAAAGTGCCTAATGTCATCTTGAACCCTTTCTTCCCATTTTTAAGAAGAGATGAGGAGAGCGATTATTGTTGAATGGAGAATGTTCCCTCTTCATGCCTCCGTCTTTGCTTAACCTTTCAGACATTATGAGCTTATGGTGTGTCTCGGCGGCAATCACGTGTTCCCTGCTCCCCTCCTCCACTCTTGCTGTCTCCAAGCTCCCCCAGAATCTGAGGAACTGAAGCTAGGAAAAAAAAAAAAAAAAAAAAAAAAAAAAAAAAAAAAAAACAGGACAAGGCAGAGTTCCCAGGAACTGGACTGTTCTGGAAACAGTAGCTCTAAGTGAAACGCCAGGACGGTATTTCTGCCTGGGGCTCTGCGCTTTCTGGGAGCAGGCCTAGGAGAGATGGGCAAGAGAAAGAAGCACCTTGTGGGATGTCTGTCTTCAGAGCCCTGTGTCCCCAGGGGTTGCGCTAGCTGCCCCGCAGAGAAAAGCGTGCCACCATCCAGCTCTCTGATCCCTCTCCAACGCCTCAGTCAGCCTGTGCCAGCCTTCCTTCTGCGTTCGTCAGAAACTATTTGCTGATTAATAGTCAGGAAATGTTTCTATAGAAAAATTTCAAAAGAATGGAGCAAGAAGGGAAGACCAGGCATACCGGCCACAGACAGTCTAAAAACTTTAGACAGACACTATTTAAAGTGCTGCTATGCTGTTTCTTTTCTACATTTTCCTGTTTGCGGGCATTCTGGGTTTGTTTTATGTATCTGTGATGGTTCTGGGGGTCAAGCCTTCCATTAAACAAAAACAGCAAACCCATTTCAAATACCACTTCCATGCCTGCTGAATCCTGCACTCAGTAGGTGTGTCAAAAGCTACTATCCCATGCCACCAGGTGAGGCTCCAAGCTAATTCTCACAAACAGCCTGTAACGAATCTCTGTACCGAATCCTTTCTTAAAGTAGTTATTTCCTGTGAAGTAGTCTAAGAGATTAATAGTGACTTAAAGAATATGATTATATTCCTGTAAGCCTTCTGATACATAATTCCAAAGTACTTTCTAATCTAAAGGGTTCTGCCAGGTTATTTCCAAGAGCAAAACACAACTGTATATGATTCTTCCACGGTACACGGTCTACGTGTCACAATCCTAGAAATAAGCTGTCGGGTTTAAGTTCATTTTTTTTTCCTCAGGACTAACTTTTTGGGGTGGTATGTCAGGGAACCCTTCCTTCCTCGGGCTACACCACCAGAAACGGGAAGTCCAGCGTCCTGCCTCCTCCACAGATGCTCTCTTCCCCCATCACCTCATTGCTCACAGTTGCACGTCGGTGCCCTGTCCCTCCCCGCGTGTGGAACGCCGGCCTCAATCCCAGTCCACAGTAGTTCAGCTGCGCCTGGCTCTGCCCCACGGACTCTCGGGCTCCGCATCACGAACCCCATCTGGGCGTGGGCTCCAGACGCGGACGTCTCCTGTGGGGCAGCCCACACACGTGCATTCGGTAGACCTGCCCACACCTCCACGACCGCTGCCCTCCTTCCTGCGAAACCTAGTCCGCCCTGCGGCCTCACCAGGCCTGGCGCGGGCCTCGCACAAGCGCACACGTCTGGCGAGTGTCAGGGAGATGCATGTACGCCAGCAGCGCTAGACTTTTTTCCGGGCTGCTTTGCACACCAAATTGAACGTCCGTGTTCGGATTGTTTAAATTCCCCTTCGACCTGACGCTGAATGTTTATGTTTAGAATTTTAAAGAAACTTTCAACTTAGGAGGCAAACAGTCTCTCAAAATGCGTTTTGTTTTCCTGGGAGCTCCGTCGATTGACTGCTGGAATTTCTAATATTTACATTTAGTGTGTGTGTGAGTGTGCCCTGGCGGAGTCTGTGTGTGTGTGTGTGTGGCTAAGTGTGAGTGTGGTGTGTGTTTCTGTGTGTGTAGGAGTAAGAAGACAAACCGAAGGTGTCAGCCAGTTCTCATTTTTACACCATTTGAGTTCCCAGAATCAAAATTGCCGGTCTTGGGGGCAAGTGCCTTTATGCCAATGTCCTGCACGTTTAATTTTCATAGAAGAATATCTTCCAGTGTTTCCCTTAAAGTATGGCCAGGTTACATTCCCTGAGAAAAAGTCCACAGACTCTAGCTGCAGGGTCTTAATTGGTTTAGACGAGATTCTGTACCCAGATGTGGGCCTAAGTTTCTAGCTGTCACACAGTTAAAACAGGATCTTTCGGGAATTATCTTAATTTTTTTCAAAAAGAAAAGCCAGCTGACCAACAGTATTCATTCAACTCAACTATAAATGTGTGATCCTGGTCTTCATCCCCAAACATTTGTCAAGTAAATTAACAAAGTACAAGCGAAGCCGGGGATTAGAAGAACGGGTGTTCCTGAGGTGCTTTTTAAGCTATGGGCTTACTTTAGGAAAGAACGTGGATCACTAGAGGAGAGCCGAGACAGGAGAGCAGGGTAATTCCCACAGCTTCAGACAGGCTGCTGACAGGGAGAAGCTAATATGACACATGACATCACCTTATATCTATTTCAGTTATGCTTTATTTTAATTTAGGAGGAAGTTTAAACTGGGCATCTCTTCATAATCCTGGCCGTCCTGGAACTCTGTGCATAGACAGGCTAGCCTCAAACTCCCAGAGATCTGCCTGTCTCTCCCTCCACAGCGCTAGGACTAAAGGCATGTGATGTCCTGTCCAGTTTGCTTTATTTTCAGCTCTGCCATCAAGCAAAAACTTCGTTTCACTGTGAGTGTGTATGTGTGTGTGTGTGTGTGTGTTTAGCATAAGTCAACCTTGGGCGCCAGCCATTCACCTTGTTTTCTGAGACAGACTCTCTCAGTAGTCGGAAGCTTACTGAATCAGCTAGACTAGCCAGCCACAAGCTCAGGAAGCCTCTTGTCTCACTTCCCCAGCACTGAGACCACAGGCAGCTTTTTAAAAGCAGGGGCAGGGATCGAACCCAGGTCCTCTTGCTTACACAGGAAGAACTTCGCCAGCTGAGCTATCTCCTCAGCCCTCATTTCTAACGAAGCATGTCGGTCATGACAGGGTTTGCAGCAACAACCTTAATTTTCAGACACGTGGCACAGCACGATACTATTTATTGGGCGTTGTGCTTTATTTCAGTTTAGGAGGAGGTACGAAGGATGAAGCAGACATTTCTACTATGATGGCACCTCTGACCGCTTCCCTGGTCACTGAGGGATCCAAGCTCCTCTGTCCCCTGGGCCATCCTTGGTGTCTTGGGAGAATGGGGCAGATGAGGGTCGTGCTGCAAGTCCTAACTGTCAGATGTGGAGAAAGCATGCTTCGTACGTGATAAAAGCATTAAAGGGCACAGAGGTAATCCAGACCTCATAGCCACCTCTTCGGTTGTACTCTGCCATTATCCATCATAGAGATGATCGATGTTAGTGGTTTGAAATCAACCCCAGTTAAGACATTTACACCATGGAAATTGGCAAACACTACAAATCAGAATTTGGTTTATGGTTTTGTTGGGTTCTTAAGTATGCTAGAAAGTTATAAGGAATTAGTGAGCCAGATAATAAAAGCATGTTTTTATCAGGCACTATTATGTTGTAGATATTGAGGAAATAGCCTTCCAATATTTGAAAACCATTGGCCCACCAAAGAAGCAGCATTATTAGGGAAGGATAAATCAATTTTGATATTTCTCCATTATCTCATTTGCTCATTAACTTAAAATATTAACCAGTGTATTCATATAAATGAAGGGATGAGGGATGGGGCTCCAGCCGGGATACAAAGTGAATAAATTGTAATAATTTTTAAAATAAATAAATAACTTTTTAGAAAGAGAAATCTAAGCCTACAGTGTGATTTCACCTATATGTAATGGCTGAAGAGTAACTAGTTTGGTTGTTTGTGAAGAAGGAGACAGCCTGACGCACATTAGCTCCTGCTTTCTGTTAAATCTACCCTTCTGGTCACAAGCTATCAGTTCTTTCTTTTTCCTACCCCTGTCCACAGGAGACAGCCCAAAGTCCCGTATAGTCACTCCTTTCTAGCTCAGGTCTGGGATCTCTAGGTGATGTAAGGTTTCTCTGTCATATCAACGTTATTTGTGTGGTGTGGCAATGAATTAATGAGTTAAAATCTCCCCTCTCTTCAACCTAAGTGTTGCACTGAAGTAAAATGACTATGGAAACTGCAGTTACAAGTTCTCTATATCATAAAGAAAGGAAGAGGGGGAATTATAATCACGCTTCAATATTTTTTATTAGTATATATCATTGTACAAAATGATAGGTTTCATTCATTTATTCTTCATATGTTAGCATGTATTGTTCACTCATTTTGTTTCTCCTCTAACCACTCATTGGCGACCTTCCTATTCCCAGATAACAGCCTCTCTACTTTTTATCCTCTTTAATATTTTTTATTTTGTTTAATTTTTATTTTTATTGAAAAAAATTATGTGTCAGCTCCCCAATTACTTCTAGATCATCTCCACCTCCTTACTCACCAATGTTTTGTTCTTTTTTCTCTCTTTCAAAAAAAAAAAAAAACTACAAGAAACAAAACAAAAAGTAGACACAAAATTAAAATTATTTAAAAATACAAAACAAAAGAGCAGAATGACAAAAAACTCAAAACTAAGAGAAAGGAAATAAAAAGTTACAAAAATAATCTTGAGTTTGTTTTGTGTGGCCAATCACTTCTGGGCGCGAGGCCTGACGTCTCATTGGATACCCAATGGATATCAATGGATACCCAATGAGACTCCATTAGAGAAAACTTACGTTTTCTTTACCAGCCGGTACAAATTTCCTATTCCTCCCTGGTGATATGTGAAACCTGTGTCCACTTCCTCCCCTCGGTGCTGGGAGCCCATCTGACTCGAACCTATGCAGGGCTGGTGTCTCCTGCAAGAGTACCTGTGAGGTACTACATGCCTCCGTTCTGTTGTGTTTGGAAGACAGTATTTCCTGGGAGTGTTCTCCATCACCTCTGGCTCTTATAATCGTTCTGCCTCCTCTTCCACACAGATCCCTGAGGCTTGAAGGGAGGGCTTTGATGAAGACATCCCCCTTACTATTAAGTATTCCAAAATCTCTCATTCTCTACGTATTGTCCAGTTTGGGTCTCCCTGTTAGTTCCGGTCTACTGCGAGAAGCTTCTCTGATGGGGGTCGGGAGCAGTGCCTTACTGCTCTCTGGGTATGGCAGCATGTCATTTGGCGTCATTTTATGGCTATGTCCTTTAGCAGAGCACTAATGGTAGGTTTTCCTAGAGGCCCGTGACCTTTCTAGTCTCAGGTTCTCAGCCACTTCAGAACTGGCAGGTATGGGCTCCATCTTGGGGATCTGGCCTTAATGCCAATCACAACTTGGTCAGTTACCAATACAACTTGAAGAGGTCACTGTTGGGGGTTGCAGTGTTTGTGACTAGGTGATATTGATGATTCTGTCTCTCATATGATAGCATGCAGAGTACTTTGCAGTACCGTGAACACTAGTTAGTAGGATGACACATCTAGTTAAGTACTAGCTCAACCTCTCTGTCATATTCACCAATAATTCATCCATTTCAAGTTTTTCAGTTTGAAGCAGAGCTTTTTGAAGTATGTCCCTATGATTCTCTGGATTTCCTGTGTCTTTTGTAATGTTGTCCATTTCCTCTCTAATTTTATTAATTTGGATCTTCTTTCTCTGTCTTTTAGTTAATTTGGCTAAGGGTTTGTCAATGTTGCTGATTTTCCCAAAGGACCAAGGCTTCATTTCATTGATTCTTTGTATTGTTTTCATTTGTTTATATTTCATTGATTTCATGCCTGAATTTTATTATTTATTGCCGCCTATCCTTTGGATATTATTTCTTCTTTTTCTAGAGCAGTGCTTCTCAACTCCCCTTTGGGAGTCAATTGACCCTTTCACAGGGGTTGTCTAAAACCATGGGGGGGGAGTCAGATATTTACATTATAATTCATAATAGTAGCAAAATTACAGTTATGAAGTGGCAATGAAAATAAGGTTATGGCTGAGGCCACCACCACGTGGGGAACTGTATGGTCATAGCATCCAGAACACTGAGCTTTCAGATGTGAGTTGTGTTTTTTTGGTTTGTTTATTTGTTTGTTTGTTTGTTTGTTTTTAAGGCAGTTAGTGCTATGAACTTGCCTTCTAAAACTGCCTTCATTGTGTCTCATAGGTTTGGGTATGCTGTGCTTTCATTTTTATTCCGTTCTAAAAAGTTTGCGGTTTCCTTCTTGGTTTCTGTCTTGATCCACTTTTCACTCAGTAGCGAGCTGCTCGGTTTCCATGAGTTTGCATGCTCCCTGTTATTTCTGTTGTTCTTCATATCCAGCTTTAAATTTTGGTGGTCATGCAGGATGCAGGGTGTTATTTCAATTTTTTCTATCTGCTGAGACTTGCTGTGCGTCCTAGCATTTGGGCTACTGAGAAGAAAGCATATTCTTTTGGTCTGGGCGAAATGTCCCGGAAATGTGTGCTAGGTCCATTTGATTTATGATGTTATGATATTAGCTCCGTATTTCTATGTTTATTTCTTGTCTGGATGGCCTGTCTATTGGCAAGAGCGGAATATTGAAGGTCCATGTGTGACTTTAGCTGCAATAATGTTTCTTTTGTGAACTTGCATACTCTTATATTTGATGCATTAATATTAAGAAATTACAACATCCCCTTGGTGGATTTTTCTTCAATGAGTGTGAAGTATTGTTCCCTATCTCTTCTGATTGGCTTTTAAGTCTACTTCTACAGGTATTGAAATGGCTGCACCTGCTTGTTCCTTGGATCTATTTTCTTGGATTACCTTTTCCATCCTGTAAGCCTGAAGTGATATTGATTCTTGATGGTAAGGTGTATCTCTTGCGTGCATCAGAAAGATGGATATTCTTTTCTAATCCAACCTGCTAGTCTATCTCTTTTTATTGGGGAATTGAGACCATTAATATTGAAAGTTATTCATGAGCAGTGTTTGCTAATTCCTCTTCTTTGGTTCATATGATACAGATTTTCCCACTTTTGACTTGCTCTTCTAAGATGTTTGTTTGTGTTCTCACTTGGGTGTAATTAACCTCTTTAGACTGAAATTTTCTTTCTAGTGACTTCTGTAAGACTGGATTGGCAGATAGAAACTGCTTAAATTTGGCTTTATTGTAGAATGTTTTTCTTTCCCTGTCGATTGTGATTGATAGTTTTGCTAACTATAGTAATCTGGACTGGCATCCGTAGTCTCTCAGAATTTTTAGAACATGCATTTAGGCCCTTCTGGCTTTTAGAAATCAGGTGCTCTTCTAATGGATTTGCCTTCATGAGTTACTTGGTCTCTTTCCCTTGCAACTTTTAATGGTCTTCATTTGTTTTGCACATTTAGTGTTTTGATTATTACGTGTGGAGAATTTCTTTCCTGGTCTTGTCCAGTTAGTGTTCTGTATGATTTTTGTATTTTGGTAGGCAATTCCTTACTTATATTGAAGATTTTTTTCTATGATTTTATTAAAACAGACTCAATGGTAGTTTTAGAAATTTTTGTTTTGTTTTGTTTTGTCTCAAATGCTTTGTCTGGACTTTTTTTCCTTACAGAACTTTTGCTTATACACTATGGTTTCCAAGTGTGTTTTCATGGATTTTCTGTGTGTACAAACATGTGTGTCTCAACATCTGTACGTATTTATTGTACTTTTTATTTGGCTCTTTTTTCCTATCTGTTTGCTTTATCCTATTCTGGGTTTTTTGTTTGTTTGTTTGTTTGTTTTTATCTTATTCTATTTTATTATATTTTAGATGCTTTGGTTTTCTAATGAGAGAGAAAAAGAAAGAGTGTGGAACTGGGGGGATGGAGAAGTGGGGACGACCTGATAAGGAGGAAGGAAAACCACAATCAGAACATATTGTGTAAAACCATCTACTTTGTTTTTAACTATATTTTTATTTTTTATATTATTTACAGTTTGTTCACTTTGTATCCTAGCTGTAGTCCCCTCCCTCATTACCTCCCAATCCCATCACCCTCCCTCATCTCCTCCCATGCCCCTCTCTAAGTCCTCTGATAGGGAAGGTCCTCCTCCCCTTCCATCTGACCCCAGCTTATCAGGTCTCATCAGGACTTTCTGCATTGTCCTCCTCTGTGGACAAGCTGCTCCCCCTTCGGGGGGGGGGGGGTCAAAGAGTTCGCCACTGAGTTCATGTCAGAGACAGTCCCTGTTCTTATTACTGGGGAACCCACTTGGATACTGAGCTGCCATGGGCTACATCCAAGCAGGGGTTCTAGGTAATATCTATGAATGGTCGTTGGTTGGAGTATCAGTCTCAGAAAAGACCCCTGTGCCCAGATATTTTGGTTCTGTTGCTCTTCTTGTGGAGCTCCTGTCCTCTCCAGGTCCCACTATCTCCCCCTTATTTCATAGGATTCCCTACACTTTGCCCAAAGTTTGGTTAAAAGTCTCAGCATCTGCTTTGATACACTGCTGGGTAGAGTCTTTCAGAGGCCCTCTGTGGTAGGCTTCTGTCCTGTTTCCTTTTTTCTCCTTCTTCCAATGTCCATCCCATTTGTCTTTCTGAGTGAGGATTGATCTTCTTACCCGGGTCCTCCTTCTTGCTCAGCTTCTTTAGGTGTACAGATATTAGTATGTTTACCGTGACTGAACTCCCAGTGAAACATCCACTTTCAATTAAAAAAGAAAGAAAATTTTAGTGTAGTATATGCCAATCACTACCACCTAAGTTAAATTCTAGACATGAATATAATAGAAGAAGGAGGAAGGGAAGGAGCAGGGAGGGAGTAGAAAGGGAGGGACAGGAATGGAGAGAGAGAGAGAGAGAGAGAGAGAGAGAGAATCGGTCTCACTGTATATAGTCCAAGCTTGCTTGAACTGACTCTCTTACCTCAGCTCCTAAGTGCCATGGTTGCAGGCATATAATCAGCATATCTTGTCACATTTCTGTCTGTAGCCTCTGCTGTTTTTTTTTTTAATTTGAAAGTAGTGAGCTTCTTCAACCCTTGACTCTGCAAATGTCTGCACTCTATATTCCCATTTCTTTCTTTTTCCCAACCTTCTAGTTCTCTCCTGTGTTCATCTCTTCAATAGGTCAGCAAGGAGCACCAATAAAAGCAGAATGCGCACTGCCTACAGTCTGCTCCCTAGACTCTTCCTTGCAGCTGCCAGCCTACGATGAGAGCTTACGGCATCTGAGTTGCCACAGGCTGGCTCTCACCACTGCACACCTGAGCACCATGTGCCGAGCCACCCTTCACCTCATCCGGGATCCTGGATACCCACTGACCAAAGCCTGTGACACTGACTTCTAGGTTAATAGAGCATCGCCCACTTCATCGATTTTTACATTAATCACATAGGATAGTTTAAGCTGTGCAACAAAGAAATTCCAGCAGCTTTCGCCTAATAGCCTAATAGCCTTCTGCCTAAAGGTGAGTTTGCATGGTTTTGGTTTTTGGAGGGTTTTGTTTTTGTTTTTATTTTTTTTTGTTTCTTTTTTTGTTTGTTTGTTTGTTTGTTTGTTTTGTTTGTGGGGGGGACAACTCTCTTCTATTAATCTGAGAGCTCAGTCTCCATCAGAATAATCCTCAAGAAGATAATAGATTCACTTTCAAAATGCTTAAGGGAGAAAACTGACAACCTTGACTTTGGTACCCAGCTAAATTATCCTTCAAAAAGTGAGTGATATAAAGACATCTACAGATTTATAACAACGAAGAGAGATCATCCCAGACTCTCACTGAAAGAACAAACAGAGGAAATGCTTTTATGAAAGAAAATTAAGCAAGAAGAAAAGATGAGGTAAGGAACAGTGGCTTTAAAAGAAACACACCAGTAAACTGAGGATTATTTGAGCAGAAGCTATCCCTCAGGCTATGGCTGTTCTTGTAGAAAACCTGTGTTATTTCTCAATCTATCTATCTATCTACCATCCATCATCTTTTTTTTTTTCTAACAGCAGTTCAGATCCTGTTCTAGTGCTGAGTGTGGTGGCACACACAGTCAGTCCCCACACTCAGAGACAGAGGCAAAAGTACCTCTGTGAGTTAAAGGCCAACCTGGTCTACGGAGAGAGTTCCAGGATGGCCAGGACTACACAGAGTAACCCTGTCTCAAAAAAAAAAAAAGAAAAAAGAAAGAAAGAAAGAAAAATCCTATTTTAAGAACCATGTCCTTGAATTTTTAAATTCCATTTTCTCTCCTCAGATAAAGCTTCTTCATTCTCTGCTTTTTTTTTTTTTTCTGGAATTTCTATTCAGCATTCACTGGAGGTTTTCCTTCTGAAGTTTCTCAACTGTGTTTTACATCTGTCTCTAGACAGAACTTCAGGCTGTTTTCTCTGGCCCGTCTTCCCGTTTGCTCATTCTTCTTTTAGCCTAATCTCTCACTTACCATGAGGATGCATTTCGGTGACTAATTTTCACCTCTGGAGCACACATTTTATTTGTTGAATATATGTTGACTTTTTTATGATAAACTAACCTTACCTCTCTTTTCTTTGAATCTTTGAGCATATTACTAAAGTCCATTCAGGTTGCTATAATTACCACTTGTTATCCGATGTGATTTCTTTTGGGCAGTCCTGCTAACCATCTCTCATAGCATTGCAGTCCTCCTGTTATCCCGTTCACCATAGAGTCCTGCCTATTCCCTGAGAAAGAGTGTGCCTTTATGGTGTGTGCTATCCTGAACTTCCCAGGACTCAGTAGTTCCAAACCAGTTTTGTGACAGCAGCTGGAGTCGGTTTGGGGAAGGGAATCTGTGCACATATCCACACCCACACCTAGAAAGACTGGTTTCTTGTGCTCGTGGTCTGGGGCAAACGGCCTGCCACTGCTGTGTCCTGACCCTGAAGAAGCTTTCCGGTCAACACCATCTCCCACTGCCTGCAGGGACACTCCTTCCAGGTCTCCAGTTGGGTTAACGCTACGCCCATAAGACATACATTTTCATCCATTTACACACACATGCTATGAAACAGCTTCACTTCCGACTTCCAGAAGTGTTAGTTTTCTTGATTAAAGTCAAGCCTTAAATCTCGTATTTGATTTTTTTTTTTATTGTAGCATTCCTTGATGTTTCTTGATGTCCCCCTGTCACTTTAGGAACCCAGCTTGACATCAAAGTATCAACACAAGATTAGGTTGGTCAAGAGAAGCAAAACTTAAAAGGCGAGGAGCTTCCTTTCCACCCTCTTTCTCCGAGCTGCCCTGGCTGCCCCACGCGGACAGCCACTCTTCTGGATGAATTTACTGATCGCTTCCTTCATCCTAATTCACAGGGTTGTGAATTCCAGTGATTTCCTATTATAATACTGAGACCCTAATTATCTTATTCCACTTCATGTCACTCTTCTTTTTAATTACGCCTTTAATGTTTATTTATGTTCAGGCTCTTCACTGCGGAACCCAGTCGTAAATAGTGATGGCATTCTCTCTCTGGTACAACTTTGGAAACTTGTCTGACTTTCCAGTAGCTTTTTTAATGTATGTACAAAATGTCCTTCCTTCTTATGTTTGACCTTGTCCCCAGATGTTCTATTATGTCACATTTTCACTTGATTCTGTTCTAATACTTTATGCTTGGCTGTGTAACAAATTACTCCCAAATTTTGCATTTTAACACGGGTGAGCATTTATTAACTCACCATTTGTATATCAAAAAGAATCAAACTTGAATTATATGGAACCTCTAACTCAGGCTCCTCTGACTGCAACTAAGATGCTGAGACTTGGGGCTGGAGAGGTGGCTCAGCAGTTAAGATCACTGGCTGCTCCTCAGGAGGACCCAGGTTCTATTCCCCACACCCACATGACAGCTCACAACTGTCTGTAACTCCTGTTCCAGGGGATCCGACACCCTCACATAGACATATGTACAGCCCAAACACCAATGTACATAAAAATATATAAGTTATTTTTTAAAAATATGTTAAGGCTATGAGGTCCATGAAGGACAGGGTCGACTTCTAAGGTCATTCGGGTAGTTGTTAGCAGGACCCACCTCCTCAGAGGATTTGGCCAGGGGGATCCCTCGCTTTCTTGCCCCACGGTTCTCTCCACAAAGCTTCCCATAACATAGTGGCCGGCTTTTATCTGAGCAAGTGAGAGGCAACAAGACAGAATAAGCCACAACCTCTTAAACTCTCACTGTGGAACAAATAGATCATCACGTCTACCACATTCTATTGATTTTAAGCAAATCAGTAGGAACATAGCGTGAGTACTAGTCTAAGACCCTTGGTAACTATTTCAGAAGACGGTCACTGGGCACTTTTAGTTTTCCCTCTTAATTTTTCCTGTGTTTGCTCTAATCTCTAGTCCAGCTTTCAGCCAACACCGTAAGGATTCCCTTCACTTTCTTTTAGTTTTTTTTTCATTACTACGTGTGTGTGTGTGTGTGTGTGTGTGTGTGTGTGTGTGTGTGTGTGTGAAAAAGAACAATTTGTGGGAGTACCTGGAGATTGAACTCAGGTTGTTGGGATGGTTGCAACCACATTTACCCACTGGGCATCCCTCTGGCCCATGGCTCCATTTGCTTCTAGCCACTAAGATGCTCCATCTCCCGTCCATAAGTAACCTGCTTTCTCGCCTCTTCGGGAGACTTTCAGAATCTTCTCCTTATCCCAGATGCTCTGAAAGTTTGCAGCGATATTCTTTGTGCCGGCTATTCCTTGCATAGTTGCGAGATTTAGTTCATTTTTATTTATGTTTTGGGGGTGTGAGGTATACGTGCATGGACATAGTTGGGTTCCTGCAGAGGCCAGAAGAGAGTGTCAAGTCCCTTGAAGCAGGAGTTACAGGTGTTTGTGAGTGGCCCCACCTGGGACAACAAGCTCCAGGTCTCTTTATCGGTTTTCAGTGTAAAGCTCATGCCCTTTGATTTGAGGGCTATTCTTGAATGCTCCCCGTAATAGTTCCCAGAATTCCTATAGGTTGGATATTGACCCTTCTCCATCAGAGTTAAGCAAATGGTTTCCTAGAGAGTCATGCAGTAAAGGTGCGGGCCTGGGGACCACATGTGGTGTGTGTCATGTGTTGTTCCTCAGTGAACTTTTGACACATGGAAAAGGCACTCTCGGGCCAGAGAGCATGACAAACCTAGGCCACGTGTGAGGTCCAACATGTGGATCATCGCTAGCTGATGGCTCCTGAGCAAGTTCGTCCTCTGAGCCTCTCATCTTCTCTAACCCTTTACTACAATCTCGAGAGATCGCCTCTAGATCTCCCACCACGTTTCTTACTTCGGCAAACCAATTCATAAATTCCGAGATCTCTTTCTTATTCTCTCACTATCACCTTTGCATAACACCTTCCCAGATGCCCCCCCCCCCGACTTGTTGCTTTTTAGGGTTCATGCTTCTGTTTCTCCGGTGTCCAATTTTTTTCTGACAATTCTCATTTCTCCCTTTGGTTTTAGAGGGCTTCCCCCCCCCCCCTCATACCTTTGCCTGTCACTCAATTTAAGTACAAGATTCTTAACAGGATGTGTTTTCTTCAGATGGAGCAGGACTTGCCAGCTAACAGACCTCACCTGGGGCTTGCCAGATGGAGAAGGTTTATGTGGGGAAGCTAGCCCCTAGGGCTACCCGGTTTATCCAAGTGCAGAGACATTTGGTCTTCCCCCTGGAGGGAAACTCTTGCTTCTCTCTCCAGTCCTGCTGCCATTTCTGTAAAGCATGTTTTTTTAGAAAATTAGAATAATTAGGAATGGGCATGGTGGTATATAGATGTAATTCTGAGAGGCAGGGACAGAAAGATCAACTGTTCAGGACTAATCTAGTCTACATGACGAGACCCTCTCTCCCGAACAAAGAGGAAGCCTTGAGTATGTTCACTCGTGTGGCCCACTGATCGCAGGTCTGCACTATTTCTTCCCTCAAAATAAAGTGGCCTTGCTTCCTTTGAGGGGAAGGCTGGGAAGAGGAGGAGGAGGAAGAAAATTAGATTATTTATTAGATATCTATGGGACTCTCTGCAAAGCTTTTGTGAGGATCAAAATACTTCCACACTGGATATCATAAACTATCATTATTAAATTACAATGTTGCTATCAAACACATTCAAGAAACACTAATTGGACACCTATTATATGTCAAGCACGATTTTAGGCAGACATTTTAGAAGAGACATTGCCTCTTCTCTCTCGAGCTACTAGGCTCATCAACAAGGATAAACAGACACAAACAGACACACAGAGACCGATAATATACTCACAGGGTGGGGGGAGGGAGACAAGGCAACTGAGAGTATGAAGAAAACTAAATTAAATTAGGATAGGACGTTGGCTTTTAGGGTGATCAGGAAAGTCTTCTCTGATCCTGTGAGACTGAGAAAAGACACAAATGATCTCCCCCTCCTACGCTATTATGGAAGCTAATTTTCAGTTGTGCGCTAACCCTCCCCCAGACTGACAAACTCAACCTAGTGTGAGCCTTTGTTTTGGTTCCTCGTTGTTCTCATGTCTGGCATTATCATTATCCAAGGATCCGTCCTCCTCTGTGTTTAACCCACATGGTTTCACTGCTTTTATTCGAATTAATAAGTGTTGTTTCCTGACAAAGGCTGAACTTTTTCTCCAAAGAAATCAGTGTGCTTACTTACCTGAGTTGATTGTTTCTGGCTTGCTTAAATTATTTCTCATTATTCTCATCGGAAATATGAGGAAACCAAGGCACAGAAATCTAGAAGCACAAGAGTCTCTGTTGAGACTCTGTTAACCCCATGTAAACACTTGCCCTCTAGCTCTAACGGGTCTCCAAAGACCTGAGTCACCATGCTGCTTTAGAACTGGACAACTGGAGATGTCCTGATGTCCCCTTAAGCTCATTAAGCGCCTTTTGCTAATATCATGAATGATGAAACTACCTGTTACCAACATTAATGCCTAGAAAAGGACTTAGGCAGCAAAGAATTCATGTGCAGGAACATTTCCCCTGTGATTACTTCTAGCCATTTACAGCGTGTAGAAACAGCTGTCTTAGAAGTTTTGGTGCAATGGTTAAGAGTTCGTTGTCAGCTTGATGGGATCTGGAGTCACCTAGGAGACAGGCACACCTATGAGGGATTGTTTTGATTGGGTTAGCCTCTGGACAAGCCTGTGAGGGATTATCTTAATTACTTATTTAAGCTGAGAAGGCCACCCATTATGGGCGGCACTATTCCCTTCTCCCCAAACCCCCCTCCACCCTGGGGGTGAGATCCTGAACTAAGTGAAAAGGAAGAAGCCAGCTAAGCGTGGACATCCATCGTTCTCTGCCTCAAGTTCCTGTCACCAGGGTTTCCCTGCTGTGGTGGACTGTGAGACAAAATAGAGCCTTTCTCCCTCAAGTTGCTTTGCCAAGGTGTTTTTATCAGAGCAACAGAAAACACAACTAAGAAGCTTGAATTGCTAGTGTTGGCGACGTAGTATTTTTATGAATGTGGCCATGATACCAACTTAAAACGCCACTTGTCCTGTGGCCTCCTGGCTGTAGCAATAGAGACTATGCCTTGTTTCAGTTTGAGTGAACCATAGCATGACCCGGAAGCCATAAGCAGAAGATCGCCCCCGGTTTCCTCGCAGCCTGTCAATCTGTGTGAAATCAGCGAAGGCTGGAGAATGAAATCTTTGTTGTCCCTGTCCAAACGCAGCAGCTGTTTAATTTCAATTAGCAAATCTTGAAAAAGAACATTATGCCAGAAGTAATTAAAAGCAGGAGGGAGTTCCCCTCTCAGCTCCTTGCTACCTCCTAATTGAGGATCTGTGATTTCCCCCAGCAGGGCAGAGCTTGTGAAGTTTGGGTCCTAGGGAATTCTGACGCCTGGAGTTTTGATGTAGCTCTCCTTTCAAACAAGTGACAGGACAGGAAGCCCAAGCCTCCAGGAAGGATTCATTTAACTTTTTAAAGTCTAAGAAGTAGCTGCTCGGATGGAGTTTGTACCAAACGCCAGCTTGTTCACTTCAAGCCTTTGCCTTTTCTTCTCTGTGCGTGGCTGCCTGCTTTCAAAGCTCCTCCTCCTCACCTGCTAGAGAAGGCCAACTCTTTCTTCTCCAACAAACACGTGTTTGTTCCGGTTGACACCCTGGAATCTCTGCCAACAAACAAAGTAACACCACTACCTGCTCCCTGCTACTTGGTAAGTTTCTCTCCGGTCCCCTCTGAGGAAACACCCACTAATAAAGGTGCAGTTGGAGGGTGGAGACCTGCTGACAGAGGAGCAGAAGGGGTAAGAGGGCGGGCATGGAAAAGCCCCTTGGGCCACCCCAGCAAGATGTGGCTCCTGAAGGATTGAAGGGACAACTAGGACCCCACTGTCCTCTGGGCCAGTGAGGACTGCCGTGGGAGGAACAGAACCCACATACACGGGAATAAGGTTGGAGTAGAAAGGAACATGCCCACCTCTCTGTCTCCGAAGGTCCCTAAGGCAGCCAACAGTCAGGATAATTAACTGTCACCAACTGTGTGGCATCTCAGTTTGCCCTGCTTGTGTGTGGTCAACCTGAGAATCACTAACGTGCTTTTATATTTATTATACGCCCATTGGTGCTTGGCCTAATCCTGAACACACAGATGCTCAGTAAGTACTCATTGACTTGAGTGTGACCAAGTACAAACACACTGAGGAAAGAAATGTATGTTATATACAATATGTTGCATACAATAACCATATATAATGGAAATAAGTGTGGACTACCATTGAAATCCTCCAATGCGACTCATCTGGAATTACAAACAGGATCCTCCTAGGTAAAAGCCGGAAGACAATGACACCATGAGAAATGACACTGGGCAGCAACTTCCGTGATAACCAAAGCCATCTACCAGAGAAGTTAGGAACTGATGCTCAAAGGTGCCCTGTGACCTGACCTACAGGACACAGTGCGGTTGAAAAGTTGTGATGGAAGAAATGCGGTCTCTAGGACTGAGCACCGAGGTTCAGTTGGCTGTGTGGTATCTGAGTAAGTGTGGAGGTGTGGGGGAGAGAGAAGACAGCAGAGCCAAACGAGAAACCCACATTCTGGCAACTGGTCTGAAGGTTCAATGGATTTCATCACATCCCTGAAACTTCTCAGAGGTTTTATCTCTCTCTCTCTCCCTCCCTGAGAGAGGAAGGAGGGAGGGAGAGAAGGAGGGAGGGAGGGAGGGAGGGAGGGAGGGAGGGAGGGAGAGAGAGGAAGGGAAGGAGAGAAGCAAGGGCACAAGCATACCCCTACGCTTGAGCTGCCCAGAATAAGTGACGAAACTGCAGGTTCCCTTGTCTCCTTCTGTTCCATGTGGTGTTACTGTCTGAAAGGTGCAGCGCCCTGAATTGACTTAAATAAAGTCTAGGCCAGCTGTAAAGCTAGCAAGAGACCACGGGCAACAAAGAGCAGCTCCTGTGATGGTCTGTGGAGGCTGTGTGTACCTTTATCCACAGCGCAGATGGCCAGCCCCAGGTCTCCTTGTTCCCACGGCCTCTCCACCATCTGCTTCTGCCAATGGCTGGCATGCCTGCCAAAACTGCAAACTATCTTGAACTTAACTTTGGACAAATACAGTTAGAATGGGAAGTTCTATATTCGATCGAATAACCTTGGGTGGGAGGAAGAATGCACAAATGAGTGTCTTTCGGATCAGCAGAGAAGAGTCGGGTTAGCTGCCATCTCCGTTTATAGAAATGTTAGCTGTCTCTCCTAACTCTTGTGATGTGTGCACAATTGTCTCCCTCTAGCTGCCAGTGCTCTCAAGTGGGTGACTGAATGTCTTCCTCATTTCTTCTACCCAAAGTATACTTCTTTAATCCCCAAACAAGCTGGTGTCATGGTACTTTCATAGCTAACGTTATGTGACCACTCCCCTGGGCCATCCTGTGTCTGGGAGGGTGCTTCTGGGTTCAAGTTAACCTCTGAGTTGGTCAACGGGGCCAAGCACTCTGTCCTCCCCAGCATAGGTGGGCCTCGTCCAGTCAGCTGAAAGCCTAACCAGAGGAAAAGGGCTGAGTAATGGAATTCCTCCTGAGGAACTATTTGGTATTTTCAAGCCTTTGAACTTGGACAAAGTTCTTGGTTCTTGGGTCTGCCTACTTGTGAATGGAAGGTTACCCTCAGCTCTCACAGTGCTCGGATCCTCCTGGGCTCTCCTCAGGCTCCTGCTTGCCCACTGCAGAGCCTGCAACTCCTCAGCCTCCATAACTGTGTGAGCCAACTCGTTATAACAAATGCCTTCACATGTGTGTGTACGTGTGGGGACATAAACACTCACATATACTCAAACACACACACATTCACCGTGGCTCTTCTCTGGAAAGCTTTTTCTACCCCAGGATTAGCTCTTACACGCCTTGCTGCTTTTCCTCTCACGACACTCCTTCTTTTCAACCCCCCTACCGCAACCTTGCCCGGAACTCATCCTGGCCTGCCCCGGTAGCTGCCTTCTTTGCCCACTGAAGTCTAGCATCCTGTCCTTCCCTGCAGACCTCTGATCAACCGATGGAAGCAGGACAGTGTCAACCATTTGCCTCCTGTACAGCCTCCAATGAGTGACTCAGAGCATAGTCCAGATTTCATTGGTCTAAGCCTGCCTGCCACTGACCCGCCACTCAAGACTGGCCTAGAAGGCAAATCCGCTTCCCAGGTGAGCAGAGCCACGTTGCAGAGAGCGCTGCCTTCTTCAAAACTCCGTGTCTCCTCTGACACGGAAAAATATAGAAATGAAAACCTTATTTTTTTTTCCATTCAAAAATCCTTTCTCTATTTTTTTTGAAACATTGGGATAGCCAGCTCTCTTGCTGAAACTGTAAGTCTTGTATGAAGTTCTCTGTAAGGCTTTCAAGGAACTAAGTGTTTCCTGGCC
Source organism: Psammomys obesus (assembly GCF_907164565.1). Taxonomy (NCBI): domain Eukaryota; kingdom Metazoa; phylum Chordata; class Mammalia; order Rodentia; family Muridae; genus Psammomys; species Psammomys obesus. The sequence continues at coordinate 25,493,555 of NW_026596034.1, forward strand.
TGCTCTGTTGTTGTTAATGGTGACTACAGAAATCCTGGCCCAGCTGGGTTCAGCCAGATGTGGCAAGACTGGTTGTCTTTGGACACCCTGGATCTAAACTGCCTGGAGTTGGAGCCCAGCTGACACCTAAACAGCAGTCAGGACCACGGACTGTCGTGAGATTTCCTGGAAAGGATGGAAGGCAGTGTAAACGCTCATGACAAAAACTCTGTGTGCATTGGCTGTTGTCAGGTCGCGGATGGTGAGCTGGGAGCAATGCTGGAAACCGCTTATCCTGTGGAGCTGTCTGTCCTCCTGGGATGCCAGTGTCACGGCCATAAACAAGTGACTGAGCATCGCCACGCAAAACCATGGCACACTGCTTACCACAGGCCCCGAGTCCTCAGAAACCCTGAACTAAAACGAATCTTTCCTCCTTTGATTTCCTTCTCTCAGATCTCTGAAACAATAAACAGAAACAAAACTTTATCACAGACCTCTGTGTCCACATAAAAAACAACAACAAAAAGATGATCAAGGCCTACCTTGGAACACACCCTTGAAGGTTCCTGTCCTCTGTGCATTTGCTAACATCCTGAGTGTTGTTGTGGGCCTATATACAAAAGGCATACCCCGGCTTCCAGGACCTATGAAAACAATTTAAACTCAGCTCCTGTCACACACACACACCCCCAAATGGCTGAGAGTTTGGTTCAAAAAAAAATTTTTTTAATGAACATAAATAACAAAAGAGAGTGAAAGTGATGGTTTCCTGAGAGAAGTGTGCTCAAGGCTCATATGAGTTCAGAGAAGGAAAAGCTGCTTCCAGCTGGGTAAAGGGGACCACGAACATGGAGGAAGACCATCCCATGCAGTGAGAAAAGCGAAAGCGAGGCACAGAGGCAGACAGGGTCCTGCCTGGCAGAGAGTCCTGGAACACCCAGCCTGAGGCTGTGTGCGGAACCCCTGCTGTCTCACTGATTGCTCTAGACACCCTGCTGTGTGCTGGGGGATTAATGTCCTTGCCCAATTGCCCTCCATTTTGATTAAGGGTCAGTGTAGGAAAGAAAATTCACTCAAGCAAGTTAAAGCGTGGGTATTAAATGACTTTACAAAATTCGCCAAGAAAGCCACAGATACAGGCGCCGGGTCGAGCTTTCAGGAGTGACTCCAGACCACCATGACACCTGCGTCCTCGTTTGGGATCAGGAAGCTGCCGTACAGTCCAGTCAGAGAGTGGCCTCCATCCATAGCTGCAACAGAGATCCCAGAGCAGCCTTGCCGGAGCTTCCTGAGAAAAGAGAGATCTCAGAAGACACAGGCTCGGGTTCAGCTCATTCTCACCTCTGCACTTCATTTGGGAACTCCTGACTAGCAGAACCACCAATAGAAATGATACCCGAGAAACAGTGGTCGCTAGCTTTCCGACATACAGGAAAGAATGCTAGGAGAAATGGAAACCTCCCTGACTGGCCATACCACACAGTCCCCAGCAACAAGAGATTGGGAGGCCAGTCTCACACTCTCCAGAGTGGCAAGAGCAACATGCAGAAGTCAGAGCCTGAGACCTAAAGCACGTGGCAGGAGACAGCAGGTATAACTTCATCAACAAGAAAGAAAAGCCCAGAAAATAACATAAGGAGGCTGGTCTGCACAACCAAGGGCTCCAGAGCCACACCGCCTCTTTGCTCCAGTGTCCTGTCCAGTATACAAAGAGCTGCAGAATCAGCGGGGTTGTTATACAAACAGCCTTGCCCAGACATATGCTGATGAACGCTGAGAGGCGCTATCTTTAGGGTGAATTTCCGAGCCTGGAAAAAAAAAAAAAAAAGCCAAGAAATCAAAAGAAACGGAGAGTAGATTGAGCTTTTGGGAGTGGCTCTGAAAGCTGGCTTTCAGCTCTGGGTTTGCCTGTCGTATCAGTCCCCGCTGAGGAAAGCAAACAGCAGGTAACTGCACGGCACACCTGTCTAAGGCAGCTGTTTGATGTTGGCAGGCTTTGATTGTCAACCAAGCAATTTGCTTAGGATTTGGAAACAAAGAAAGGAGACTGTCAAAAAAGCTGGAGGAGCCTGTGCGCTCCCAGCAGCCGGGGGGGGGGGGGAGTGTACATGCGTGAGATTGGCACCGGAGGTACTACACTGCGAGAAGATGACAGCCTCCTACAGGGACAGTAATGGCATCTTCGCAGCAAAGTGCCACCCCCCCCCATCCTAGCAAGTCTAGATACAGCTCAAGACGGTGCAACCAAGTAGAAGAACCTAAGCAGGGTCAGGGCAGGGCCTTAGAAGCAGGGCAGTGGCAGAGCTTGCTTGTTCCTTCGGGCCTAGATAAGAACATAGACAAGGGGTCCCTGAAGGACACCAACCAGAACGGTTTATCATTTATAGTGGCATTGTACCACTGAAAGAGTACCTGAACCTACCTGCCCTTCAAGGTCCAGTCCCCAGTCATTTCGCCCATCATCTATCCACCCATTTGCCTCTTCACGCAAAGGTGTGTGCTCAGGATGTCCCGTGTTAAAGACGTAAAGTAAGCCAGGCAGCGATGGCAAATAGCGGCAGACAAGTGAAACAATCTCCTCTAACATAATCTCCCTCCAATATGAGAACAGGAAGCTAGTAAATAACGAGTAAGAGGCCAAATAAAGGGACGTGACAGTTCCCAGGCGGAAGGCCCGCTTTAGCTAGGTGGAGGGAGATGAGCAGGGGCTGTGAGAGCCCTCAGGATGAGGAAGCCATGGCTCCTGTGCTTAGACAACACCTCCCTCCGAATGTCCAGAGCAGTCCACGAGCACAGCACCTACGATACCGCACGTTGTAGAGCCGGCTGTCTTTCAATATCTGATTTCACTTACTCTCAGTTAGGCTACAAACTGTGAAAATTATTTTCATGAGTTGAAATAATGCATATAAGGAGGGAAAGGGAGCAAAATGTGCGTTAACCCTTTCTTTTAAAACTAGAGTGAAGGGTAGATTTGTGACTGAACATGATCTGGAAGTGCAGTGTGGTCCTTTGGCCAACTTCGGGATAATGAGAGTGAGTTGACAGCTTTGCTTGAATGTTTTGCTTTTGTTTTTGCTTTTTGTTTTTGTTGTTTTTTTTTTTAAGCCGGGCCCTTCTGTATCTTGGAAAAGGGTTCGTTATCATGTCCAGGGGAATTGCTTCAAAAATCACTGGGGTTTTTTTCTAACTACGATATTCATAGAATTAGCAATAAGGTATTGTATGGAAAATATTGGGAAGAAAAAAAAAACTCTCTAACTGTGGGAGATAAATTTATGATGAAAAATGTGAGCATTGTACCTACAAGTTTTTTCACCTCTCAAACTCCAACCCAAATCCAAGATGCACTATTCTAGGAATAATCGTTCAGCATAAGATTATGAATTCAAATTAACAGCTCATCATCCCCTTCAGAGGAAAGCTTAGGAAGGGAAAGCCAAACTTCAGCTTTCCCATCAGACAGCTCCAGGCTGGGGGGCAAGTGTGAAGGGAATGATCCAGTCATAAATTATGTGTCTAGGACAGTCTTCAGAGTTCTGGACATCTGTCCCATACCCAGGGTAGGGACAGACTGAAGATCAATACACGGATGATCATCCAGACAGAAGGCCATACTCTATCCCCCATGGATGTTACCTCAACGTGCAGAACTGGGGCTCTCAAGAATCTCCCCTCTGCCCTGGGAAGCCTGTTCTTCCTGACAGATCTTTGTTTTGCCGCCACAGTCCAGAAGGGACAAGGAGGAAATCAGCAGATAGCACAGTGACATCAGCCTATGCTCCCAAATCCCCCCTCCCACCATAGAACACCATAGATACTAACTTAGGACAGCACAGACCTTCATGTGGGACTGACTGCTCATTGGCGGTTAATTAACGTCACCAGCCCTATGAGAACAAAGTGCCGGCTGCCCCCCTCCCAGTCATATTGGTCATTTGAATGACCAATAAGTTCAACAGCATCCATTTATTGGTGTCACCACCGTCCTAAGAGCACAGGTGCCAGTCGGTCCTGGAGGCCGGAGAGACCGTGTCATGCCTTGCTGTATACCAACTCAAGGGAACGGCCATTCGGGTTAACTCTTGTCAGAAGAGAGCGAGAAGACAAAAATAGAAGAAAAAAATACGTATACTAATATATCTCAATAGCATGCAGACACACTCGGCTAGCATCTGTAATATACATCCTATGCTAGTATCCATAGAAACTTGGGGCAGCCCAGGATTCTTTATTTATTTTTTTTTTCCAGCAGTGAAATAACCATCAAGCCAGATGCTTTTGCGGGGCCATTTCCATGAAGCCATTTCCACATGTCCTTATTTCGACAGCCAGAGTTAGAGTTCTATTTTGAGGAGTTGGGGGTTTAGCTCAGTGGGAGAGCACTTGCCTTGCAAGCACAAAGCCCTGGGCTCCTTCCAGGTAATGTTTTATATTTTGGCAGAGCGTGGTCATATCCAAACCTCAGCGGCCACGCCTTCTCTGAGTCCTCCTGCTTCTGAGACAAGTTTGTGCAGCAACTGCTTGTAAAGGAGAATGAGACTAAACTCTCCATTTGCCCCCCCCCCCCCCAGGAGTCACACCTCTCAGAAGAGAGGACTGGATGGAGCTGGTTTTCCCCCAGTCTTTCAAAGCCCCCATGATGCTCAGGCACCAGCTTCATAGGTTCACTCACAGCTGACTCATTTCAAACCAGGACTCCAGCAAATCAAGCTGAAAAGAGCCTCTCCTGAGCCATGTCCCCGGAAGGCACGCTAGCCTTCAGCCTGTCTAACAATATCGAGGGCCATAAGTCTGCACTGGCCTAGGAGTCCCAAGTTCTAGATCTTACTCCAGTCCTTTGGGATTTCATTCTAGCCCCAATCTTTTCATCTGTAAAATATGCTACGCCGTACATCCCGGGGTTACTGTATAGATCACATAAGATAACAGTTAGAAAGGTGCTTTGAAAAGCTATAAGAGTTGTAATAGTGTTTTTCCTGGACTATAGACTAATGAACATAGTAAAATTGCAATTGCCAGTATTAGCATAATCACAGATATTACCCTTCTCCTTTATGAAATCCACCAGGGACACAGTGGCTTTCCCCGACATCCTCTTACCATCTTCGGCTGGAGACCATGAGGCTTAGCTTTCCCCCAGGTGTGTTCTTACATCACTTCCAGAGCCTATCCTGTCTAATAAAAACATTGACTAGGCACAGATTAAACATCCTCCCAGAACCGGTCAGGGCACTAGAGCCTGGAACAGCTCTGACAAGAGGTTCATGAGCATTTCAGACTAACAAGCGAGGAAACACTGCTCCTATAAACGTCAAGCCATTGCTGCTTAGAAAACATACTCTAGCCAGGCTGTGGTTGTGCCTGCCTTTGACCCCAGCACTTGGGAGGCAGAGGCAGGCAGATCTCTGTATGTTCGAGGCCAGCCTGGTCTATAGGGTGAGTTCCAGGACAGCCAAGGCTAACCAGAGAAACCCTGTCTGGGAAAAAAAAAAAAAAAAGAAAAGAAAAGGAAACATAACCTATTTTGTGACTAGAGGCAATTGCTAGTTTAAAAAACAAAAAGCAAAAACAGTAAACACTTTTCTTCCCAGCCCAGGAGGTAGGAGTTAGCAAGCTGGCTCCTACCTACCCAAGCGGATCTTGTAGCCCTTCTCTGTGGATGGGCAGGTGTGGGGCCGGGCTGTTTGGCAAGGGCCTTCTGGGTCCTCCCCCACAGCAGGGTGGGCAGAGAGCCACGTACAGTACTAACCTCTTAGCATGCGGTTTCTCTCTCTCCAAATCCAAACATCATACCACTGACATCAAATTTATCACGTGATTTCTTATTTCCTCTCTGGCTGCCTCTCTTTCATACACACCATGAAGTTCTCCATAGTTTCCAAGCTCTCCAGACAGAGCCAGACCCCTGCCAGCAGCCTGTCCTAATCCTACACGGCCATTCCCTCTCCCCAGGACTTGTTTCACATTTCCTGTCCCATCACGGTGTTGGAACAATGGCCAGGTAGTAGCTGAGTAAGTGGATTGCAACTGTTTCAGAGGAACCCACCTGCTAACACAAGCCACTGCAGAAACCACGCTTTTTCTTTCTCAAAAGACCTGTCCAATAACCTCCCTATGTTTAAGGATCCTTTTGCGTGACCTTCAACTTTCAGACTTTCCAGAAGCTGGACTCTACTTAGTATCCATTTAGCTATTCCAGCAGGTTTTACATCTCTTTTTTAAAGTGACATTCACAAAAGGGGGAGGTCACCGGAGGACTGGGGCCATGCAAAGACTGTCAGCTAGGAGGGACTCCGCCTCCTGCCTCTGAACACAGACAGACTGCTGACAACACCTGAACCGAGGGGCCAGAGGTGACCTTGGGTTGGAAACAAAGGACTAAGCCCCCGGAAGCATGCTTTCCAGTTCCCTGCAACAAGACAGCAGCTCAGCCTGGGCAGCAGCACAGGAGTGCAGAAAACAAAGGCTCATTTGGCATCTCTGATATCATCTTTGGAAGTGAATAAGACAAATAACTTAAAAGGGGAGGGGAGATCGATGATACTGCTAACTTGAGACTGTCCATATGAGACACTCTGATTTATCAGCCTTCGTGGGAGCTGATAAGCTCTCAAAATGAGTGTTCTGTGATAGGCGGCTGTACCTCCTGGGCGTCTGGGCTGGTCTCCTGGTTGGGGGGCAGGAGGGAGGTGACTGTGATGGCGACTGAAAACACAAGCTTTGATTCCATTATTCACTGACCCATAGCTTTGCCTTGTTATGATAGAGTTGTTAATTGTGTTGCTCCAAAGCCCAGTCGAACCCGGTAGGAATTATATTTCAGAACAGGTTTGGGAAGACGGGGGGGGGGGGGGGGAGAACAACTATTGCTGAAAGTAGAGAGCTGTCATTTTTTTATTGGTGTTATTATAAAGGCTGCATTCTTTGCATTAACAGCCGGAGTCAGAGAAACCCGTGCAGCCACGTGGGAAGGGGAAGGGCAGTTCTCCCTAGGGCAGGGGGATGTGCGAGATCCAGCAGACAGAGGGAAGCTTTTATTGCAGATAAGAATAAGAAAATAGAGCTGTAAAGTGGGCGGGTAGCTGGGCTGAATATTGGTGCTGAACAGATTCTGAGCACTGGCTGGCACAGCCTGAGTAAGATTAAAATCTCAGGGAAATTTTGTCCCTTAGCACTGGCAGAAATTAGGAATAAATTCAATTGCATTCTGCACAATAGCTGGAAGCGATTGAGGTTAAGTGGCCTCGCTCTCTGATGTGTTAGTATTACTGAGCGCTCTCAGCTCACGTGACTTGGTGCGATCTGCTCTTGGAACAGGTCGCCATGGCAACTGATGATTTCTATTACAGTACATTCAAGTTCACATTCTAGGCCTGTCATACACTTGGAAATTTCCAGTTAAAATATTTATTTATGAAAAAGGCAAAAAAAAAAAAAAAAGAGGGAAGAAAATGAAAAGAAACGAAAAACCACCCTCAGACTCTTGCAAGGATGGAGAAAACAAGGTGCCTCTGATGCAGAATGATTTATCTGTAAACAAGAAGAGAATGTTCTATTTTCTCTTAGCTATTGCCACCAAACAAAACATTTCCCATGGGGTGGCCAGCTTGGCTGGGGAGGGGGCAGGTTGGAAACGAACCTACCCACTGAGGTCTGGTGCACAGGTGTGATGTCGGACAGAATGCGGAGTGACAGGAGCAGCCTGGAAAAGCCGAGGCTCTGTTTCCATGCCCCTCTCAGAGGCTCATGGTTGTGATTTCAGCTGCCCACTGAGCCTCCGCGCTTTCTCTTACTCAGTGCTCAGCAGAGAAAGAGCTGCTGTCGCTCTCAGCCACAAGCATGGGGTAGAGGGATCTCTGGCGTGGGTCACTTCTTTGGGGGTCCCCAAAGGTTCTCAGAGCTGACCCCAGTAGAGGAGGAGGCAGCCCGGGGCATAACATGGAAGACTGCTCTCTCACGGAAGCCATAACCCTGTTCCGTGATGGTGCTCCGTGCGGCTTGCTGCTGAGCACTTGCAAGACAAGAAGACCCCGGGGACAGGCCCATCCCTACCCTACACCGGCCTAGGAAGGCTTATTCATGGCTTCCCCCTGGAGAAAGGCACACCAAGGGTTAAATGAAGCCTTCCCTCGGAAAGAAGTCATTATTTCCTGGCCACGCACTGTGCAGGGATGGTCTGCTAACAAGGCCTCCCAGCTTTGTATATGTTTTCCCCTTAGTCAAGCATATTAAATATGTTAATAAAAGATTCCCCAAAGCTTTCTCTATCAGAAGCTTCCAGGTGGCTGCCGTGACCCCTGCGTGCCCAATTACCTGGCGAGGTCACCCCAGGAGTCATAGAAGGTTCTCGCTCACTTGCTCTCTCGCTTGCTATTAAAAAAATCTCCACGCACCTCTTTTTTGCACGTGGCTTCTGCTGAGTCCGGTTCCAATCACACGCTGCTCCATAGCCAGAACCCACTTTGTAAAGCAGGGCAGTGTCTCCTGCCTGGCTGTAAGAGCCACAGGCTGCTGGTGTGAACATACAGGTCGCTGGTATTCTCCGGGCCTACTGAGTCAGAACCTCCGGGTGAGAAACCAGAGGGCTGGCATTCTTAAAGCCAGCTGATCAGTGAGCGCTCCACTCAGATCATGGATCAGGCCGGTAACATTAAGCCTGTCCATGCATCTGAGGGTATCAGGTATGGGTACATACCTGCTCACATGAGTGTCTAGGTGTGCCAAAGAGCAACAGCAGGTGTCTTCCTCAGTTGTTCTCCACATTATTTTTTGAGACAGAATCTCTCGGTGAGACCGGAGCTCATCTGTTTGGCTACACTGGCTGGCCAGCAGGCCCTCAGGATCTTCCTGTCTTCTACCTCCCTGGTGTTGGAATTTCGGGCATACAGTTACCGCGCCTGGTTTTTACACAGATGCTGGGAATCCAAACACAGGTTTTTGAGCTTGGCACAGCAAATACTTTACTGGCTGAGCCATCACCCCAACCCAAGGCTTCCTTACTACACTGACATCCTAATAAGATCTCCCTGTAAGATCCTGAGCCAGAAGTCTATTGGAAAATTCCTAACCACCACTCACGAAGAGTTGCGGGCGGGGGGGGGGGGCGCAAAACAGACTAGGACACTATTTTTTAAAAATATAAAAGATTTGGGCTGGTACCTATAGACATCTCTTAATGAAAGCATGAATGAATTTGGCTCTACTAATGTAAATGCATTTCCTATGCCACCAAATAGTTATCTCCTGTGCAAGAAAATAAATTCCCCTTAAAGCACAGATTCATCAATGTGTCAGTGTAGCTGCTCTAAGCAGAGAGTGTGCATGGATGGCTATCGGCATGAGGCGAAGTGCAAGGTTAAAGGTTTAGTCCCACTCAGCAGCTTTGTTTCGAGGAATCACAGGACAGGTGCTATGTTTACACATGGCTGACTGCAAGTGTAAAGTGGAGAGGCAGCATCAAAGATGGCAGCACTAAAGCCAGAAGCCTGGCCAGGGACCCGCAAAGAAGATGGAGAGCAAAGCAGAAGCACCCTGTGCTCCGTCTCCATGTTCTCCTGCACAAGGGAGTGATGCTTGAACACGCTTCTTCTTGAGGGACTCCAGATAAAGCCTAACGCGGTCAGCATCCCTCGTGCTGGTCATTTTCCCATATCTAGAAGCAAGGGGAAGAGATACAGTTGAACTTTCAATGTTCTCTCCATCCAAGAGTGTGAGGTGAATGATTACCACTTAGAGAATCAGTCTCAGGGCCAGCCCAAGGGTTCCCAAAAATTCTTTCTTTTCCCCCTCCCTCCCCCATCACCTCTCTCTCTCTCTCTCTCTCTCTCTCTCTGCCTCTCTCTCTGCCTCTCTCTCTCTGTCTCTGTCTCTCTCTGTCTCTCTCTCTCTTACACACACACACACACACACACACACACACACACACACGCTTCTATGAACTCTGTGTAAGAGAGATGGCTAGACTGATTTAATACATTCTCCCAGAGTCCTGAATCCCAAATCTGAAGGTGAATAGGATTCTGGAATGGAATACAGAACTGCTGTCCATGCCCAGCCAGAGAAAGGTGGCACCCCAGGCCGGCCGCTCTGGCCAAGCCCGGCCCGATGCTGCCTTTGCGCAGGACAGCAGCGTCACCTAGTGATGCCTGGGTTTAAGTACAAGCCCTTTTCCTGGGAACTGTCCAATCTGATCAAACCGTAGGAAGAGGAATCAGCCACATTAACCAACGGGGGCGAGGGTAAACATAATCCCAAACTGGAGGTGACCTCCTAATTCCATTTTTATTTATCCTGGAGTACATCCAGTGCCTACACAGCACTGGAGTGCTCCATTAAGTGATATGGAGGAGGGCACAGCCGAGCCCGTGCCAGGCAGGGACAGATGGGGAGGCGGAAGAGGGTTAAAAGCAGACTCAGCACCCTCGGGCCGAATCAAGAAGCAAGAGGCTGGAATGACATCTGAGTGTGGGAGATTTGGCAGGAGAGAAAGCTCGGAGGGGCGGGGCAGCAGAAAAAGACTTCTGCTATGCGGGGCCCAGCGTCTGTAAAAGGAGAAGGGGCACCTTCAACCGTGGCACAGCGCAGCGGGGAAACACACAGCAAAGCTCTCCTAGAGAGGAGCCCTACACTGACAGAAGCGGGCCCTAGTATGACCACTGAGCGGGCCCACCTTCCGGGAGCAGCTCCAAAGGCACGCCAGCTGGGGGTTGTCAGCTAACTGCAGCTTTGTGGCCGGTGCTCTCCCGATACCTGGGACTGCTGAAGACTGAAGGTCTCCAGCATCTACCCACTGTCAAAGGAAACCATGGGTTGATGTGTCTAAACTGATGAATGGCAAGCCCTTCACCTGTCCCCTCGGTCACTGACTAATGTCAGGGTGGGAGAGGAACTCAACTCGTGAGCAGCATTCCATGACCTCACCCTCAGAGAGCAGGCTATGTGCCTTTCACAGGAAGTTCCCAGCCCATAAAACCAGCCTAATGCCAACAATCTGAAACACTGAATCCCTTAAGCTTACATTTGGATGCAAGAATGTCTATATCCTGCCCCAGGCATGAGCAGTGACCTCACCTGCCTCCCTATTCCCTCCTGCCCGAAAATGGTCTTTGATGCTGTTGACCATGAGATGCGCTGCCCAGGTGAAGTCCCCAATCTCTGTGTTGAAAACGTTAGGAAACTTGCTCCAGCTCTGGGGTTTTCAGAGATGCAATTTGGGTGAATTAAGAAGCCCAGAGAGCACACCAGGTAAGGGCACAAAGTTTTCAAGTCACAGTTAAGCCACAAAGCCCTAGAAGCCTTGAATGAAAAATGCAAGGAGCCGCTTGACAAAGAATGTTGAAAAGATCTGAGGGTGGAAGAAAGCCCACTACAGAAATAAAGGACGAGGGAGAGAGGGGAAGAGAGGAGAATGAATCCGGGCCTTTCTAAGGCTCATCAAGGAAAGAAAGATAAGACCAGAAGAGAACACCGAGGAGGTTAGAGGCAAGGCCTGGGCTGGGGGCAGCATGATTGACAAAGTAGCTGGACTAATAAACAAGAAGGGGAGAGAAATTAATGATGGCTCTGAGTGGCAGAGAGGCTGCTCTGCTCTTTTAGTCTTTAACAAGAAAAAAAACAAAGAAAAGGAGCATAGATAATTAGGAAGTAATGAAGACCTTTAAATATAGATGTTGAAATAAACCAGGTAAGGGAATACTTGAAAACACGGCACAATATGTAAAAGAGCAGGCCAGACAATGCACATTACCGAGCCTTGAGGGAATAGTTAATGAACTTGCAGAACTACTGGCCATTATTTTCAAAGGCTCCAAGAGACCACAGACTATAAAATGAACATATTTGACCAGTTGTTTTTTTTTTTTTTTTTACCAAATAAAAAAGAGGCCTCAGTAATTACCCTACCTGACACTGTATATTCCCTCCTACTTGGGGATATCAGACGACATGTGGAATTAAAAGTATTGAACCACCTGGCAGCGTGGGGGTGGCAGTTGGCTGAGCGATGTTGAGGTGCTCCATGAGGGGGTACGAGCAGGGGGAACACGCATGTTTGGCTTTCCATCCTACACAATGCACTGTGGGGTGGTAGAATTATTTTTCTGTTTTTTTTTTTCTTTTAAGGCTAATATAAAAATCAGCTCCCATCCCCAGAGAGCATAACAAAGGGAAAAAAAAGAAAGAAAGAAAAAGTCTTCATAATAGCTATCAATCTATGATTTTTTTTCCCAAAGATAGAGAGATAATGGCATATAGGCAATGTCAAAACTCTTCAAGCTCTCGCTGTCTTTCTAACAACAGTACTCTCATTAGCACGTATTAATTATGCAAAATAATGGGTTTCATTGTGACATTCTCATACACACGTGTAATACACTTTTATCTTATCCACCTGTCACTATCCTCTCTGTGTCCGCCCTCCCCATTGGTCCTTGCCCTCTTCCCAAATTGCTCCCCTTCTACTTCCACGTTTTGTTAAAAATCCACACTCTGCACATACAAGAAAATGGCCCTTATTTATCTTTCTGAGTCTGGCTTGTTTCCGTTAACATGATGTTCTTATTCTTCCTATTTTCCTGAAAATATGATTTCATTCTCCTTTACAGCTGAGTAATACTCTGTGCTCTAGACACCCATTGCCTTTACCAATTTATCCATTGATGGTAGATCTGTCACTCGACTGTTGTGAATCACGCAGTAGGAACCATGGAGGAGCAGGTATTGCTGACTAATTTGTTCAGCCTTATACCCGGAAGTGATACATCCAAACTTTAACTTTAAATAAGGTGAGATAAGTTACTCTTCATTTTATCAAAGAAACCAATCAATTATTCTTACAATATTCTTATGCAATAATAATCATCTAAAATTTTGCCACTGTTTATAAATCAGATGTATTAACACCCATGACTTTTCACAAAAATACAGAAGTTATTTTATAAAACTCAGATGGTCCTAAAATAGGGTGATGTGGCTGGAGAAACAGCTCAGTGGTTAAGAGCACTGGCTGCTCTTCCAGAGGTCCTGAGTTCAATTCCCAGCAACCACATGGTGGCTCACAACCATCTATTCTGGGATCTGATGCCCTCTTCTGGCCTGCAGATGTACAAGCAGATAGAGCACTCATATAACATAAAATAAATAATCTTTAAAAAAAATAAGGTGATATGTGTCCATACTATAGAATTGGTTCCCCACACACACACTTCTATAGTTTTCACGCCCTCTTGCATTTTCAATTGCACAGTGAGTTAAGCTATAACTTTTGGAAGTCTAGATTACTTCTCCTCTTTGGATTAACGTGGTCATTGCTGAATGTGAGGAATCATGCAGTTAGCATCCTTGCTCAAGTATGCCTGTGCACTTGTTCCGTTCTTCCCTCAGAGTAAAACCCCGTGAGGGGACCTTCTGTCCCAGCTGTGCTCCTTAGGACCTTTCCCCATATTATTAATAAGTTATTTTTGGAGAAGGAAAGCAATTAACACACTACAGACAATAAATAAAAAGTTCCAGCTTCCTCAAAAGCACACCAACTGGAGTCAACAGTAACATTTTCAGTGTTCTGTAACAGCTGAGTTTAGGTCATTAGAACACCTGAGGGTGTTTGCAGATTTCCTGTGCCCTCCTTTAAAAAGCTGGAGAGGAGAAAGGAAGGAGGGAAAGAGGGGACAAAGAGGGAGATTTCTCTCTTCCCTTGGGGACTTGTGTAGATATGCAAACCAAGGGTATTTTCTGCGTGTGTATTTGTGTGAGGCGTGCAAGGATATGTGTTCATGTGTGTGCTCACTGTGTGTGGAGGCCCAGAGGTGACGCCAGTGTCTTTCTTAGTCACTCTTTATTGTACCCACTGAGGCAGGGTCTCTCATGAGCCAGGAGCTCACTGATTTGGCTCATCCAGCTAGCCAGCTTGCCCTTGTCCCTGCCTCCTGGACTGCTGAGACTAACAGGCACCTGCCCTGTCTGCCTGGCTTTCCCCACACAGTCCAAATTGCAGTCCTCTGGGAATCTGAAATCTCGTTCTCGCACTTGCGTGCTAAGACTTTGTCCACTAAACCATCTCCTCAGGCCCCCAAGAATCATTTTCTTCAGATAAATAGTAAAATTCTGGAGTGGTACCTCAAGGGGGAAGGCGGGGACTGGGGAAGGGAGGAAGCACACTTAGATGTCACCTTGCCGGCGAAGGTTCTGCTCCCTGAGCGGTCACACGAGTTTGTTGCCCTGCTTCGTGTTTACGTTTATGCTAAAAGCATTTGAGCATCCCAGCCCTGGGTGAACTTTGGACTGATGTCCAGTTGTTAGCAAGTCTGCCCTTCCTGAACACCTCAAACGGTGCTCCAGTATCCCCCATGGGCATAAGCAGTGTTCTGGGGTGTCCTGTACTTCTGAGGTACTCTGTACCTCAGCGGGGTATCAGCCGATGAGAACAGCACACGGCCTCTTTCTGCATGCTTATCCCCTCGCCCCCAGGGAAGTGGCCGTGCCTTCATCCTGCAAGTAAAGAACTCCTCTCTGGAGAATCGGGAAAGGAGAGAAATGAACAATGACGGCCAACAGACACAACTTTTGGAAGAATTCCCTAAGGCTCGTGGCTCTGACCTTGTCCAGGCTCCTGCCCAGTTCTAAAAATAGCTCCCCAATTCTGGTAAACTATTAGAAGAAAATGGCCTATTTTTAAAATGAGAGGTCCTAAACAGCTAAATCATTTTGCTTAAGCAATGAGCCAAGTCGCTTCTAATGAGGTTGTAGCATTACTGGAAATGAGAGATATATTTAAATACATAGTCCATGCATTACCCCCAATAAATCACTTGAAAAATATTCTCATATGCACTGAATGTGTTCTTTTTTAGTGGCATGTGCCTGACCTTTCTGGAGGGAGAAAGATAATGTTGGAACATTTTGAGAATAAACATTTATCCAAATTAGTAGTCAAGGCACTAGTAAAATTGTTTTACATTTTCTTAACACCCTTAACTATATCCTATGCCTCAGAAACCATTTATTTTTTTTCCTAGCTTTAATAAAACACAGAATACATCTGTAAAGTACCAATGTGTGGGTGGAAACTTTCCGGACAACCCAATGAGAAATCCTGTAATGGTCCTATTACCTCACGGCCTCAGGCGGGATGCATATACATGTTCGCAACATTTCCTAAAATGACTTGCAGGCCATAAAAATTTTAGGCTTTTTTTTTATGACTGCATCTCCAAGTGTTTTAAAATCAGTGCCATATTCTTTTCGATAATATTCACAATAAAAATGTAAATAAGACCCATTTATTCAACAGGCCCTGGGAGAGCCTGTTTTGCTTGGTGCTCTGCTGGGGACGAGCGGGACATCAGAGTCCCTGTTCTCCTGGATGGCCCCCGTGTTAAATCTGCGCCTTTGCAGAAGTTTTGCACCGTGCACTTCACTGCCTGAGAGAAACCATAATTGCCTTTTGCTCCCTGGAGTGCGTAGGAGGGAGGAGGGAGCCGGTTTCCAGCCTCAGTTGGGCTCAGCTCCGTGCATTCAATCCATCGAGGTTTCCACCTGCCTCTGTCTCCGTTAGGCTTGCTCTTGCTTCACCCCTTCCCTTCCAGCTTTCCTTCCCTCCCTTTTCCCTTTATTGTGAAACATCAATGAAGGTGATGGCACCATCTATAAAGTGGTGAGCTGGTCTGAGGACCTGAGTTTGATCCGGTACCCATATGGGTGTGGTGGTTACCACCGAGGAGGTGACAACAGTAGGATTCCTGGGCTTAACGGGCATATCCCAGGTCCCAGTGAGAAAACCCCTCCATTCAATAACAAAGTGGGCAGCGCCTAGGGAGGAGCAACAGTCGAAGTTGTTTTCCTACTTCACACTCACACACACACACACTCACACACACTCAATAGTCTAGAACACCCAAGCTGCTCTTCTTCCAGAAGCTTCATCTACTGAGTCTTTTCGATCCTTGCCTTCCTGTCTGGTGTCCACTAGTTCAGCAGTGGCTCTGAATGCCCCACACAGCATTTTTTTTTTTTTTGGCCTTCTCCCATAGCCATCACCTTGCTGCCTTCTCCCCTTTTGCTGTTGTTTGTTTGTTCAGTGATCTCCTCCGCCCTCTCTGCCAGCTCCCCTTTCTGTGCCTACCCCTCCCCTGGATCAACAATCAGATTCCAAAAATGCCTGCCTGTGTCCCAGTGCTCTGAATTCTGGGGGCTCTTCTCACCGGCTCCCTCAATCCCTCATCAGTGCCTTTGAACAAGCTTGTCCCTGTGCCGGGAACAGTGTCTGATGTCCTATCCTCAGTCATTGCCTTTTCTGCCATCTTCTTGGATCCTGCTCACTTTTCTGCCATCACTTGGATACTGGAGTTTGCGTCACAGGGAAGGCAGCATATACGTGGTGACTAAATATGGAACTCCAGATACGGTCCTAGATCTGAACCGACGGGCTGCGTGATCTGGGGCCGGTTAACTGGCCTCTCTGTACTTTATTCACTCACATATAGAATGAATAAAATAGAAGCAATTGCCTGTCAAGGTGTGTGTGTGTGTGTGTGTGTGTGTGTGTGTGTGTGTGTGTGTGTG
>NW_026596034.1:25510106-25652850 GCF_907164565.1 Psammomys obesus
GTGTGTGTGTGTGTGTGTGTGTGTGTGTGTGTGTGTGTGTGTGTGTGTGAGACAGAGTCACGTATGATTCCTCGGGCACCATCCACCTGGTCTTTCATCGGTGTGGTACTCACTCATCAGGTGGACAATGCTGGCTGGCCAGTGAGCCCCCATGGACCCACCATGCTCAGCCTCCCAGCATTTGTACAAAGTTTCTGGGGATCAAACTCAGGCCTTCGTGGCTTCCACAGCGAGCACCATCTTCAGCCCCTCTGAAGATTATTGAAAGAATTAGTAAGCTAATATTGGTGAGGTTTATCCCTCATTGTGAGTGCACTGTGTGTTCAAAGAAAAAGATGGAGTCTGCCTGTCACCGGGCCCCTTTACTGGAAATGTCACCATGTCCCCAGGACACTCTGATCCATTGTTCAGGAATCCTGTCCCACTCATCTGGGTCCCAGTCTGGCGCAGGACAGCTCTCAGCAAATGTTTGTTAAATGAGTGGGGGATCATTAAGGGTGGATTTTTCCATGGCAAATTAGAGATCGTGGGCCTAGAATTTCCTCGGAGGTATTCTGGCGGGGAGTGGGGTTGGGGTTGGGGTTCTGTTAGGCAGCAGCACTTTCCACTCCCCTGATTTCTCCAGTTCTGTAAACTGATCAGGTGACAAGAACCCTACCGGTGCCAAGCCCAATTAATGCAAACCAGGCCAGCTCACGCTGTACCTTTCTGTATCCCATCAGTGGCGCTTTCTTTTCCATCCCTCATACCTGTTTCCTTCTCTGTGCCTAATGAGCTTCATATTTAAAACATGAAAAGCCAATAAAACACGAAACCCACACATCAACAGCGCTTTGTTCGAGGACGTCCTGTTTAATCAAGAGATGGTCTCAAGTAACACACTCAGTTTACTGACCGGGGGGGCCAGGTGGCAGGAGCCACTCTAGAGAGATGGGAGCCAGGTGACAGTGGGGCTAGACAGCACAGAAGATGAGAAAGCTGTGCTCTCTGCCCTGGAGGACTCACAGTGACAAACATGCTTAGGACACGTCATCCCTCCAAGGCGGGCAGCCCTAGAAATCAAAACCCACTGTTCATTAATGCATCTGTGTCTTTAATTAGCCCAGCTGAGCATAGAACTCAGTGAAATTTCTCACCTCTTTTGCTCCTTTCAACTAATCTCCGAACACTTCATTTTCTCATAAGCTTTCGCCGCATAACAAGCATTAATGAAATGACCAATATTAACCCATTGTTAGGTTAAACAGAGCCTGCCATTGGCTGATGACGTTCTGTATGATTGGGGTTTGAAAGCGGGTCCTAGCCTATGATGAAAACATTTAGTATCTGCCTAATGAGACCATTCTTGTACCTACCAAAAAAAAAAGACATTCTATTAAAATACTGCATGTTAATGACGACGGCATGTTCAGCACCTTCCACTCGCGGCCACATCTGTGGGTTAGGCAGGCTTCTCCATATTAAATGCTGCAGTTGGGGCCCCCCATTCATTGGCTACTCCCCAAATATAACTTAAATTGGCTTAAAATAGAACAATCACATGCTAACCCAGTAGCATTAGCAACTCTATTAACAGCCAATTTCACATCCACACCAGAGGGAGTAAAAGGTAATTTGCTCATTACCAACACCCTCCGGCAGTGGAAGGAAATGACTGTTCATCAAAAAAAAGTATTTTCCAATGTAACAATAGCCGCACCCACATGTAACCACCCCAACTCTCCCTTCCCAACCAGGACAAGATCCTCAGGAACAGCTACAAGAAAAGACTTGGAAATGCAAATGGGTTGCTATGATGGGCTGCTTGCCTATCCAAGATCCAAAATCCTCCCTCCCTTCATCTCACCTTTAACCTTTGTGGTTGCAAAAGAAAATGTTGATGAATCATCCTAAAGGTACAGGTGAATCCTGGTACCACAGGGATTGTTTAAAACAGAAACATTTCCAAGTTCCTGACACACAACTGGTACCTCTATACTGCTCTAAGCCAACAAGATGAAGGTAGATAATTCCTGGAGACCACTGAAGACCTGCTCCAGCCACACACCTAGTTAGTAAAGAAAATGAGCCATTCCAAAGGTGGTACTGTCCCTTTTAAATCTCACCCACCACCAGTCTTCATTTAGTAAGGATCCCTCCAGATACTAAGTATCTTTGTCTGCTTTTAATCAGTGCTTAAAAAACTTCTCTACAGGATGTACTTACATATTTGAATAAACTATTATACTATAACACTAGCCAAAAAAAAAAAGATTTCTTGGCTATTGTTGGCTCAGTTGGCTGTTTTTCTTTGAGAAAAGTCGTCTTCTAAGTCCTTAGGTCTTCCCCTTTTCTTCCTCATTCTGATTGCCCTGTCTCTTATACATGAGAATCGGGGCTAATCTGACTAAAGCAATTTTTTCTCATATGTATCTATATGTGATGTGTGTAGGTGTATGCATGGGGATGTTTGTTTCTGTAGAAATTTGAGGAAGTGTGTGTGTGTGTGTGTGTGTGTGTGTGTGTGTGTGTGTGTGTACACGCTCTTATGGAAGCCTGAGGTTTAAGTTGAAAGTTTGCCTTGGTAACTCTTCACCTTGTTCACTGAGGCTGGGTCTCTCTATTATCTCTCATGATTCACTGAGACAAGGTCTCCAGAGGGAACCCAAAGTTCACACACAGTTAATCTGACTAGACAGTTTGTTCTGAGGATCCTGTCTCTGTCTTTGGAGTGCTGGGATTACAGGCAAGCTGCCATGCCCTCCTGGCATTCAGGTGGGTTCTGGGTATCTGCTCATACTACATGGTGAGTGCTTTAACCATCTCTCCAGCCCTAAAGCAGATGTTGATGCCATTCCCAGGTTCAGACAGCTGCCAACACTCCCTGTTTCCTCTAGACAAATCCGAGACTCCAGATCCTAACATCTGGAACTCTCTATGCCCCTATTTCGCCTGCTCTGGTTGGAAATTATTTCTCCTCCATATCCTAGAATACAGCCCATCACCATTCATCAGAATCAAGAGCAAAACCAAAAGCAGCTTTCGCCACAAAAATCTTGCTTGATTTGTGATCCATTGTGCCTCTGAACAGCAATAGGCCTGCAACTTCAAAGGAATTTAGGAAGAGGGAGGCATCCCCTAGAATGTAAAATAAGAGAGACTGTTTGGGGAGAGCTAACGCATGACAAATTTGCTCAGGGTCAGAAGACCCTGGATGGATTAGAGTAAACAACAGAAGGGGAAAACCTAACGGTTTTGTGATAGAGAGGAAAAACAAAGTCACAGAGAGAATGGCACCTAGAGCCCCTCTAGAAATGTCCAGAAGAGAGAGTTTGGCATCAGCACCATTGTAAAGATCTTTACTATCTGAGACACTTAAGTGATTCTGTCTTAACCAGTGGCCATTCAAGTGGATTATTTCATGATCTTTTGCTTTGTCATCTCACAAACATCAGCTTCTATGTCAGTCTACCCCCAAGGAAAGAGAACGTAGACAGAGAATGCCAGTCTCTGAGATGGGGAATTCCTTCCAGCCACCAGTCCACTGGTGTCAGTTCTTTCGGCCAATATGATTCAGCATCAGCTGTATGACAGGTACTGTCTATTTGCTGGAGACAAGATGATAAACAAGGAACGCACAGTCCCTTGGTCTTCTCTCTAGAGGAAGATGCAGACAAGTATACCTGTGGTTCTGATGCAGTATGATGACTGTTTCGGTCAAGGGATCAGGGATCAGGATGGGAGCACATTTTTGGAGGAAGACCCAAGTCTTGGGAACCATAAAAGGCTTTACATTAAAAAATATACTTACCCTGAGTCCTGAGGGATCAAATGGACCCTTAGCACTAGCC
This sequence comes from Psammomys obesus, assembly GCF_907164565.1. Lineage (NCBI taxonomy): Eukaryota > Metazoa > Chordata > Mammalia > Rodentia > Muridae > Psammomys > Psammomys obesus. Next base: position 25,513,937 of record NW_026596034.1, read on the forward strand.
TAGGCATGGTGGAAAGAGGGAGCAGGGCTGTTTGCGTAGCATAAGAAGCATGGGGCAAACGCACACTTCAGAAGAGACATGGGGGAGAGAAGTTATGGAAGGATGGTCAGAAACATGGCACAGATCAAGGAAGCCTTCCAAAGCCATTTGACCTAAACTTTACCATGACGTTAATAGAGAATGATTGAAAGGCTTCAAACAAATCAATGACCAGTTCATATCTAGTTTCTGGAATGAATACAGCCTTTGGATGAGTATAAATGAAGTGACAAAGGCTTTATTTAGAAAGTATGGTGGGAAGGACTTTGTAAGATATGGACTGAGAGAGAGAGAGAATGAGAATGAACATCAAGATGGTTCTGGGTTCCTGGACTTGAACAAATGAAGCAGGTGGTGGTTCTTTTTGCTGAGGCAGCATACAAGGCGTGGTGGTGAGTGCCAGCCTCTCAGAGTTGAGCTAACTGGGTTCCAAGCTCTGCTTTATCAAATATTACCATGTCATGGACAAGCTCTTTTACCTTCCTTGCCTCCATTTTTCAACAGAGATGAAAGTAATCACAGAACCTAGTTCACGGATTACATGGTTTAAGAGCAAAGTCTTTATTTGGAATATTATAGTAGGATGCGATGCACAGTACTCACAGAAGACACACGTGTAGGAACATGTGTGTGTGCTAATGTCTACATCTGTCCACATCACATTCAGTTTTCATGTTTTAATCCACTATGACAGGACCGATACATATTGTTTGTGGAATCGGTGTGTTGAATGTGCTGGTTTGACTCATTAAATGCCCAAATCCAAAATTAAATAGTTTGGCATTTGACAAAGGAAGACAGAGCAGAGGGGAGCCGTTCTGCTTCTGCGTAGCAGCTGCAGAGAAGTGTCTTTAGATCTCACTGGCACAAGTGCAGTGAGACTCCAGGAGCTCTCGCCGAACTGTGACGTCATCAGCTGCTGGTCTTCTCTCTTTCTTATATAATGTGTATTCCATAATATGTGTATATAATGTTAACATCACACTTAGAGGAACACTTATTAGACTTAGTACTGATGTTCCCTGTCTATTTTTTGATTCTTTTTTGTTAGTTACCTATCGTAGCTAGTTCTTTCAAAGTCTATAAACAAAGTATGTAAACAATCATACTACAGGTCTAAAAAGGATAAAGTTCATGTTGTCACTGTAAAAAAAAAAAAAAGGAGCAAATTCTTAGAACAGTGCACAGCACACAGTGTTATCCATATGTCAGATAAACAATTGGCACAAGGGAGAGGGCTTTGGAGTAGGGTTTCCTGGTAGAGCTGTTGAATTATAACAACAGCCAGGGTAGCTTCAACCGCCTAGAAGACAGAATCTCAAGCTCAAGAGCAAAGTCATGCCGGAGACTGTATGCTGGAGCAATTCTGATATGAATGGTAACTGACGTCAAGATGGCAGAAAGGTCTTTAGATGGTACAGAATGAGAAAGGAGGGGATGAGAGAGAATCGTGGAGACCAGTTGAGGCGCAGGCAAGAGGAGTATGTGCCAAGGACTCCAAGGACCCCAGAAAACTCGAGTTAACCTGGGACACGGTCGCAGAAACCAAAAATAGAAAGTGACCAGGGGATACTCTAGAAGTAACCTCTGCTGTCAAGTTGATCAAATGCAATAAGGACCATTTATTCAACAAGGCACGTGACGCACGGTCAGAAGGAGAAATGGGGACAGACTGGGGAAGGTCAAAAGAGATATGTTTTCTTTTTGTACAGTGGAAGATACCCAAACATACTTCACTGCTTGAATTAAGGTATGTCCTACCCACACCCCAAATTCATATGTGTAGTCCCAGGACCTGAAAATGTGACCTTATTCAGAATGGGGTAACTGAAGTAATAATTAGTTAAGATGAGGTCATACCAAGTGGCTTCAAGCTGTAATATACTTTTTTTTAAAAAAGCTGTAATATACTCTCACCACATTAGAGAAAAAATATTTAAGGTCAAGGTATCAGCGAGGTTGGTTCTTTCTGATGCCTGTGTGGAGAATCTGTTCCAGGCTCGACAAGATTTTCCACCATTTTCCCCTTATTAGTGAGCATAAGAGCAGGGGCCAATGGCACACATGAGCAGAATAACCCATGCAGTATCTCACAGAGATGTGGCTGTGGTGTAAGGAAGCTACAAAGTGCCACGAAGGTTGCCCAGAGAAGGTTGACCACACCCACACCTCAAAAGCCAAAGGAGGGAGCAGAGCTGAAATGGTCAAAAGGGCAACTGCATGGAAGGAGCCTAAGAGCTGGCATCTCCGTCACTCACTCGTGGGGACCTGCCAGAGCAGGAGCCGAAGGCCACATGCATTGTGCATAGTGCTCCTCCTCTCTGGCCTGCTGCTGCTGCTCAGCATTGGCCAAGCCAGACAGAGGCCAGGGTCCGGAGAACAAGGGTGCTCCATAAAGGTAAAGAGCTGAGACAGGAGAGCGACTGGAAAGCCCCCCCCCAAGGCCTTTCCACATTTCAGAGCCCTGTACCACAGTCTGTTTAAACTTTCAGAATGCTAATGCTGAGGAGGTAGCGCAGTCCGAAAAGCGCTTACTGTGGAAAAAGTGAAGGCCTAAATTCTAGCTCCAGAACCCACGTTTTAAGAAGTCAGGTATGTGCTCAGTGTCGCAGCCCCAAGGGTGTAGAGACACCCTGGACAGACAGCCCAGATGAAGCAGCAAGCCGTAGCCCGGTGAGACTCTGTCTTAGAAACCAGGCAATGACACTGATGGTGGTCTAGGCACACTAGCGTGAACACACATACACAAACACACACAGGGGCAGGGAGGGGGAGGCGGGGGATAAAAGGAACCAGAGAAAGATTCTAGCAGTTACGACGAGGTGCTCTGTGGGGCTGCCCTGCAGGAGGGACACGGGCTCTTTTTCTCTCTGAGTCGTATCTGTTACCGTACCTCTCCATGTCACCTGATACGTCCTGGGTCCTCAGAACTTCCAAACTGCTGAATGAACTGATAGTCTAGCCTGATTCTCTGACTTCCGTTTGTTTGTCATTTGGCTTGGTTCAGTTTGATACCGGGCCTTGCTGTAACCCGCCGTGACCTTGACCTCACAGTCTCGTTTCACCCTCCCGGGGTCACCACACCCGGTTAGCTTCCCTTGTTCCATCTTTAGGAACAACCCCAAAGGAAAACGTTTCCCCGCTAGCACTGCCTAATGTCTTGGCCTTTGAAGTAACTGGGTTGTAGCTCTTTGGATATGTGCCAGAACCCCTATGGAGAACAAGTCTGTGACATGAGGACTCATAGCAGAAAGTGAGTCTAAGCTTCGGTCAACGGCACAGCTGGTGAGAAAAATTCCTTTTCTTCATGATTATATGCAAATATTTAACTAAAGCTACTCAGAGAAACTATATTGTCAAAACTAATAACACGCTGGTCTTGGCGTGGGGGTGTCAGTGGCAAAGCACCTGCTTAGCATGTGTTTTAGTCAGGGTTCCTGTTGCTGTGAGGAGACACCATGACCACGGTAAGTTTTAGAAAGGAAAACATTGAACCAGGGCTGGCTTACGGTTTCAGACGTTTAGTCTGTTAGTGTCATGGCGATGTGCAGGCAGGCATGGTGCAGGAGAAGGAGCTGAGAGTTGTACATCTTCATCTGCAGGCAGCTAAGGGGGCCAGGTGCCATACTGGGCCTACCTTGAGCATAGGAGACTTCAAAGCCCACCCCCACAGTGACACACTTCCTCCAACAAGGACACACCTCCTAATAGTGCCACTGCCTATGGTCCACACATTCAAACACAGGAGTCTATGGGGGTCATCATGTTCAAACCACTACATTGCATGTGAAACCATGGGTTCAATCGCCAGCAACCCTTCCATATGAAGACTGCCACTCTCGTGTTCACAGCGACCACCTCTGAGGTTTACAACTTGGAAAAGCTGTGTGTGTGTGTGTGTGTGTGTGTGTGTGTGTGTGTGTGTTTCCTGGTTTTTTTATTTTGTTGTTGCTGTTGTTTTGTTTTTCACGAAAGAGGCCCAGCTATGTGGAAGTCTCTGTCTCTCTGGATTCGTTTTTTCCAAGTGAAAGTAAGGATTTGTTTTCAGTCATGGTCCACCTCAGAAATCTTCAGCCTCCCAGAAGTCCCATAGTTAGGGTTCTAAGCCATGGGTTCCCCAGTTATTGAAACTGAAAGATCAAATTTAATTAGACTTCAGCCTAACTCGTGTGAGTGCGTATCTAGGCACTGCATTATTCTTTAGTTGGGGAGAAAGGAGGGTGCAATAAAATATAGACATCGTCAACTGGAAAAGGCTGCTCATGGGCAAACCATCTGAGGAAAATCAGAACTGAGCTTTGACCAAATTTCTCTCTCCCATGAATAACAGGATTAAAAAGATGAGGGGAAAACGGGCCCCAGAGGACATCGGTGATGACAAACGGGGAAACCGGGTATGTGAGTGAGAGCCACCATCGGCGAAACAGAAATGCAGTACCGCGAGTCTGCTGGGGGAGACAGGTGAAAAAATCGACAGCGTCACGGAAAGAGCCCAGCAGGGACAGCGGGGTAAGAGGCAGGCAGCCAGCCTGGAAGCTTAGAAGCGCGAAGGGTAGGAAGAAGAGGAAGTGTCCGGTCCTTGCAGCGCGCTGCCAGCTCTTTAAGACCTCTTACCCAAGTGCTGTGACGCACAGGAGACTTTTCATTCCTTCCAGCCGGTCTGGGTGCAGGAATTCCCTTGGAGGCCTCCCTGTTGCTGGAACCCCGTCACCAGCCGTGTGTTGATGCGCTCTTGGTTACAAGGCGCGGGCCCGGACCCGGACCGTCGCCGCCCTCAGTCAATCGCTTTAGCCGAAGGCCTCTGATTTGTTCGCATTTACTACAACACATACAGAGGGCTGCAAGATTTTTTTTTTTTTTTTTTTTTTTTTTTTTTTTTTTTTTTTACTATTGATCTGGTGCTTTAAGAGGGGAAAAAATCTCCTTGGCTGTCTAAACACTATCGATCCCTGCTTGGGAGTCGCAGCAGAAGTGTAGAAAGGGCGTGGATGAATTGAAATTTCATTTCCGACAACTTGTTCCTGTTATTTTTACCCTTTTGGATGGGGAGAAACGCGCTGCCGCGGCTTCAGTCAATGTGGTCGATAGCTCCACTGAGAAACTCAACACCGCTTCTGCCAGGGGTTTGCCAATGAGACGCGATGTCGGATTTCAAACGTGTGAAACTGGAGGACGGTGGTAAAAGGCTTTCGGTCTCTTACCTACGCCAGACACACGCCAAGCATGTGGCTCTAAACGACCCGCCGGAGCTGAGTCTTCGGAGAGGAGGATTCTGGACGCTAACAACACTCCCATCCGTGGAGGGCCTCTATGACCATCGAAGGAGACATCCCGTTACACCCGCTAAGTTTTGGGCTCTGTATGTTGAGTCCTTACAGCAGGTCCCTCTGACATATGTGGGGAAGTACCTGACACTAGAGCTGCGGGCCTGGCACAAGCTAGTGGACGCTGCTGGCGAGCCTCGGGAGGCACCACCGGCCCCTGAGCACACCAGCGGGAAGGTGAGCTGCGTGCCAGCTGCACCAGCTTTGTTCTTTTATTAGATGTTCAAAGAATCCAGGAGAGGACCAGGCCCCTCTTCCTACTGGCAACATCTGGCGTTTATGTAGCTCTGCCCCTTTGATCTTTGCGGAGCCCAAAGCCCTTCGCAACTCACTGCATTGCCAATGGCCACAGCAACCACTTCTTAGGAAACCTGGCCAGACACCCCACCTCCCCCAGACCACCCCCTCTTTTCCATGCTGCAAGTCGCAATATGCAGACAAGTCTGGGTTCTGAGAGGAAAGGTTCCAGTGTGGATCTCACATCTCTATCTATCTATCTATCTATCTATCTATCTATCTATCTCCTCTTTCTTTTTTGTTTGTTCGATCCTGCCTTTTTAAAAGACTAAATGTACTCTGTAACAACTTCTTAATAAGCAGTACTTCATTTATGTCTCCAGTTCTTTTATAAGCCCGTTTCTGTCCCCCAGCCCCAGCCTTCTCATTGCAGAGAAATATGAAAACTCTCTCTCTCTCTCCTGGGAGCCAAGAATCTGCATTGCCGATGAGGTTGCAAATTCAGACACAATAAACAGAATTAAGAAAAACCGAGCTGGCATTTGACAGAAATTGTAAAATGACACTCAGAAATGTTGCTCTTGTGGAAATTACTGATATTAAAATATAAATCAGTGTCTTGTGCTTGCCATAGCACGGGGGCTCTCTATTAGGTTATGCGGTTTGATTGCTGAGCTGAACCTAAGAGACTTGGCAGCTCAGAGCTGAAGTTATCACAAAGTATTTAACCCTTCCCTGCCAGAGAGCAAGCGAGGAGCTCCGGGAGAGTGCCGGTTGGTGCTCCGACACCTGTTCCCACCACCAGCCTTGTCTCTTTTTTCCATGAGCTGTTTGAAAACCAGAAGCTAGAGGAGGGCTAAGATGAGAAGAAAAAAAGAGGAGGATTTGGAAAATCCTTTCTCAGGGTAGGAATCTTGTGTAACACCAGGCTGAAGGCCGGTGAAGGCAACACAAGAAACGAATTCTACCCTCATGAAGGCAAAAAGGAAAGAAAGAAAAGGGCGGAGGAAAAACATTCAAAACTTTAAGGTTTAACACCAGTCAGACGTGCGTTTCTTGTCGTTCTGGTCCCATCCTGGAAGGTGATCGTTGCCGTTCCAGTGGTCTCCGAGCAGGGATGCTGAGAGGTGAAGGGAGTTCATGAGGCTGCTGTTCACGTGAACTGAGTGAACATGCCTGACTCCAGGCAGAAGTAAGTGGGAGAAGGGGACAGGAAAATGCAACATAAGGCCGGAGCGTGCATACCGTGGCCCTAGAAATTAAGGATGTGCTACAGGAACGACGGGGCTTATTGAAAGGCTAACAGCCAATGTATAAGAAGTTTCAACGGTTGAAGCAAGAACAGTTGGGCAACAACATTAATAGTATTAGATTATATCTCATCAGCGCTTATACCAATGTAAATAAACAATTAAACAGGGATAAGGAGCAAACCAATAAGTAAATGTAAAAGGAATGAGGGAAACAGAAAGTCGATGTTACAATACCACAGTAATGGGGCTGGAGTGATGGCCCATGGGGAAAACACTTGCCAGGATCCACACAAAAGCTGTGCAGGCATGGCAGCCTTCTGTAATGCCAGCACTCCGCAGACAAGAACGGGGCAGCCACAGGGAAAGTGTCTAATTGGTGAGCCCTGGGCTCAGCAAGCCATCCTGCCTCAGTAGGTAAAAGTGGACAGCAATCAAGGAAAACATTCAACGTCAACCTCTGGCCTCCACAGGCACCCACACACGTGTGTCTCCACTCCTGAAAACACACATGTGCATTAGAGAGAGAGAGAGAGAGAGAGAATAATATAGTGATCATTGTTGTAAGAGAAATCTATCTTGCTAAAAAGAAAAATGGCGGATATAGTTTGAGGACAAGCACAATATTTGTGTCTCCCCAGATACACATTCATCAAAATGAGTTTACGGTAAAGAAAACCAGAAGAACCGCGTCACCCGGGGTTAAGACCATCAGGATGATCTTAACGTCATGAATATCTGCTCAGACGTGGCCAGGAGGCAGCTCAGTCTCCATGTGGCTCCCGCAGTAAGTGGAGCAGGGGCTGCCTCTGACATGGACTCTGTGTCCCACATTTTAATCACCTCCCCCTGGTGGGGGGTCCTCACCAAGGCCACAGAGGAAGAGGATCCAGGCAGTCCTAATGAGACTTGATAGGCTGGGGTCAGATGGTAGGGGAGGAGGCCTTCCCCTTCCTGAGGACTAAGGGAGGCCCATGGGGGAGGGGAGGGTAGGACTGGGAGGAGATGAGGGAGGAGGCTACAGTCTGGTTGTAAAGTGAATAAGTTATAAAAACTAAATTTAAATTTTAAAAAAAATGTCTATTCCAGTACTCTCTCCCTCCATTCTCCCTACCTGGTCTCTCCTGTTCTCATCCCCCACTCCCTGTCCACCCACGATGTCTTATTCTAGTTCCCCTTCTCAGTGAGAGTCATGCATCCGCCACCCCTTGAGCCCTCCTTGTTACCTAGCTTCTCTGGGTCTGTGGTTTGTAGCAGCATCGTTATCTTTTACTTTACGAGCTAATGTCTACTTATAAGTAAGTACACACCATGTTTGTCTTTCTGGTTCTGGGTTACCTCACTCAGGATGATATCTTTTCTAGATCCATCATTTAACTGCAATTTTTATGATGTTATTTTTTTTTTACCAGCACAGCAATACTCCGTTGTGTAAATGTACCACGTTTTCTGTATCCATTCTTCAGTTGAGGGACATCTAGCTTGTTTCCAGTTGCTGACTATTGAATAATGTTGCTATGAACATAGTTGAGCAAGTGTCCTTGTAATCTGATGGAGCATCCTTTGGGTGTATGCCCAGGAGTGGTATAGCTGGATCTTGAGGTAGATCAATTCCCAATTTTCTGAGAAACTTCCATATTGATTTCCAAAGTGGCTGTACAAGTTTGCACTCCCATCAGCAGTGGAGTAGCGTTCCCCTTGTTCCACAGCCTCACCAGCATGTGCTGTCACTTGAGTTTTTTATCTTAGCCATCTGACAGGTATATAGTCATTTTGACTTGCGTTTCCCTGGCGGCTAAGGATGTTGAACATTTCTTTAAGTTCTTCTTGGCCATTTGAGATTCCTCTGTTGAGAATTCTGTTTAGATCTGGACCCCATGTTTCGATTGGATTGTTTGGTTTCCTGATGTCTAGTTTCTTGAGTTCTTTACATATTTTGGAAATTAGCCCTCTGTCAGATGTGGGGTTGGCAAAGATCTTTTCCCATTCTGTAGGCTGCTGTTTTGTCCTATTGATGGTGTCCTCTGCCTTAGAGAAGCTTTTCAGTTTCTTGAGGGCATCTCAGGGATGAGCCCTACAAACCGAGGGCAATGAAAACTCCCAGGAACCTACAACGGTAGCCGTAGCTTAGACTCCTAGCAGTGGGGGGTATGGAGCCTGAACTGGCCATCTCCTGTAGCCACGCAAGAGTTCCCGTGGAGGGGCTGGAACGCCAACCCACCCACAAAACCTTCGACCTACAATTGGTCCTGCCTACAAGCTGTGCGGTGGTAAAGCTGGCACAGCTTTAGGAGTGGCCGACCAATGACTGGTCCAGCTTGCGACCCAGGCCACTAGAGGGAGCCCACCCCAGACGCCTGGAGGGCCAGGACCCAGGGGCTGGATAGCCCAGAGGCCTAGGATAGAACCAAACACAGAAGTCAATGAAGCGATTCCTAATGATAGTCTGCTGTACTCATAGCTCGGTGCCTAGCCCAAATGTCATCACAGAGGCTTCGCCCAGCAGCTGATGGGAACAGACCCACAACCAAAGATTAGGTGGAGCTCCAGGAATCCTGCAAAAGAGGAGCAAGGATTGTAGGAGCCAGAGGGGTCAAGGACCCAAGAAAACCCACTTGGCTCATAAGAGCCCACAGAGACTGAACTGACAACCAGGAAGCCCACATGGGACTGACCTAGGCTCTCACACATATCTTACAGGTTTATAGTTTCGTCTTCTTTTGGGACTCCTAACAGAGGGAGCAGGGGCTGTCTCTGACTTTTATTTTAGGTGTATGCCTATCTGCTAGTATGATTTTTTTTTTTCACCATATGCATGCAGTACAACCAGAAGCCAGAAGAGGGCACTGGAACCCCTGGAGCTTGAGCTACTTCGTACATTCTAAGACCAGAACCCAGGTCCCCTGCAGTCCTCCTACCTGCTGAACAGTCTCTCCAGCACCCAGCCCAGAATGCAGTCTAGAGCTAAAAACAGAGTGGATTGTTGGAGAGGTCTCTCCAAGAGGAACATGAACAAGGGTTGTTTTGTCCGTTCACATTAAATTCAATAGCATGAAACACTAAAAAGGATAGCAATTACTTAAGTGACCAAAATTGCTCTGGCAGGGACATTCTACTTCACTAAGGGCCTAGGCTTCATCTCTGTGAACATCTCATGTTCCAAATGGCTGCTGGAGAGCCAGGCATTGAGGAAGCAACCCAGGCGATTGGAAATGGGGAGAAGAAACAGAGTTATGCACTTCTTCTGTTTAAGATGTCCTGGAAGTTGTCATAATGCTAGCCTCTTGTCAGCCAAAAACTAAATACAGAGCTGTACCTACCCGGGAGACAGGCTGGGAGCTGCAGTTCTCTAGAAAGTACATAGACACACATTCTAATAAAATCAGGGCTCTGTTACTGAGGGAGATAAGAGTGGATATTGGGACAGGCGATTAACAGCCTTTGTGAAACATACCAAAAGAAACAAGAGGTTTTAACCTAGGAGACAAAGCCCTGACAGATCTTAGAGCAGTCGGTTTCTGTTTCAGACGCCCCCTCTCTTCTCTCATCCCAACGTCTCTTTCTGGAAAGAGTTACCAGGCTTTGTTATCACAGGCCCCCCTCTTCCCTAAGTTACAGGACCTCACACCCTAGCAAAACCAACTTCCGTGTCAGCTGCCGCTGAGACTCCACTCCCGCCCCCATAGACAGGCCCTCCAAGACCAAGGATTTTCTTGTTTTATCACTGGGTTTAAACCCAAAGAATGAAGCTCTTCATAGCATGACTCCTTCCATACATTTTGGGCAGAAAAAGAAAATGATTGCACAAGGGATATCTCTGGCCATGTATGGTGGTCACATTTTTCTAAAGTCAAGAAAGCTTTGAACATCCAGTTATCATTCCAGTAATCAATGTCTCTGGGATTTATCATACTGATTTCACTGTTAGGACATACACTGTTGAAAAAAAAATTTAAGACCCAGTATGAATAGCTGGAGCTGAGCGTAGGTAAATCTAATTCTGATTAACCCCGGAAGCTTGATTTCACTTTAAGTTAAGTAGCACCTATTGCTCTAAAAAATCCAAAAATACATCTTAGTTGTGGAAAAATAAGTCCTTGATCTATTCTATCCAGGTCAAAAAGAACGAGCTTTGTGGTCATGCCTGCCTGTAATGCTAGCACTCATAGGTAGAGGCTGCATGATTACATTCATGGCCTGCCCAGATGGCATGGGGAGTTCAAAGCCTTCCAGATACATACCTGTGTTTTTACTGAACTTGTTCATCTGTTCACTTTTTCCTCCCTCTTCCCAGAACTACACAATGGCCTCTGAGCTAAGAAAAACAATGGCTACTTGGGTCAGAACAAAGACAAGATTATTAGATCCTAGTAAGAGATACAAGATGAGGCAAAAGTGGATGAGAACAATGGATGAGATGATCCTCCAAGGGTGAGACAGTACCAAGTGACTCAAAGACCCTAGGAAAGGAAGATACGGTATATGTACCCTGTTGCCCAGGGCCAAGACATCAGAGCACACTAGCCAGGGAAGATGCCTGTGGCCATGGACCAGAAGCCCCACCCCCATGATTCCAGGACCCAAGAAGTTAAGCACACTCTAAAGTGACTTTAAAAGGGTTTTTTAAATAACCTGATTTAATTTTTTTACCTGATAACAATGATGCTTTCTTAGAAATAACTAAGTTTCTGTTATGTGGTAGAAATGAGCATAGTAAAAAGTCTGAGTAATAAAAACTAGATGTTTTTTTTTTTCCTTGTATACCTGAGTTCCTAGCTGGCCCCCAGGTGGAAGGCAATATTGTTTCTTGCACGTATATATCAGTGCTCTGAGAAAGGGCCAAGGGGGAGCAAAAGCATCATTAGAATCTCTGATTTTTTTTAATTTTGTGTGCATGCCTGTGTGTGAGTGTGTGTGTGTGTGTGTGTGTGTGTGTGTGTGTGTGTGTGTGATATGGACAGAGAACATCCTCAGTTTGGGATAAGGTCTCACCTTCCACTTGTTGAGAAAGGGTTTCCCTGTGTCTTCCATGTAGTGTACTCCAGTCTAGCTGCCCCAGAAGCTGCCAACCGATTTTCCTGTCCCTGCCTCTCACCGAGCCATAGGATTGCTGGGATTAAAGATGTGCGCCACCATATCCAGCTGCCTTCTTTCTTGACGTGGGTTCCGGGGACCAGTCATCGGCTTGCGTGGCAACTTCTTTTACCTACTAGTCCCTCTCCATGGACCTATAAGCTTTTATTTAGACTATTAATCATTTTTCCCCCTGGGCACAACTGTCACCAAGAAAAAATACTGTTTAAAAAAAACAGATGGCAATACTTTGAAAATGAGAAAACAGTTCCCTGGGTGAGTGCGACAGATGAGGCATGAAGAAGCAATGAACTCAGCAGAGATGCAAGAGGTAAAGATGCCAAGCTTGAAAGGAGATAACATTAAAGAAGTCTCAGGTCCAAAAGAGCAGTAAACAGGCTTCTGGTAGATGACCCCACCCCCTCGGGGAGGAGTTTCCATCTGCATGAAATGCTTGTCTGTCATTCTCCTAAAGAGCATCGTGAGGGCTCCAGATGATTATTTATGAAGTATGGAACCTCCCTCTATGCTCTCCTTTGTAACCCACCTGGCAAGCAATACTGCCAAGTGCCTCTAAAGCCCTTCTTTCTTTTTCAGCCATAAGCGCTTCCAAATTGCCCACCTCTGTTATTGCTAATAACTCACAAGAGAGTCCTGTGTCTTCCCACAGGACAAAATTCCATTATTTTTTCCTCTTAGTTTTCACTTGCTATAGTCCAGTATATTTCATGTAAATAATGAAGTCGGCGCCTTCTAATTTTTCTTTGAAATACTCTTTGCAACCCACACAATCTAAAAAATTATTTTTTGCAGGTTTTTTCCCCCTGCCTTCTAGATAAGATTTTGAGACTCATCTGCCGATGACCCCGTGGACACCCCTGGAGAGAAACGTCAGTCTCAAAAACACATTTCTAGTGTGTGATGTGCAGGCCGAGTTTATAGCTCTTAGCAAATAGAGATGTCTCTCAAGGCAGAACACCACAGTGAGGCAGAGAGTTAGGACAGGTCGGGAAGGTCACTCGCTACAGCCTCTTCATCCCCAGAGGCAGAGCTGAGGGCTCAAGGAGGCCTTCCCATAGGACATGATTCGCGAGGTAGGTTTCAAAGCCTTGGTAGCCCACAGCCCTGATGGTTATCCTTGGGTTCCATGCTACTTTTAACCTTTTTGGCTTGCCTAGTGTGGAAATTATTGATGGTCTCTAATATTCCCACTGGAGAACAAAGGAAAGCTAGGTGTGGGCCTGTAATTTGTTGGGACCACTGAAACATGAGCAGAAGTGGAGCGCTTTCTCTTCCACTTTGTGAACCAGTATGTACTTCTCCATGCTCCCTGTCTGCTGTCATGGCAACAGACCACATCCTAGATAATAGAGGTTCCACTGACCAAGGAAAACAAGAAGCCCGGGGAGGACAATGCGGAGCATGGCTCCAGAGGATTCACCAAGGACATGTGGCCTGAGTGGAAAGTAACCCTTCCCGTTTTAAGCCTCTGAGATTTGTTAGTGTGAAATCACCCAACCCAGCCCTACCAGGTAAGGCTGAGTGATGTCATCGATCCCACGATGCATTTCTGTGCGTGAAGATGTAAGAGGACCCAGAACGCAGGAAATCAGAATACAACTCCATAAGACATTCCAAATTCCACGCATCACAACCATTCTTTCTTCTTGGCTTATATTAGGAATGGGGGATGTAGCTTATTACAAAGAATGAAAGTTGGGTGGCTTCTCTTTTTTGGAACCATTCTGCAGGTGAGTGCTTGGTGGAGATTCCCTCTGGCCCTATAGTTAGGAACATAATGAATTGGATTATTTTAGTTCAGTGCATTATGACATCAAATGCATCATCCTGTGGTTACACACCATTACCTGTGCAGCCAGCTTTGGTTTCATTGGAAGCTTTTTAATCCAGATAATTCTCTGCACATTACAAGATTTCTAACTTTACAGTCCCTACCATGGCAAGTTGATGCTTCAAAAAGACCCTCTCGTTGGACATTTCACATTTGTAGTGATAAAAATGAGTGGGCAAGCTTCATGAAGTGGTAAGAGAGCATTGTGACCTTGGGTAAGCTGCTTAACCTCTTTGGGCCTCAGATTTCCTCCTCTAGGTGATGGGGATATTAGTAGTTCTGGCATCCCACACCCAGAGTTATTGTGGGAATAAGTCACATACACCCTGTCTGGTTCATTAAAAAAAAAAAAGCAAAGTCTTAACTATATCTGAACCACAGAAGTCTGAAAAGAAAGCTCCACTTGGACCTTTTTATTCCCTAGCAGAGTGAATTTAGAAACTCTCTTGGTCTATCACATAGTGGCTTTCTGGGAAAGATGTAAAACTGTGGTCCTGCCTCCCTCCTCCCTAGCAAAGGTTTCAACACACGTGAAAACACAAACAGATGGGGTAGGAAAGTAGAGTATCGTAGGAGATTTTTTTCCCAACTCCCCTGCTGAGGGCACAGACCCAGCTGGGAAAATCTTTAAAGGGCTGGACTCATTTCTACTTTTTCCATTTTACACACTTGGATTTTTTCAGGTCTATGACAAAGCTCACAAAAATGCTAAAGCTTAAAGGACTGTCGCAAACTGCCAAGGAACTGAAAGATGAGGTAAGGCTCCCAATGTCCTGCATGTGTGAATGTGAACCTTGGTGGAAGGAGATTTTTTTTTCAAGCTCCATGCCTCCAAATTCCAGGTATACGCATCATAAAATACCAAGGACAGAGCAGGCATCAGAGAAAACATTTAAGAGCCCAGATTCAAACCTCAGCAGCTCTGGGTCCACATCCAACAGGTGGGTTACCTGGACCATGTTACTCATACTCTCTGAGCATCCCTTGCGTCACCTAAGAAGTACAAAAGCATTCCAAATGCTTGCTAGGTAGATTATCAGGTGCTATGTGCAAAAAGCACCTAACTGACTTTTCCTATTGTTGCCAGAATTTCTTTTGACCTGGTAGGATACATAAATGGAGTTTTATGCTTTTTATAATAAAAGAGTTGGCCAACTTCTATGCATCTATCCCTTCATTGTTCCACAAAGGATGTAAAAGGTCTGTTGGGATAAGCGTAGAGATGTCTCATGTGGTGTGTGCTTCCGTCAAGAAGTAAGCTGCTTCTAAAACAAGCATCTCCGCTGCTTTCCTGCTGGTCACTGCTGCTATATAAGAACTGCTGTAGGACAAATTTTTAGGCTATTTTTTTTTCATTTAACTTATGCCTTTGGAACATCTTCAGCGTGCCAGGCATTGTTCTAGGAGATGGAGGCTCCATAAGTAGATGGAATAGAGATCCCTTTTCTCCTGGAGACTACCCTCTTACAGAACATCTCCTCAGGACATAATGGCCCAAAATATAAAGGAGCCACTGAAGGGCCAACAAAAGGCAGCTGCATTCCATCGGTAGCCAATAGCTGCCATGTACCATGTGTCTTAAAATACCTACTTGCCCAGTGTGGTAATGTCGCTGGATTTAGAACACGCTATGCGAGGAGAGCTGTTTCTAAAATTTGTGCTCACAAGGCAAAACCTTAAATGACTGCCCACTAATTTCCATTAAAAGTAAATGCAAAAACTGCAGTGTCTCTATAAAAGTAAACTTGGGACCTTAGTCCCAAGTCAGCAATATCAGTGCTAGTGTTTGGAATTGCTGTAGATAACTGCAACCTCAATTATCACAAGTAAAATGTAAAAATTCTTGAAGCAACATTAGTTTTTGAGGCTTCCTGATTTTGTAAAATCTTATTACATTTATCTATTTATAGAGGCAAGGTGGAGCGCAGAAAATAGCTTCCACCATGTGCGTTCCTGATCTCAAACTCAGCTCATGAGGCTCAGTGGCCAGTATCATAACCTCACCAGTCCAAGCTTTCTGCATCCAAAAGTAGAACTCTCGCCATAACCTACTATCTATCCAGTGGCGGCTATAGTACTGGTGAAGGTTAAGAGTGGTTTTCCATTTTTTTTGTCGAAGTTTTATCTTTATCTGTGGACAAGTAATTTCCCGGAGACAGTTAACTGGGTTACCATTTAACTCCAAAGTTACCTTAAAAACTACAACTCCAGTTTTTCCAAGCCTCCTTATTGAAGTCCCCAAAGCCTGAGAGTGCCACCACTTTGAATATCACATGTTCTCAGCTATCCAAGTGCTGCTGAGTCATAAGCTTAAGTCTGACTCAGCTCTCCCCAGGAATAACCATGAACTGTCAGTGCTTTAAAACTCAGAGCAAACTGTCTTCCCTCTTGAAATCTATGTTTAAGAAGGCATAGTAACTGACAAAAGGCTCATTTAATCAATACAGAATCCCCTCTCATTAAATAGCTTATTTTCCAATAACTACCGTGCTTGTGACAGTAACTGAAGTGTTAGCACTCACTCTTTTGCCTATGGATCGGTAGCTTGGCCAGCATCGTGTGCTTCTGGGCAGAGTAGCCAGGTTCGAATCTTCTGTCAGAAAAACTGGGTAACTGCCTATTGAAACGAAACCTCACTTAAGCATCAGTGCTTTGCTGTTCCAGCCATCACTAACAACTTCAGATCCAGGATGGTATCACTACAGCTCTTGGTTCATCTCCTACCCCTGGTACTGGTTATGGGGCTGTGATTGATGAAATGTCAGATTAAATCTATGCGTAATGCATATTGATACTCTAAAGGCATCTGCCTGGAATTCATTCTCCATAAAGTACATTGGCTTATAAATAGTTCACAGCTAATGTCTTGGGCAAGGTATTAGAAAGAAATTAGATTTACTAGGACCTCAGGAAAACTTGCCTTTTCTGAGTTTCTGACACAGCCTCCTCTCACGGCTAACAGCAATAAAAATGGATGCTGGGGAGCATCTCATTGCTCCTCACGCGCCTTCACTCTTCCTCTGATACCTCAAAACTGCGATGATTTGCTGTTTAGGAATGAATGGCTACATTTTTATTTTAGAGGCAAATTTCATCTGACATCTAGCAAAACACATTTGTTATTTAACTGGTTTAGAGAACCTTCAAAGGAAAATGATTTATCCCAGGCCTCTTGTTTTATGAATGAAGACATTTCCTCAGAGACTCCAAGCTGATCCTAAAGCTCCAAATTAGATGACATTGAAGGCCCGGCCCAGAAGTCCCGGTGGTAGAAAAGAAAGAGGTAACATTAGGCTTCCTACTCAGACAGGAGCCCAACCTAGAGAGAGAGGGTATGTCCACCAGCTTGAGGGGGTGCATTCAAATGTTAACTTGAGAAAGTCCAAACACTGTCTCAGTGGCTTTGTCATCATGAGCCCTCAGTGGACATGGCTCCTTTCAGGGACTGTGGCCCTCCTCACCTTAAAACAAGATGAGCGTCAAGACAGGCAGACAGAGCGTTCTCAGACTCTCCTGCCAGGCAAGGATGGCAAGGTCACCTACCTCACAGATGATACAAATGATCCGGCATCCAGAGAAGGAGGGGATCCGGAGTGTCCAGCACCCCCGGCACCCCTCCCTTGTACTGCAGCCAATAGAAAAGACATCTAAAGGAGCAGCGTGAAGCAGAGGCTCCCTACTGGGATCGTGGATTTTTGTTTTCAAGTTAGAAATCAGTGACTACACGTCAATTTTTTAAACCACTCTACACGCGGTCTCTTAAGAGAGTCCCTGGTAATTGTCTTAATGGTAATTACACGCATGGCGCAGTTGACACCCACTGTTATTTTTCTGAAAGTGAGGAGTGAGGGGACAGGAGCTAGAAAGGAGGAGGGAGAGTTTTGAGATAATGAAATCCTTTTAATGACAGCACCATGCCGTTAACCTAATTAAACCGTAAAGTGGGAAGGGAAAAAAAAAAAAAAAAACTACAGGTACTAAATGGAAATGAAGAAGTGAATCAGCTGAGACAGCAGTGCTTCTGGGAACCGTGTGGATTCCGGGTACTCTGACATTGTGGTTCGGGTTCCCACACTGTCCTCTGGCCCACCTTGGTCTTGTTCAAAGGTCTCCTAAATGGACCTGTCCACTAATGCCTGATTTACTATGTCCATCCCCAGTCTCTGGTTCCCATGGGAATGTGTCTTGTGTGGCTTCTGTGTTTCAGAAGCCAAGTCAGTGTGAAAAGGTGGCAGAACCCTGACTCTATGGTCACGGCGACCAGTGTGAGCTCCGGCTCTCCTCCTCACTGAGACTTTGGAAAGGTAGCTCAGCTCCCTCCCTGAATTTCTCTTAATACAGTTGCTTTAAGGCCACTGAGGTCACTTCACCTACAAAAACAGAAGGCTGGGAGCTCACATCCCCTGGTGCAGTCCTTGGCTACCGCGTCACTGAAGTGGAGCTTGGGCAGCTTGGCTTTCCTTCCCACTAACCAAGATCGACTCAGATGTAATTATACTCTGCAGTCTCCTGTAGGATCAAGCTAAACGTCAGCAACCGAGAGACCTTTGTGTGAATGGAGCCTGCCGCCTTGCTGGTTTGCTTGGGAGAGGCCGCCCCCGCTTCTTCCTTCTTTCCTCGTGAATGTGACAAAGAGCTGTACAGTGATAGGAATGAAGCCCACAGAGGTTCACAGAGCGCTTCCTGTAAACCCCCGCTCACATTACCACTGCTGGAAATGCGGCATCAGGAGGTGATGGAAAGCCCACCCATCTGCCCATTGCTTTGCACCCAGCCCCCTCCCCACCCAAGTTGCTACACTCTACACAATTTGTTTTGATCTCAATCACTACTTTCCATTCTGACCTAGCAACAATTAGCTAACCCTTCTAACACCTAATCAAAGACAGGGGATATTACTGATCAGGCCAGGGCTTTCTCTCTTGCTCCCATTGGTGAACCCCTGTAAAGAAAAGCACTGGGTTTACAGGCAAGAGGGGAGTTGGTTAATGGATAAAGAGAAAGTTAAGAGACTCTAGAGTCCCTCGTCAACTCTATCACTAATTCACTGTAGTCTTGACAAGTTCATTTGACATCTCGATATGTTTATTTCATCAGTGGCAGAGCCATTAATATTTATAGACAGTTCTCTGGGTGCCTGGAATCATTCTAGCCACTGACTTCCTCTTGAAAAACAGGGGACTTGTCTGATGCACCCACAGCAGCGTGGCAAAGATTAATTAATATAAATAAGTAATTGTCTGAATAAAGCAGGACGCACAGACACCTCACAAATGGATCCTGTGTAAATGTTACCCAAGATGAGTAATAACTGCCGAAGCTCAATGCACAAATTTCCAGCAACTTCAGCTCCCTGTCAACCCGTTAAGTGAAGGAAAGCAAGCGTTTTCTCAATCATTCCTAATTGATGCTTTTTTTATTTTTTTTTTCTGGCTGCCTAGGCTGGGGAGAGAGACAGAGATGTGAACACCCTAAACAGCAAGCTCTTGAACCTGCAGCTTGACATCAAGAATCTCCATGATGTCTGCAAGAGGCAAGGGAAAACCTTGCAAGAAAACCAGCTGTGCGTAGAGGAAGCTATGACCAACAAGAGCCATGTAAGGCACAGGGCAGTGACGCCTGCCCCTGCTCCCTTCACCACTGTCACTGTCCTATGGGAACATGGAACAGGCCCACTGTGGGTCACACTCTGACACAAAGAGAGATTGTCCTCTCTTTGAGGTTTTTCAGTCTAGCTATTTCCAACATTCCCAGGATACTGGGTGTTAGCTCTATTCTTACCTGGATTTAGCTGGTCCTGAAAATACTACATCACAGGGGTATAAGGATGAGTCTCAGACAAACTTCCAAGTTAGCCATGGCAAGGAGAGCCACTGCACCTGCTGTGCTAGAGTATGCCAGGCGCTCTTAAAGCCATGCCTGTGCCTCACTGAGAGCCGTTCTTCTGAAGGCTGGAATCCAGTCACTCCGTAGGCTAAAGCGCCAGAGGGTCCTCAGCCAAAAATAAATAGGGAGAAGATTGATCAAATCACCACATCCCTTTCCCCTAAGTCCAAGTTAACTCAAGGCTGGCTCTTTGCTCTCTCCCAGAATTCCTCAACGGGACCGAGCCCAGTGGCGCAGGCATAACCAGCTTTATCTGCTTCTCACCCTTCCTTGTGTCAGTGCCCCAACTTGTCTGAGTTTTCTACAACCCTGTCCACTTACACGACCTGACACTCAGAGCCTTGTCACAGGGCCTGATTTCTCAGCCCAAGCAAGTCACTCGGTGGTCCTATTGGAGTGCGGAAAGGGCGGACCTCGCAGCATGACCGGCTCTCTCACAACTGACTTTGACTTAACACTAACCTATAGGTCGGGGCCATTCACCAATGGAACAATTCCACTTCAACCTAAGGTTCTCTTTCTCTTAAAGAACGCTAAGCCTGAAGTGTTTAAACCAACCTTTACGTTTAAATTGGGGAACCAGATGGAATGGGTTTTTGGAGAGTTCCTTACAAAAAGTTCCTTTGGCCGCCTTCTCTGTTTATAAACTGAGTTGCATGTAAACAGGAAGTAGTTACTGGTTGCACAGGCCCTTGTTGATTCCCTGGGTTAGACCCTCAGTGGCTGCATAGGTGCCCAAGGACCTGGCCTCTCCTCACTGTGTCTGTTAGCATGCCCCCGGCACTCACCATTGGACAATATAAACCACATTGCATTCTCTGCAGCTGCCCAAATACGCTACCAACGAAGCGGTTCCACTGGGTCTTGCTGACCTTGCCACAGGAAAAAAAAAAAAAAAAAAAAAGCCACTGGTTTCCCTAAATCAGTCTCAGGAAGATGATCGTAATTTATTTCTTCCTAAATATTAACATTTTAGGATATTTCCACTGCAGCCATCCTGAGTTTACTTATCGCCCCCATCAGAGAAGGCCATGTGGTTTATAAATGTATCAGGCAACTTAGAAGGAGAAAGGCATTAAATTGCATTTTATTATTCTAATTGCCCAGAAGAAGGTCTAACAGCTTGAGACAAGCTTTAAAACAAGTTCTTTTTTTTTCCCTAGCACTTAGCGCAAATTTAAATTGCAGACTATGCATACAAATACACAATTACACTCAAACCTACACTCATCTCCTCAAAACCCCTTTAAGACCTGCCTTCCATGGGGAATGTACTATGATGACAAAGGAGAAACTCCAGGCTTTCTGGAATTTTGACTCACACTGATGAGGAGCTGGGGAAATAGGCAGGTCATGATTGAAGACCACATTTAAGGGGGAAAAGTAAAATATTATATCAGATGTTATGTGTAACAAAAGAAAACGGACGGAGTGAAATGGGTGGTGGAAGAGAAAAGTACATGGCCCTGTAAATCAAAGGATACAGATTCTAAAACAACCCAGGAACAAGCAGAGACTGTGGCAAAGAGAATGAGGTTCTGGGGCCGGAGAGGTGACTCAGCCATTAAGAGCGTACACACAGTCAGACATACATATACACAAAATTACAACGTAAAATAAAGTATTTTTTAAGATAAGGAATTATTTTAAAGTAGGGTTCCCAGGGTGCAGAACTTACGGGCACTTCACCCTTTGGGTACCAGCCTGCACCTGCCTGACCATAAGACGGAGTACCTCCTTCAGTGTATGCCTGATGCCCCCTCACTGTAGTCAAAGAGTGACTCAAAGTGAATGAAGAAAAACGAACAACAGACATATTAAAATAACATGATCAAAGACTGGGTATTGTGGTACACACCTGAAATCCCAGAGCTAGGAAGCTTGAGGCAGGGGAATTACCAGCCTCAGACCATCCTGGCCTGTGTAGCAAGTTCTAGGCTAGCCTGAATTACACAGCAAGACCCATCTCTAAAGACAAGTCAGAAGCTGGAGAAACAGTTTACGAGGTAAAGTGCTTGATACAAAGTATGATGGCCTGCGTCTGGATCCTTGGAACTCATAAAAATCATGGCATATAAAAAGGACTCGGACAAAACGCTGTGGCAATGAGTGCCTACATCACAGCACAGGGGACCCCGAGCCTTGCTAGCCAGCCAGTCAAGCTGAATAGGAAAGCTACACATTAGTGAAAGCCCATTTCTCAAAAACTAAGGTGGAGAGCAATTGAGGAAGTTGCCTGACATTGATGCCTAGAGCCTCCACACCAGTGCACGCAGACACGACTACCCAGAGACGTACACGCCTGCACGGCTGAAACCAAATAAATAATATTGAGCCAGAAAAGGCGGGGCCTTAAAAGCAACTTACCCAGGCTTTATTCATTGGTGGGGGCTCAGGGAGCATCCTATCGTTGCTTCTATTGTTGAACTGATTTTGGACATGTATGGAGGGCACCATTTTTAGCATAAAAACATACAAAGCAAATGTTATCCTTTCAGGTAAGGGTAATTAGTTGACTATCTGAAGATTAGTAGAAGCCTGGTGGGCATTATCATCAGACATCGTTTTGAACCATCTAGGTAATGAAGGCAGCTTTAATGAATTTGCTAAATGTAGTGGTCCTGAATTGGACCCTAGAACAGAATTAAAACTAAAAATACATGTTAAATTAAAAAAAAAAAAACAGAATCTAGTTTCATTCCTAATAACCTACCAGCATTAATCTCTTAGTTCGGTTGTCCTGTTTTTGAATTTGCCTGTGAATAGAAAATCGTTCCAAATGGATTTTTTAAATGGGTCCCCTGTAAGCAGAGGTCTGGCGAGAAGAATGTCTAAACCACAAACATTCATTTTAATAAAATGCCTGTGGCTGAGCACGCAGCTCTTCTGTAGTCAACAAGGAGAAGTGCACACGGCTTACAGGTGACACAGGAAGTAGCGGACAAGCCTCTCTAGTGATGGAGTTAACCTGGAGCTCCAAGGGAGTATCTCACTCAACACCTCAAAGACAGGAAGAGAAGTTCATGGCGATGACTGGGGAGAAGATGAGGAGACTCAAAGTTCTTAAATGGATAAAGGAAACTCATCAGGGACACAGTTATCAGAACAATGCCAACCTTTGACAGGAGAACATGCAAGCCTGAAGAGGGAATAAATGGTTAAAAGGTATTTTGAAAAGCTGGCTTTAGGCAAATCAGCGGGGCCCGACGACATTCTTCTAAGAGTGCTTAAGGAATTGGCAGGTGTTATTACACAGCTGCTGGTGATTATTTTTGAGAGCTCAAGAGGATAAAGAAAGTCCCTGTAGACTGAAAAAGGGTAAATGAAGTGCTCATCTTTTTTAAAAGGGAGAAAGGACAATCCTGGTAATTATAGGCCTGTCAGCTTCACTTCAATATCAGGGAAAATATAGAACTTAACATCAATCAATTAGCATCAACTTCAAAAGCACAAAGTGTTGGGTGGAAACCAATGTGACTTTTCAAAAAATGAATCACGCCAGGCCAATTAATTTCCTTCTGTGATCAAGTGGCCGCATAGGCAAGGAAGGAGCAATAGCTATAATCTCTTTGACCACAGTGGGGCTGAAAGGTTGACTAAATACGGGAACAGGTACCTCTGGGCAGCTAGAGAGCTCCAGCTTTTCATGTGGCTGATAGCGGGCCGGAAACCCAGCTGAGAAACCTGGCAGAGCAGGGAGCTGGCCTCCGGCGTCACATCCGACGCTGGAAGGTTGCCTGGAGAGCTAGTGTCGCCATTGTAAGACCACTTCCTCCTCGCTTGCTTTTCCATATCTCAAACTGGAAGTCAAGGAGGAGTATAATGTGTTTCTTCACTAGGGGGAAAAAAACATTTAAGGAAGGAAGATGGGGCCAGGGAGGTGGCTCAGGGAATAACGTGCCAGCAGGAGGACCCGAATTCATCTCCCGGCACCCATGTGGCGTGGGGGCACACGTCTGTGGGCCTAGCCCAGCGTGGGGGAGGGGATGGCAAAGTCCCGAAGCTCAGAGCTAGCTTAGTCGAAATGGCAAGCTCCAGATCCAATAAGAGACCCTGTTTCAAAAGACTGAGGTGGAGAGCAATCAAGGAAGACACCTGACATCAACCTCCGGCCCCACGTGTGCACACACCCACAGGCGAGCGCACAAACACAGGTCTGTCGGCATACAATGGAAAGTGTGGTGGTGAGTTTCTGAACTTGTCCTTTGGCACACGCCTAAGTAGAGTGTGATTTTAACCTTATTGTTATTGTACATTTATCAAGAGTTAAGAAAAATAAACATTTAAGTATATAAGGCAAGTAAGTAGAAATTTAGTAGGTAGGTCCGAACTAATTTTAAACATTTCTCATAGTCTTTAAAACTTGGCTTTTCCAAACCCATAGGTATCAATAATACACAAATATCTGGAATTCCCATCCCATAAAAATCCCGTCTTCTCTGTGGATTCAAGCACCTCTTGGACCTTCTTAATCAGCTACATCAGTCCAGGTGCAAGAGTTCAAAACACCCCCCATTATCTGTCTGCTCTGTCCTGTTATCTCAAACTAAAGTAAAACCCAGAACGATTCCACGTGACCTGTGAGGAAGAGAAATGCCTCACAGTTCATTAGTATGGCTGCCAGGGCACGGAGCTTCATACACAGAACTCAGGAAAAGACATTCTATACCAACAGAAAGCTTCAAAGCTGGCGAGCAATTCTGAATTCTCCCAGCATCCCCAGGTACGGGGAAGAAAAGCCTGAAAGACAATTTTGCTTCTTTCAAACGGAGAATGTTTTTCTCATCCTTTTGGACAATGGAAAGTGGAGACATAAGAAAGGGAAGTGCAATGAAGGAATATGCACGCAGAGACGGCAGCTAGCTTCCAGCTGGGGCCTCCATGTCCAGCAGCAGAGAGGCCAATCCAAACCTGGTTACACACTGCACCCAAGCCTTTAAGCCTCAGCAATCAGTTGGCCTTCAAAAGAGTGAGGCTAAAAAAACAGATGATCTGGGCAAGAGGAACAGGAGACTTGGGGGTATTTTCTTCACGGAAGCAAGTCCCTCAAAATCAACACCAAAGTGTTCACACCTCCCTTTAGTTCAGTCCACATTAAGTTTTTAGCTGCGATAAGTTTTTTTTTTCCAATATTGCTCACACACACACACACACACACACACGCATGCTCAACTCCATCTTCTCCAAACCTCACTTACAGATGAGTCATGAGTACAGCAAATCCTTAGCCTGGGAAGACTGAAATCACCTAACAATATTTCAGACATACATAGACAATTATCAGCTACATGCTCTAAATACAAAATTCATCTCATCGCCTTCCCCGGAGCTGCATTCATGAGTTCCAAGGTCCAAACATTGAACTCGTCTTCGCTGAACATTTCTGTCACTGGGGATAACAGAGGTCCATTGCTTGTCCGTCTTCTCGGTTCTGAGGCGTGTGGGTGAGAGAGATGTCACGCGGTCAGCATTTGTGTTTCTGGCTCTCAGCTAGACTGTCTTTATAGACCACTGCCCTTCTCGCTTAGGCTTTCTTTCCTCAGGATCTCAGCTAGGTTTCAGTAAAACTCCATCCCTCCAGTGACTCGAGCTAACCCCTTAAGATCACTGTCTTGGATGGCTATGATTCCTACACAGTCCAACCCTAACTCAGCAGTGAATTCTGGAGGCTCTCTTTTCAGAACAGATCTAGAACCAATTTCTCCTAACTTCCATTGCTACAATCTTGTCTCATACCTCTCTCTCTCTCTCTCTCACACACACACACACACACACAGTCACCTCCTGTGTGCTGTCTCTACTCCTGTCTTACAGCTGTAACTTTGTAGAGCATGCCATGTCTCCTTTGTAAAATCCTTAAGAGTTTCATGGCACTTTCTTGAAAGGAGCTAAGGACTTCAAGATGGCCTCTTTACCTAAGGACTTCAAGATGGCCTCCTTACCTAAGGACTTCAAGATGGTCTCCTTACCCTACAGGTCCTTGTTTCCCTTTTCTCAGCCTACCTAGCACCACCCCTCTGCCTTCACTTTCTCTCTTTCAAGGAAGTACAGTGGCGGCAGCTTCCCCAGGCATCTCAAATAGCACCAGGCAGATTTGCAACTTCTTCTTTGTCTATGAACTTGCTATAATCTGTCTCTGGAACATCGCTGCTGCTTGCTTCCATCAATCTCCTTTCCATCTCCACTTAACCATCTTATCTATGAACTGGGGGGAGGGGGGCAGCTTTCTTCAAGACAACCAGAAGGTCACAAGGAGTGAACACTGTCTCTGCCTTCCATGCTCCAGCATCCCAGACCCCCAGAATCTAGCCATTTTGATGCTCTGTTACCTGGTTACTTATAATAACTAAATTCAGCTCATGAAGCATTGGCCAAGATGGATTTCCTCCTAGGCCAAGCTTGGCGATTTTCTATACATAGGTAACACACAAGCAGGACTTCAGGAGAGCAGTAAAATGTCTAGAAATCTCTCGGTTGGTAAAAACATCAAAGGGTGGAGGGCTGAGTGTAAATGGTTGAACACATGAAAAAAAAATGACACAAACAAAACAAAAAGCCAAAGGATGACTGCGTCCTCCGTGGCTTTCTAACCCCATTCTGTACATCTGTGCCACAGAACAAGACACAAACCGAGACAGTGGTGTTCAAGGAGATGGCGACGGACTGCAATCCCAATAAGCAGTGTCACCTGAGGCAGCTTCAGCAACTGAAGAAGAAGCTGCTGAGCCTTCAGCAGGAGCTGGAGTTCCGCACCCAGGAGCTGCAGGCTTCCTACTGCTCCCTCCTGCAGTACCAGTCCATCCTGGAGAAGCAGACGTCTGACCTCATGCTTTTCCACCACCACTGCAAACTTAAGGAGGATGAGGTAGCGTGCCATTATCTAACCTCTGACACTTCCCAGGCACCCTCGAGCCTCCAGCCCTCAGGGGCCGCACTGCCTTCCGGAGCAGGGGCTTTGCACCACCTTGAGGAGGCTCAAGAGCCTTCCCTCTTTAGATCATGACCCCCGACCCGTCGGAAGGTTAGCAAAAGGAGACTCGGTGGACCAGGGTGGCCAGGTTGAAAGAACCAGTGTTGATGCGTGCGGGGTGTGGGGGTTCTTGTGTACACATGTTTGGTGTGAAAGGACAGCCTCTCCGTATTGTTAGGGCTGTTAAAATACAAGAGACCCCAGGTCTCTCAGAGTTTAAAAAAAAAAAAAAAAAAAGGTAAAAGGCCCATTGAATCCCATATTTTCAGGAAAGTCGGCTCCCCCGGCACCTGCACAGCTGGTAGGATGCTCAACCCTTGGTTCCGAGGGGTCACCAAGTTCCATATTGTTTCTTCAGGCCGGGGTTTTAGAGCCGAGAGACTTAGTTTTAAGTGCATTCTGGACATTCACTTATATTGATGCTCTGGAGATACATATATATTAAGCAAAGAACGGCATGCCTATGAAATCCCAAGGAAATTCCAAAGACCCACAGAACTAAGACGGGTTTGGCAGGAGGGACACAGACAGCCTTAGCACCGTGGTTCTACGAAATAGGGCAGGCGGACTGATGGGCGTGCCTTCCCCTGACAGTTTCTCCTTTCAGACATAAGGAAAACTCCGAGGAGTATTGTAGATGGTGTTTTCAGTTAAAGACTAACTCCAGGGACTTTAAAGGGGGCCTTAGAGAGCATAGAAAATTCTTTAAAGGGCACAGTATGGCCTAGAAAGAGTCTGCAGAAAATGACTGGGAAAGGAAGGAAGAAAGGTTATCCCACAAAAATGTCATCTGGGGAGAATCTGTGAGCTTCAGCTGTGGTTTAATAGAGCGCTTAAGTGTTCAAACTGCCTGTTCACTACACACCCTCAACCGGAGTCCGGCTTAGATGAAGGAGCCCTGGAGTTCGCTGGGAGGCCACTTAGAAATCAGGGCCTGAAAGAGCTATTATTAATGATAGTCAGAGACAGGTGATGTGTTGCTGTGATGGCAACTCCATGTGTCAACAGGAACCAGGAACCCGAAGTCTGGCTTTTCGCTCTAGCACCACACCTGCTCAAGACAGCCATTCCCTGGGTCGCCTGAGGTGGCTGTCAGAGCTCCAGCAATCACATCCTTATACCAAACAACCCGAGTGAAAGGGAAGACAGGAAGAAAGTACATGCTTCCCTATTAAGGACGATTGCCAAAAGTTACACACACACACACACACACACACACACACACACACACGACTCCAGCTAGTTCCTAGGAAGCCAAGAAATGTCATGCTTAAGGAGCCATATTACTGCCCCCAGTCAAAATCAAATAGATGTCTGGTTGCTAAGGAGGAGGAGGCTAGGTATGGGATCCGGCAAGCAACTGTCACCGCCAGACCTCAGTCTGGGAAAGTGTTGTAAATTTTATTCTAAACATTCTGCCCACCTCTCTCGATGCCATCAACACAGAAGTATCACACAGCCCTACAGAGGGTTGGCTTCCACCAACAGCAGACCCTGAGATGAGCAGCTGAGCACCGTCAGGTACTGAACCCAGGAAGTGACTCTAAGAAACCCTCGGAGGTGTGGTCACAGAAGGGCAAATACCTAATGGAGTAGCTTACTTGCTCTAGGCAGTGGGGCTTCAAGCCCTGGGGCGAGCATATGGGCATGTGTGTGTGTGTGTGTGTGTGCGTGCGTGCGTGTGTGTGTGTGTGTGTGTGTGTGTTTATGTAACACACATACACACATTTAAAAATAGTGAGTGCTACAGGAATGTAAGTAGGATCAACTCCTTCTGCTATAACACATGAATAGCAAATACCTCTCTCTCCTCTCTCCCTCAGAGACACCTTAAACTAAATGATCCTCTCCTCAGAGGAATGTCACACGAGGCAGTTTAGTTCAGCCAGCTTAATTAATGGGCCAATCTCTGTCAGATTTGGACAGTTTGAAACAACATGAAGCCCGGCACGGTGGCTCTCCTCTTGACTCCTTGATCACGTATAACTCGACATGCCACCTAGCACACTCAACTACATGAAATCAGTTGCCAATTTCACCTCGGCCTTA
The DNA here is from genome assembly GCF_907164565.1 of Psammomys obesus. Taxonomy (NCBI): domain Eukaryota; kingdom Metazoa; phylum Chordata; class Mammalia; order Rodentia; family Muridae; genus Psammomys; species Psammomys obesus. Next base: position 25,542,617 of record NW_026596034.1, read on the forward strand.
CGAGAGATGTGAAGCCGTGCCCCCTGTATGTATAGCTGAATCTCGCCCAGCCTGATGCATCCTAGAGATACCTGTGTCAGTGGTCACAGATTAGAAAAATAACTTACATAAGAATCGTGCAAATCTCAGGCAAACCTCGGATATATGGCCCCTCCCTTTCCCTTGGGTACTTGCTGGCCGAAAACTGCGTGCAGACGGGACTCTATGCTTTCCAAGTGAGATCTCTAGAGAGGGCCCGGGAAGGAAAGGACTTGGGCATTCCAAGTCCTTTCGGGAAAGCTCAGACTCATTTTTAGTCATCATTAGGTGTTTATTCTGTGCCTAGTAAATGTCAGAGAGACTGGGAGAAGACCCAGAAGGCACTAAGTGAGAAGTCAGCCTGCTCAGTCCTTCAGTCACACACAATTTATCCTAAACACTGCAGCCTTTAGACCCGTGCCTACCCTGTTCATCTAGGCATACGGTTTAGACGCTATGGGCTCTCGTGCTCTCATCCTTCTCTTTCCTGTTGGCGTGGGTTCAGTGTGGCTCCCCTCCTCCACTAACAGGTCACTCTCTTCGAAGAGGAAATGGGGAAACACGACAAGAACATGGGGGAAAAACTCCATCTGGCTCAAGAGCAGCTTGCCTTGGCAGGGGACAAGATCCTCTCCCTCGAAAGGAGCTTAAACCACTACCGGGACAAGTACCAGACGTCCCTGAGCAACATCGAGTTGCTAGAGTGCCAAGTGAAGATGCTGGAGGGGGAACTCAGCGGAATTCTCAATAAGGTAAGACCGAAGCCAATCCCTAACCCTGGAACCCTGGCGGGCGGACATTTCACCGGGTTCCCTCCACTGGTCCTAGCTTCTTCCACCCGAGACTCAAACCTCCCACCAAATGAGTTTCCCTGACCCCGAATATTGTACCACTCAGTTTTTTATTAACTTCCAGCTTTTATATCTCCTTTAAGATGACTCCTAACCAGGGATTGGGGTAAGGTGGGTGTTGGCTCTCAGTTGATAGAGTTCTTGCCTAGTCTATACAAAAACCATGGCACTACAGAACGCCCGTTTATCCCTAACATTACATAATGAGTTCAAGGCAGCTTCATTAGTCCCCATCTCAAAAAAAGGGAGGAGGAGAGAGGAGAGAGAGAGAGAGAGAGCCATTATTACGGAGACTGCTACATCAAAAGATGTGCTCGTTTGGAGTGATTGCCATGCAAACCAAAATGGTTCTATCATTTTACACCTTTATCAGCAATAATTAAAAGAAGCTTTATAATATATTTTATACCCTTCTAAGTTGTATTAAACTAAAGAGTAGGGCAAGAAAAATTTCCTCAATACAATCCTCATTTCCTTTAATCTTAATAGAAGCCAATTGGGTTCTCCAGAGGGGGAAAAAAACAAGCCTCGATGGATTTGCACCCAAGTGTCTGTAGGCAGAGATCTTGGCATAACCACGCTCAGGAGAAGGAGGAGCAGAGCTGGGCTAGACAAAGAGGAAAAGAGCTTTCCAGGCAGTCTCCCAAAGGCCTTGGATTACTCCAGGGGACACTATGGAGCAGCATGGACCTCCAGAGCAGGAGCTGAGGGAAAGATTGTCAGTTTTCTTCAAGCCAGGCAAGGCCCTTAGAGGGCCTGCAGCTAACAGCAGCCCTTGCAGCAGCTGGACAGGAAGCCCCAGGAAGCTGCTCACTACCAAAAATGGACCCAGCTTCCACCGAATTATAGTTTTAATTCTTCCCTTTAAAACACACACACACACAAAACCAAGCCTGTGTCGTTATTTTTGTATTGATTTATGGAAGCTGCTTAATAGCTGTAATAATAATGCCTTGCTATGCTGCAAGTAGTCTCCGCTGCCCGTACCATTTCACTTAACTTTATTATGACATCTTTACCACGTACAAGCTTTAAATATTTGCAAAGTCAAAGCCTCACGCCCCTATAGATTGCACGCTTTACACCTTGCCGTGGACGCTCATAGAAGTTTATCTCTTTTGTTATTTTTTAGCAGTTTTGTAAGTTTTCGTTTTTACGTCATTAGTACTCAGTCCATATGTGCATAGGAAATAAGATGCGGATTTAATTTTGCACTTACCTAAGTGATTCTCCAGTGGTCCCCCAACCATTCACTGACCATCCCAACCCTCCTGCAGTAACTCAGGCGCCTACCTGCCGGAGCACAGCCTCCGTACACAAGGCTGCCAGGACCCACGCTTCTGATGGGCTTTCCTTCCGCCAGTGTCAGCTGGGCTCCTGTGACTGACAGCCCGTCTGACAACACCTCATGGTCCCTCCCCCTTCACTGTTTGGATAGCTCACACGGTTCCCAACCATTCTTAGACTTCTTAATGAAATTCACACTTACGCTGGCTAACATATTCTATGTTATTGTGGAAGATTAGCAAGCCCTCTGGAAGATGATGTGTTATGATTTCATTCATTTGCTCTCATTAAGGGTTTACACTTCCCTTTATAGGCACATATTTTTTTTTCCTGAGTTTATTCCCGGGGATATCACAGCGGTTCCTGGTTTTACGAACTGGAGTTCTTTGGGTTTTGAGATATGGTCTCCTTATGTAGTGCTGGCTAGCCTTTCTATGCATAAAGGCCCTGAACTAAGTGCTGACAAATATGAATGCTCCAATGTCCAGCCTGAAGAGAAGCTTCTATACATTTAATCTCAAGGATTATAGGGGCTGGAGAGGCGGTTCAACAATTAAGAGCACTAACACTGGCTGCTCTTCCAGAGGACCCAGATTGATTCCCACCACCCTCATGGCAGCTTGCAACTGTCTGTAACTCCTTTTCCAGGGGATCTGATGCCCTCTTCTGTCCTCACTGGGAACTGCACACAACTGTGCACAGATACACTTGCAAGCTAAACATGCCTATACACTTTTTAAAAAGAATTATTACTGGTGTGCAAGAGAATTTATCCCTTACCAGACACTTTATTGAGCTTTCTTGCTAGATTTGCAACTGAATACCTGGATTTTCTAAACCTCACACTTTCACCTTCATATGTTACTCAAGCTAGGCACAGTGACATAATCCTTTAATCCCAGCACTTTGGAGACAGAGGCAGGTGGATCTCTGTGAGTTGGAGTCCAGCATGGTCTCTGTAGTGAGTTCCAGGACAGCCAAGGCTACATAGTGAGACTCTGTCTCAAAAAAGAGAGAGAGGGAGAGAGAGAGAAAATGGGAAAGAGGGATTGATGAGCTTGTGTTTGTGTTTCATCTCATCGGACTGAGCTACCTGTCAGAGCATCTTTGTTCCTAGATCTTACCATTAAGCACAAAGCTGTTCTCAGCAGCTTGCTAATCACCTTTCCTCAAGTTGAAGGTATGTCTGTTTATGTTGCTGCCAGACATGGTAGCACATGCTTATACTCTCAATACCTGAGAGGCTGAGGCAGGAGGATTGCAAATTCAAGGTCAGCCAGGGATAAAAAGAAAATTCAAAGCCAGCTTGGGCTAGACTTGTCCTTTAACAAAATAGGTAATATTTCTTCATATTAATAAATTTCAATACATAGAATAATCCTGTGTTCCTGGAATAAATTGTGCTTGACTAAGTTGTCACTTTTACAACTTTTTTATTATTAAATTTAAAGACACAGATTAGTTTGACAGTTTAAATTTCTTTCTATCTTATCTAGCTATGTGACAAATATAAATATAAATAGACATATTTATATGACTATATGACTATCTCTGTATATCACTATATGGCTATCTGTCTTAACTATTGATGTGATTATCTATTTATATGACTATTATAATATTGACTAGCACTCTCTCTCTCTCTCTCTCTCTATATATATATATATATAGCTATATGACTGACTATCTATATTTTTTACTGGGAATCAAACCCAGGACTTTGCACATACTAGGCAAGAGCTCTACACTTGACCTATGACCTCAGCCCCTTGTGTTCTCATCTCGTACTGGCATCTGACCTATGCCAGTTGTCCTAAGATGAATGAGGGTGCTTCCTGGATTTTTCTAAAGCTTTGGAACAGTCCCTATCACCTAGGAAATGGCTGTTTCTTTAAGACGACAAAATGACTCCAATGTTTGCGCGTCATTGTGCCTAGTCATGTACTTCACCTATTCTCCATTCAAAGACTTTCCTTTCTTTTGTTTTTGTTTTTCAAGACAGGGTTTCTCTGTGTAACCCTGGCTGTCCTGGACTCGACTTGTAGACCAGGCTGGCGTTGAACTTACAGAGATCCACCTGCCTCTGCCTCCCTGAGTGCTGGGGTTAAATGCGTATGCATACGCCACACCCGGCTGACTTTCCTTTCTTTCTCTAATAATCTCTTAATTCTTTCAAAAATGGCTATGAATGGCAAGCTTTTTCTCATCTGCCCAAAGACTGTTTGGACATAAACTCAAATGCTGGTCAGCTGGATGTGCAAGCTGACCAAGTCATCTTCGCTGGGGTCGCAGAGGGCCTTGCTGCATGATTTTGTGCTGCTTGGGACCAAAACCCAACCAGTGACGTCAACCCCTAGCTTGTGTTTCATAGGCCATAGGTCTTCTCTTTGCCCTGACCCTGGGGGCAGGACAGGCTAAAGATGTTTTGATTTAGTCTTTATTATTAAGCACTTCTCAATGCTTAACGAACTTTTCATCTGAAGATCTATGTTCAGGAAAATTTTCTTTTATGACTTAAATCAATTTCCTTTTTTTTTTTTTTTTTGTTCTACAGCATTAAGATGATATTAGATCCTGTAGGAATTTTCTTGCTGTCCTCACTTTGCTCTTATGTATCCCTGTATGGTAAATTCTTTACATGAGCATCATAAATCATCAATTTGGGATTTCTGGCTTTACCTTTCTCCAGCCTCACTCGGGGGCAGCTTTCATATCCAACGAACATAAGCTACTTCTAACTCTGTCTAAAGTTAGAGTGCTTCAGGAGTTAGGGAGAAGACGCGTTTAATGGAGACAAGCTCTGCCTGCACCCTGAGCTATTTTAACTGTGTGCCTCAGTTCCCCCGTTCCTACTGTGGACTGATGATAGGATGAGCAGTAAACTCCACACATGATCTCAGCTGTCTAAGGAAAAAATTTCATTGTAGCGGAGCTGAGGAGGTGGCTCAGTCAGGAAAGCCCTTCCTGGCACAGGGACCTGAGTCTGGATGCCCCAGAACTGATGGAGAAGTGTTGTGTGTGGTGGAGCATGTTTGTCATCCCAGCTTAGGGAACCAGAGATGGGAAGATCCCCACAGCTCACTGGCCAGCCACTCTAGCCTAACTGCAGGACAGTGAGAGACCCTGCTCAAAGGAGGTGGGAAGGGTTTCTAAAGATAACGCCTGAAGATTTCCCCTGGCCTCCACACACACCTGCACGCAACACACACTAAAAAACTAAAAAACATCTTGGCAAATAGTCCTATTGATCAGAGTGACGAGTGTCGTAGGCTCCTCAGAGGACAGTTATGTAAGTATCTTGGTTTCGGTTTGGGCCATAAACAACAGTCCCAATTCTAGGAATTGAATCTACACACCCACCAAAAAGTACTCGAAGGTACTCAAAAGACTGATGTGCAGTTCGGCTTCAAATTGCATTTTAAAGCAATTTGAAAGGACAGGATAGAAAAGGGATTTGAAAAGACAGGATAGCACATATGCCATGAGTAAGTCTCCAGGACAGCTTAAGTTTCAAGACTCCATTTTTATGTTTTACGAATCCAGCACAATCCATTATCCTATAGATTCAATACAATGTAAGAGTAGAGATAAAAGTTCTGGAAGGATGTGCCCTGTTTGTGCTCTCTGGAAACTGGAGAGGGTACAGGACATAGGCAAAGAGAAATAAATGCTTGCCCAAAGTGTCACAGGGTTTTCTTAAAAAGGAGACAGACACAAATATTTGTTGAATTTGACATTAGTTTTAAGAAAATAGACTGGGAGGCGACGGCTCAGTGATGTACTTACCCTGCAGTCATGGTGACCCAGGCTTAATTTCCCAGAGCCACGTAAAAAAGTCAAGCTTGAGAGTACTCTGGTACTTTTTATTTATTTATTTGGTTGGTTGGTTGGTTGGTTGGTTGGTTGGTTGGTTGGTTTTTTTGAGACAAGGTTTCTTTGTGTATCCTTGGTTGTCTTGGAACTCACTTTGAAGACACGGCTGGCCTCCAATTCACAGAGATCCTCCCGATTCTGCCTCCCAAGTGCTGGGATTAAAACCCTGTGCCACCATGCCCAGCATGAGAGTGCTCTTGTAATCCAATATTGAGGAGATAAGAGACCGAAGAATCCATAGGGCTTGCCGGCCAGCCAGTCCAGCCAGATCAGTGAGTGGCAGGTTTAGTAGGAAATTCTGTCTCAAAAGATAAACCAGAGACGGATAGAGGACGGCACGCACTAGTGACCTCTGGCCTCTACACACGTGAGCACACACGGGCATGTGTGTGCATGCATACAGAGAGAGAGAATACAACAGATCTACAGACAACAGCATGGAAAATATCCTCAACAAATTGTCAGGTGAGGACAGCCCTCACGACAGCATGCAGTGGCAGCCTCAGCTGTAACTTACGTAACTGTCCAGATGTGCACACAGATATGCCTAGAACATCACTTCACAGCTAAGAAAAGCACTGGCAACACAGGGTGTCACAGGGTCGGGGGGAGGGACGCGAGCCACAGAAGACACAGAACGTCCGGCCTTGAGAACTGTCGGGGACTTTCAGCTTGAGTCCCCTCTCTGGCTGGCATTTTTTTTTTCCTTTTGTTGAGGACGCCGTGCTAACCGGAGGCGAACCCATGCTTTTAGAACACGAGTCTAGTAGGACCCGGGAGTTGACTCACGACTTCCAAACAAAACCAATTCGTTGTCTCACAATGTCCCAGGAGCCCGAGAACAAGGGCGACCATCCGAAGGTGGGCTGCTACACGTCTCCCTGCACGGCTCGGGAGCACCAGGAGACCCTGAAGCGGCTGTCTCAAGTCTGGCAAAAGGTTTCCGAGCAGGATGACCTCATCCAGGAGCTCCGGAATAAACTGGCCTACAGCAACGCTTTGGTAGGCGCCTGACTTTAGAACACTGTCCTACCAGACTCCCCCTAGAGCCGGAAGAAAGGAAGAGAGGGAGCCGCCTAAGCTAACCTCTTTAACCGAGACTCCTCAAATACCGTGTAAATTTGCTCCCACCTCTTGCCCGTATTTTCTGTGGCGTGTGTGTCCTCATCATGTTCAATATTCTAATGAATCCAATATTCTGTGAGTTCAAAGACAGACTGGTCTACAAAGCGAGTCCAGGACAGCCAAAGCTACACAGAGAAACCCTGTCTTGAAAAAAACCAGAGAGAGAGAGAGGGACAGCAAACACAAATTGCAAGTTCTTCACAATCTTTAAAGTATCCATACTTTCACCCACTCCACAAGAAACTTCCTTAGCAAGAAAACCCTGACTGTGGCCTCTGAAAGATGAGGCACTTTCCCCCATAGCCTACCAAAGCCTGCTTCATAAAGCATGGGATCTCAGAAAGGGTCCAAAATGAGGCCACTGATAGACATGAGGCAAAGCACTCTGCCCGACATAAGACTGAGAGCACAACTCCTTTTCCATCCTACAGGATGGCACCGTGAATTCCATAACCCTACCACAAGTCTATGCTGCAGAGACGAACCCACCGCAAACACAGGGCCAGGAAAGCATGTGTGTTTCCCTGACCGGCCGTGTTCTGTTACAGGTTCTGGAGCGTGAGGAGACTCTGGTAAAATTACAAGCCGACTTCACTTCCTACACGGCCACCCACAGGGATCTCTCTGCCTCCTCGGATGAGTGTGATGACATCAAAAAGGTGGGGCTCCTTTGCTTCTCTGCGGGAGCAGATGGAGGGACATCGCTTCCGGTTTTCCCTGGTTGTTCTGTTTGTTTGTTTGTTTGTTTGTTTGTTTGTTTGTTTTTGATGCTGTAGTTTGCAAGTGTTCTGCACGTATGTAACCTTGGTCAGCCTTGCCAAACTGAAACTGGGCACAATGTACCCGACCCCAGAGACCGTGACGACGTCAGGTAGATTGTGAAATTCACACACCTCTTAAATCCACTTCTCAAGTCACATCCAAGCGAGACAGTACTCCTGTCGGCTTGACAGACTCAGAAAGACGTTACAGACTTCTAGAATCTGCCTAGAGTTGAAAAAAAAATATGGAAAAAATTATCAGTACAAACTCATTAGTCTTTTTCTTTCCAATTCTGATTTCTGTAACTTCAAAGCAGCATGAAAACTTGGCCTAAAGAAATGACTCAGCAGTTAGGAGCACTCAAGTTGCAAAGGACCCAAGTTGAGTTCTCAGCACCCACATCAGATGGTTCAATACCTCCAGTAACCTCCAGTACCTTCAGATACAGAACTATAACCTCCACAGGCACTAGCTCTGGCACACACAAGCACTTACCGACACACAAAATCACATGCAGACATGTGAAATATTTTTAAAGCAGTATCACAAGTTGATTCTATATTAAACAAGCAGTTAAGCCATATCAACAAACAGCAAGCTTTGATGAACCAGTAGTCAAAAATCATAGCTCCCATAGGCGAGCTCTTAAGTCTATCATGCTTAAACATGAGGTCCATGTTAACCTCAGGTTAACCAGCATGGATAACATACTGTAGAGAGTTAACGCAAGCCTGCATGGGCCTGGGTAGAGATGGGGTAAGCTATAGGAGCGAGAAGGAGCTAAGAAAGGAAACAACACACAAGTTCTCCAAGATGGCCTCTAGTGGACTCTTCAAGACTTTCCAATTCCAGAAAGTCAGATGACTGTGGCATGAAAACTGAACTCTGAAGGGCATCCTTGGAACTTTGAAGGTCAACCCCAGGTAGGGAAACAATGACGAAAAAACACAGACACTACCAAAGTCCAACTTAGTAAACAGATGAGTTTTATTGAGGTTACTTACAAGAATATGGGTGAGGGGTTATTTACTGGAGCATAAATAACTCAAAGATAGATGCACCATCAAAGCCTACCCCAGTATGGGTAACAACTCACAAAAGCTGGGTACCTGAGCACGCTGCACAGCCTGTAAGCAGCTCAACAGGTTGGATAGTGTCCTTTCCAGGTGACTCATTTGGTCTAACCATCCTCCAGATAACTTGGCAGGCTTCTGCTTCTTCCAGGCCTAGCCTCGGGGTCTTCTTTGCAGGTTGGCTTATCTAAAAGTCTTGTCTAAGACTCTCAGCTGACAACGAGGGGCCTAGTGAATCTGGTCAGTTTCAGGGACTTCCTGCAGCTATTTTGAATTGTTTACCTTCTGTCTTAAGAAACGTCTTGCATCCCTGCAGGATGAAATGTTTCGATCCTGGAGGAAACAGTTACACAATAACATCTCATCAATAGCTACTTTCTCATGACAGTGACCAAATGCCTGGGAAGACCTACCTTAAGGGAGGAAGGTTTATTTTGTCTCACAGTTTGAGGATACAACCATGTATCCTCACAGCAATGAAGTTATTGTGGCAGGAACAAGGCACGGCTTGGTCACACTTGAATCCATAGTCAGGAAGCAGAGAGAGAAGAATGCTGGTCCTCAGCTCACTTTCTCCTTTTCATTTAGACCAGGACCCCTGCCCAACATTCACAGTGGGTCTTCCATCTAAGCTGAACATTTCTGACTCTCATAAACATACCCAGGTTTGTAAGTCTTGTCACACTGACGTAAAGATTGGCCATCACAGCCTGTCTCCCACAATTTCATATTCCTACCCAAAGTTTTCACCTGTCAAGATGTGCTGCCCACAAAATCAGCTTCTCTCAGAAACCTCCCCTTCCCACGGTTGGCAGAGGCTGCAGTGAGCCTTTGAACCCTCACAGTGCCCACACAGGGTCACTGAGACTGTCCTGCATTTCTCCAGCTGTCACCTCTGTCTTTATGCTGCAGCTCTCCTTCCTGCTGACTTCAAAATCGAAAATCCCTCGGCACCCTGGATGCCAGGCAGTTCATCTCTGTGCCTCAACCCTGTGCCCTGCTTCCTCGGCACTGGGAAGACACTGCTTTCTTCAGAGTTGAAGGAAGTATTTGAACAAACTCTGAGCCTGACGCAACCGGATGAGCCAGAGTTCTTCATCTGCTCCCACTCTCCCCTCCCTTTTCCTGTTCTGGCCCCTGTGTTGTTCAACACAGAGCCTCTGTGTTGTTCCTTGTCCATGGCCAGTAGTCAATCTCTCTCTGTGTCAAGGCTCTCCCATAGAAGGGGCTGGAGAGATGGCTCAGAGGTTAAGAGCACTGGCTGTTCTTCCAACGGCTCTATATTCAATTCTGAGCAACTACATGGCAGCTCATAACCATCTGTAATGAGATAGGATGCCCTCTTCTGACATGCAGGCAGAATACTATATAAATAATAAATAAATCTTTAAAAAAAAACCTCTCCCATAGATATTCAGCATGCCTTCCCCAACCCTTCTCCAGTAAGTCTATACAGGGGTCCCTCCCAGTGAGGTCAACCCACCATCCTACTTACAATAGCAGCGCACACTCTGCCCGGCACAGCCTGTGTCCTCTCCTTCCATGTTCACTTTGCTCTGATGTGCCTTTCATAGCCTCACCAACCTCTGGCCACTTCTGGAGTCATTATCGTTATCAGGGTCTCACTCTGCTGATGACCAGCTTCACAAGGATTTGTGTCTGTGGTCTGCGCACCACTGCCCCTAGTGTTAAGGTCTGGAGCTCGGTGAAGAACTCGAGAGTATGCAGACACCAAAGATCGTTCTATTCTGCAGAAATCCAACATGTAATCATCACCATTCAGGCAAAATGGCAGCCCCTGGATGGGGTCACAGTGCCAATATAAAGCCAGTTAGAGAGTTTCCAAAGATAGTTAGGTCATCTTTATTCTGATTGGTGTAGGTTAGGAGCTTGGGTACGGGTGTTTTGGGGGGATAGGATTGAGCCAGGTCAGGAGGTTTGGGGGGATATGTTTGAACCAGGTCAGGAGTCAGTCATATGTTGGGGGCGTGCAAAACCAGCACTGAGCCACCTTAGTTCTCTCTGGCCAGATGTCCTGCATTCTTTGTGGTCATTCTTGTGACTGGAATTCCCATTTCTGAGAAATGGAAACTTGGGCCTACTCTGCCTTAGTAAAAGAATGAGGCCTGTCATGGGGGTCAGCCAGGCATATTTAACTGGGCCCTCTTACCAGTACCTGGGATGGTTCCTCGCTAAAAACTCCATTAGATATTGTTGCGGGGAGGACATTCTATTCGAACATGAGAAGCCTTTCATTTCCTCTTAAAACTATTTCTTTCAAAACATCTGTCAGATTGAGATGTAATTGATAAACCACAAATTTCACCAGTGGGTGTTGGTATATTCACAAGGTTGATCGTCATTGGCCCTGACCATCTCAAACCACTAGCAGTCTTTCCTCCTACCCTCACTGGCCAATTGGTACCCTCTTCTGTGCTGTCTGTCTCCAGGACATTTTGCCTTTAAGAAAGCACCTTTCCCAGGGTTACGGAGGTGGCTGAGTCAGTAAAATGCTTGCTATGCAAACATGGGCCCTTGAATTTGTAGCCCAGCACTCACATGGAGTTACAATGTCTGATCCCAGAGCTGGAGAAGCAGAGACAGATCCTGGGAACCAGACTAGCCAAGTAGGTGAGAGTCAGTGAGAGATCCTGTCTCAAAAAAACATAAGGTGGGAGAATGGTTGAGGAAGACACCCGAAATCAACCTCTGGCGCACACGCACACACACCACACGTGCAAACTCCTGCCTGTACGCACTTACATAGTACACTGAATAAGTAGAAAAGGAAGGGAGAGGTGGAGAAAGGTTGGGAGGGAAGGAGGTTGGTTCCTTGGTTCTCACCCTTCTCTGCTTCCATCCAACGCTTAGCTTCTGAAGCACCTGCAGGAACAGAAAGACAGCCAGTGCCTGCACATTGAGGAGTACCAGAACCTTGTGAAGGGCCTGAGCCTGGAGCTGGAAGCTGTGTCAGACCAGAAGAAAAACATCATGCAGGGTAAAACGGGACTGTGGGCCACGGCCGGGGAGTGGGAGGGCACCCGGCCTCCGATGGGTGAGGTGTGTTGTCCTGCCCAAACCAGACATGATGAAGCTGGAGCTGGAACTACACACACTGCGGGAGGAGGCAGCAGCCCATGTTGAGAAGAAGGACACGGATGTCGCCATCCTGTATCAAAGCCTGCTGGACCTGCAGCAGCAGTGCACAGAGACACAGAAGCTGGCCCTGAAGAAGGACCAGGTGAGCTAGCACCCTCTGGGTCCTGGTGGGAACAGCCAACGGGGCAAGGGTGAAGCCAGGCCTTGGGCAGAAGCTTCTCCGCCTGCTGTCTACTGTGGAAGTCTCACAGTCCTCTCCAATAACACCCACTTGTTTCTAATAACAAGAGAGCTGGGTATAAAGCTGGACACGGTGGAGCATGCCTGTAATCCCAGCACTTGGGAAGCTGGGGAAGGAAGGTTCTGAGGTCAGAACCAGCCTAGGCTCCATGATGATTCCCTGTCTCAAACACACACACTCTCTTGCAAATATCTTTTGAATGTCTAAACCAGAGAGTGCGAAATGTTAGTGCAGCCATCCTGTAGCCTACGAGGTCTATAGTCCCTATCATAACCTTGTTCCTGGGAAAACCTAGAACCAGAGCCAAGAACAGGAAGAATGTGAAACCATTGCTAGCACTGCTGGTCATCACAATCCGAACCTTGTACATTCCTCAGCGCTACTAAAAGTAATACAGTTGGTTTCCAGTCATTAAAACCTCTTGTGTTAAAATAAGGCTGTCAGAATAGAAGCATCTAGAAAAGTGGAGGAAAAAAAAAAAAAGCAAGAAGTCTAGAAATGCCTTCAGCATTCATCCGGCACTCTTGAGTGCCTAGGGTATGCCAAACACCGTTCCGTGCACTGAGACTCGTGCCACAAACATGAAAACGGCCCCGTCCTTGTGATGGATACCAGGCCATGGGTTCAAAGAGAGTAACAAAGTTAATGTGTGATCTTGACAGAGTGGTGGCAGAGCCTGATAAATTTCTGAAACGGCTTTGGTGGCTGTTTTACTGAGTTGTGATGGAGGGCCTCTCTGAGGAGGTGACACTGGGCAGAGATTTGAATGCAGTGGCAGAACTGCCAGGTTGGTCCCATGCTATAATGGCTAACACGGAGAGAGAGCTGAAGGCAGGGATCTTAAGGAAGAACAGTCCAGGCAGAGGGCTCGGCAAGCACAGGGACCCTCCGGGTGCGGGAGGCTAGCTGAAGCTGAGACAGGTTGGAGTTCCTGGACGCCAAGCCAGACAGGCAGCCTAGGTAGAACCAGGTCAGGCGCCTCCTAGAACATGGGTGTAAAGACTTGGGCCTTTTTCTAAGTAAGGCCAAAGCCTGCAGAGGGTTTTGAACTCAGGCAGCTCTGGCTTACAATCTGAAAGGTCCCCTCGGGCTACTGCACTGAGAGTAGCCCGAGGGGACCCAAAATGGTGGCAGGGAGCACAGGTAGAAGGTTCTTGGGATATACTGGCAATGGCATGCTAGTGGCTAGCATGAGGACGCCATACAGTCCTCCAACTGGCCCAATCGCCAGTGCTCAGGCCTCCCTCAGCACCCTTCTTTGATACCATCAGTTGCTCCAAGACAAAGATGAGAGACTACACGAGCTGGAGAAGAAACTGGCAGCAGCACAGAACACCCTCATGGAGAAAGAGATGGAGCAGGAGAGGCTACGGCACATTATAAAAGACCTCCAAACCCAGCTCCAGGGGACGACACCAAAGACATGCAAAGTGGACTGTGAGGCCCAGAAGCTGAAGGAGTGTCTTGAGGAGACCAAGGAGCAGCTGAAGGTGGCAGGTGAGACCCAGGCCCGCACTGCCCCACCACACTTCCAGCCCCGTCTCTCCAAATGGCTGCCATGGCTTCATCTCGTATCGATATCCCGGAAGTTCCCTTAACCGTCCTGAACTCTGGCCTCTAAATTTACAGTCCTCCTGCTCCTATCCTGCCCTCAGCCACCTTCGATGAATGAATGCCCCAGTCCAGTTGGCAGCAGAGACGATAGGCTCGCGCATTTCCTTCCTGATGTAACATTTTGGCTCTGTCTTCTCCAGGCCCTTCACCACACAGTTTCGTTTCTCCCTCCCTGGTTTTCGATCCCACCTCCCCCTCTTCACTTTCAAATATGCTCTGCTCTGTAGCATGTGCTGGGGACCTAGTACTCACCTCTCTGAAGAGACTGCTCTCTCTACTCACCAACCTCTTCTTGCCTTGGGTACAAGGTTTCTTCAGGATGATTACGATGTCTTTGGTTTTGGTTTAGTTTGGTTTGGTTTGGTTTGGTTTGGTTTGGTTTGGTTTGGTTTGGTTTGGTTTGGTTTGGTTTGGCTGTTGCTGTTTTGTTTTTGTTTTTGTTTTTTTCAAGTCAGGGTTTCACTGTGTAACAGCCCTGGCTGTCCTGGAACTCGCTTTGAAGATCAGGCTGGCCTCGAACTCGCAGGGGTCCACCTGCCTCTGCTTCCCTGAGTGCTGGGATTACAGGGGTTCCCAGTGCTGGGATTCCCAGTGCAGGGGTTTGCCTGGCAAAATGACAGTGTTCTTAACTTGATTGATAGTCATACTGCTGAGCTCATTAAACACCCAATGTGTGAGCCACTCTACAGGACAGGAAATGCTTGGTGAATCTGCTCTCGACATAAAAAGATCCGTCTCAACTCCTCTCTCTCCAGCTCTGTCCTGACATTAGCCACCCACACTCAGCCCTCAGTCCCACCAAGACCTCACGAGTGTTCCCTTTTCTCCAGGCTCTGACCAGAGACCTCCCTCCCTGAAGGTGCTTCCTGGGCCCTATCTGGTTCTATATCCATTCTTTAACCAGCTTCCTCCTCAGAAACTTTGCAGCTCTGATCAGTCCTGCCATGGAAGGATAGCATCCCATTTCCTCCTCTCAGCTTTTCCAAACTGGGAAATAATCTCATCCATGTTTTTTTGTTGTTTGTTTGTTTTTTAAATCTCCCTGTCTCCCTTTTACAAAAATGTATAATTGCTACTTCTTTCTTCTGGTAGACCAGAACAGGACACTTCAAGGAAGGAATGGGAGAATTGTGTTTAAAGAAGAATAGCTGTAGAGTGAAGGAAACACACTACAAAAAATATATATATATACCAGTGACAACTCAGCAGGACCTCTTCCCCCAGTGGAGGCAGGAAACTGAAAGGATATTGATGGAAGTCTTCTCTAATTGAATGCATTCCTGTTTGTTTGTTTGTTTGTTTGTCTGTCTGTTTGTCTGTTTGTGTTTGTTTGTGTTTGTGTGTTTGTGTTTATTTGAGGCAGAGTCACACTATGTAGCTTTGACTGGTCTGGAATTCCTTATGTAGACCAGGTTGGTCCTGTGGAGCTCTTCCTGCCTCTGCCTCCAAAATACACCACCGTGCCCAGCGGGCACTGTGATTTTCCTAATGTGCTCTTTCCCTTACATAGATCTCCGAGTACAGTGTCAAGTGTAAACATTCCTCTCCTGCTGTTAATCTCCTGATCCCTCTCTGATCCACCTTCTTGCTCAGCTGCAGCCTACCATCCCTCCCAGTTTCCATCCCAGCTCAGCTAGTCATCCTTCACCCACGCACTCTCTCCACATTCCCTTCACCGCAAATTTGTTCCCACAATCCCCTCCTTCTAAGGCTGTGTCATCTTCCTCCCTCATCACAAGTCCATTCACAGCTGTCACAGCTGCGTCTGTGGGCAGTGTGAGTTTTAACACTGCAGAGTTCTTGGGCTAGGAGGTAGCTTGGTGCTAGACTGTTTGGGTCCCCAGCACCCAAAAAATAAGTCAATAAATTTCAGTGTTCCTTATGATGGACAGCCAACAATAGTGCTCACCAGATTAAACCCCTTGAGCCCTGGGATTTGTCCCTAATGACAGAAGGAGTCACACAGGAGATGCTGAACAGTTTTTCTGAATTTGTTTAATTTTAATCAGGAAGGGATCCATGGCCAAAGGGTGGTTGAAGACAGACAATTTAGCAGAACTCCTGATGGCATCAGGAGAGGTGAGGATAGGTTGGCAACTGAAGTATGTCACAGAATAAAAGACTTAGTCTTTAGCGAGTCCTGACTGAGCCTTCTACGTGCTCCCTCTCACATGGAGCCTTCCTTGGCTGCTTCAGATCAGAAGCTAAACCAGTGTAAGGACGAAGCACAGCTGGCCAAAAACAACCTTCAGGACGCTCATCGGAAAATTGAGAATTTCCTTCTCCTGGATAAGGAGAAGACAGATGTCATTGAAGAGCTGCAGAGTCAGGTGCAGAAGCTGAAGAAGGAGCACAAGGCGCATGAAGAGGACCAAGCAGAAAACAGGTACCCCAGCCCCAGCCCCAGCCCACAGGTTGGCAGCTGCTCAGCAGTAAGATAGTGACATGTCAGGACCTAGGGTGGGACCATCGCCACAATCCATCAACACAGGCCCTGAAGCTCCCGCTGTGGTCACCTCATTATAGGAAGCGGCTCGAGGAGCTGGCCTCAGAACTCTGTGAAAGCCAGAGGAAGCTTTCAGTTTCAGACAAGGAAAAGCTGATGCTTCAGAACACCCTGAATGAAGATGAGAGGAAAAGAAACCAGTTGCTTGATGAAGCCAAATGTAACGATCAAAAGGTAAGAGAGAGGCAGGCAGCCACCTCCAGCACCTGCCCTGCCTGAGGCTAAGTGGCTCAGTCTCCACTAACTTCCCAGAATTTGTGTTAAACTGTTTCACCAGCCATTCAGGACTAACAGCGAGCATTTTCAAGGATTATGCTTAGACATCAACGTAACCAGAGGACTGATTGGGGTGTTGTATTGGTTGCTTTTCTGCTGCTGTAACAAAACAGCCTAGCCAAGGAAATTCGGAGAAGAAAAAGTTTATTTGGGCTTACACTGCAGAGCATTCCAGTCCCTCAGGACAGGGGTGGGAAAGGCTGCAGCAGGGTGCTTTGAGGTCTCAACCTGAACCACGAGCACAAAGCAGGGACAGGACAAGGCCTTACATTCCCAAAGCCCATCCCCAATGACATACTTCTTCCAGCAAGGCCACATAGCCTAACACCTAACCCAAACATTGCCCACAACTGGGGACCAGGCTCCTCACGTAGGAGCCGATGAGGGATGTTCTCATTCAAACCAACACAATTGGTTCATTCATTCCTTTGTTTGTAGTAAATGCTCAACCTCCACTGACCTATTTCCACTGCTCTTCTTCTGATGACTGTCCTTGTCCATCAATTGAAAGTCTTTGATCCCTGATCCTTTTGTGCTCTTCTGAGATTCACTTTATTCAAAGAGGTTTTTGTGTAAAGAGTTAGTTAAGTGGGCAAGAAGGTCTGCATTATAGAAACCAGACCCATAAACTGGTTTAGCTAAACAAAGAAAGGTGTCTCAAAACATTAAAGCGAATGTTCCCACCTCATACACAGGGAGGGAGAGCTGAGAAGTCACCCTCAAAGTTGTTTCCACCCTTCCCTGGATTTTTTTTCCCAAATATAATAGTATAGAACTGTCTTCCAGCCTACTCTTCCTCCACCCCTCCCTTCAGCAAAGGGAGCTAACAAATGCCAGAAACAAGCTAGAAGAGGAACTTCTGGAGGTTAAAATATTACTGGAGGAGAAACGGGAGCAGCTGAAAAAGAGCAAAGATCAGGAAAAGTTGCTGGAAGCAGAAATCGAGGCTTTGCAACAGGAAGCGAAAAAGAGGGAGAAGACGGTGAGAGAGAGAGGGAGACCCTGGGAAGACTGGGCTGTGAATTGGGGGCTGAGAGGGTGGGCAGACAGCCAGGAAGCTCAGCAGAGGATGAGAGCCCAGAACAACCAGGGCAGAGGAGGACCAAAGGGATGGCAGTGGGGGGAAGAAGTCTCAGAGTAACCCCTCTCGGGGGGCCCGGGGGTGGTCTTTGCTGTTTACTCTCAGGCGAAGGAGCACCTGAGGAAGCTGGAGGAGGAGAAAGAGAACCTGCAGACGGAGCTCAACAGCTGCTCCTCACACCTGGAAAGCGCTACCAACAAAGTCAGCAACTGCAACAGGGTCATCCAAGAGCTCAACGCAGAGGTGAGCAGAGAGCAACCCCAAAGAAGGGGCCATGCCTCCCCCAACCCGACTTGGCATTTGTCCTCTCCCCGGCTTGGCTGCCTATACCTGCTGAGGCCCTGGCAGCTCATCTCTGTCTTTTAATGGGTGGCAGGTTGCTACAGACCCTGGTATCTGATGGGGGGCGGGGGAGTTCTTCCTTAAGTAACCATACTTGGGGAACCCTGCCCCCACCAAAAAAAAGAGGAACACTGCATTCCAGCTCCAGTTTAAATATGCAGAAGAAAGTCACGGGGCTGTGACATGGTCTAGGAACTACACTGGAACTCAGCCATTCTCTTTACATACCTTCCATCCGCTTCGCTCTCAACAACGTATATACCACTGTGAGCCCCCATTTGCAAAGGAAGGAAAAGCTGAATCCCAGGGCCACTAATTAGTAAGTGATGGGATGAAGCAGTGTTTGAACCTGGATCATCCAGCTCTAACGCCCTCCCTTTTTTCCAGCACACACAGTGATGCTTTCCCACAGCAGAATATATAATATCATCTTTTCTCCTTAACTCAATACTATGGTAAAAAGTAATCAGAATTTTGGCTCATCGTTGTGTTTCTAGTTTGAGTCCTGCTTGTGTGTGTCTCTTTTTTACATGCTTGGAATAATCTAAGAAATGAAATAAGGCCGGTGCAACTAGAAAGTACTGATAAGAGAGACAGGTGTACGACAAGACTGGAAAGATAAGTAGAAACGGACCTCGTGGCCTCTGTTAAGAAATTTTGAGTTGTATTTTAAAAGCAATGAAAATCTATTGGTAGAATTTCCTCAGAGGGACAAAACATATGGAACTCTGACTAATGTGTTGGGGGAGAGGTGAGTGTAGCATTGAGGCAGCCGTTTAGGAGGATGACCAGATTAGGGTGGCCCTAGGGAAGATCACGGACGGGCCAGCCATGGGACAAAGCCAGGAAGCAAGGATAACGTAGGGTCTACACATCCTTAAGGTTTCCCTTCTGCTTCCCGACTTAGAAACACAGCTCTCTGTCCCGGACTTAAAGTCTACAAGGAGGTGACTCACTTTGTTCATAATAATTCACGCCCGTGTGGTCACAGATAGGCTACAAAGCCTTTTTACGTGCGTCGTCCCGGTTGTTCTTCGCAAACACTGTATGAAATCGCTGAAAGGTTCTCAGGCTGTGAAGGAAGGACCGAGGACCTGAGAAATAAGTGATGGGATCTGGACCTAAACCCAGATTGTGTGATTCAACATCTCGACTGCCTTTAACCACTCCGGTGTACTCATTGCCAAGTGTAAAATGTAGGATTGTTTTAAATACAGTTCGGTCAAAGTTGTGTTCGTTGGGCCCCCTTATACCATACAATATTTGAATCTCCAAATAGACAGTATAACTTTCCATTCAACTAAAAAATTGAAGGTTTATTATATGACTGTTGTGTGGCTACTTTGTGTTGTGCTCTAAGGTCCAGCAAGGACGTAGAGACGACTAAAATGCATACAACTAAAATGCTCTATCATCACTATTAGCTTGGTGTTGGAGTCTAGATCTGTGTGTGTGCAGGCGCTCACGGGTATCTGTGAACATGTGTATGTGTGCAAGTGGAGACCAGAGGACAACTTACGGTGTCAATTTCGTGTGTCATCAGTCTTTCTTGTTTTGGGACAGGGTTTCTTGGTGGCCTAGAAATCACCAGATAGGCTAGTCTTCTTGGCCCGCGAATCCCAGGGATCCTCCTGTCTCAACCTCCCCAGCACTGGGATTAGTTATAAGAGCATACTGCCATAACCAGCATCTTTTTTTTTTAAATTTTATGAGTGTGTGTGATTTGTCTACATGTATGTCTGGGTAGAACACAATGCCTGTGGAGGCCAGAGAAGGCCTCAGATCCCCCAGGACTGGAGTTACAGATGTTTGTAAGTCACCATGTGAGTACCAGGAATTGAACTCGGGTCCTCAGTAAGCAATCTCTCCAGCAATCTCAAGACCCATCTTTTTTTAAAGCGGTTCGAGAAAACTAACTTAACTCCTCACAAGCACTGTGCAGTCCGAGCTGTCTCCCCAGACCAGATCGACGTCTTTGTATCTGTGACACATACCCCGTGTACTTAGCATGTCCCGGTGCTGCTTATTATTGGAGATATGGTAGCCATAACGGGTGGCGTGGCTAGAGAGATGCAGGGAAGCTTGGAAAGGGCTCTGTGTTCCATGACAGGGAGATGACAAGATGCGAGCGTGAACGCCAGTCTTCAGCAGTTTATGGCAGAGAACCCAACTCTCGTCTCTCTCCTGCAGTCAGACATCTGTGGCCAGGGACAGCCTTGATAGTGTGTCCTTGTTCCCTAAAGATAGCCCGCCAGAAAGACTCCATCATGAGTCTGCAGACGAAGCTCGACTCAGCTCTACAGAAAGAGAGGAAGTTAATGCAGACCATGGTCAGTAAGGAAGCCTACGAAGAAGCCGTACACAAGTCGGGCATCTGCCAAGATGACCTGACACAAGCTCTGGAGAAGGTGAGGTCACGCTGGTTCTCCACCAAGGGAGAAGTTCAGGAGCTCTGAGTGAGCAGGAGCCAACCACTGACACTCCTCATTGCTTTTCGACTCTTGCCTGGACAGGGCTGTCCTGCCCAACGAAAGCCTGCATTCTCTTAGTTTATATGTTGCGTTTGTCGTGGGGTGGTAGAGACGGTCTTTCTACTCACGGGTGATTCGGGGACAGGGTCTTTCCCAATCTCTGGGGATCATGCCTACAAATCAGTGGATCTGAGTAGAAAGAAAGGAAACAGATGGAGGAGGATAAAAACCAGGGAGGGACATTCAGAAAGCCAAGCACTGTCCTTCCCCACCCCTCTTTAACACTGGCAAGCTGACCGTGGCCAGAGGACAGAGAAAGCCTGGAGCCTTCTGTACTAAAGATTCAGCTCAGAGGGCCAGGGGCCCTGGTGACCACTCTAATCCACTCTATCTTTGCCGGAAGCTCACTCATGCCACCTCTGAGACAAAGAACCTGCAGCACATCCTGCAACAGACCCAAGAGAAGAAAGCTCAGCTGGAAAATGAAATCATAGCTTACGAGGAAAGGATGAGAAAGCTCAACGTGGAGTTAAAAAAATTGCAGGGCTTCCACCAGCAGAGTGAGCTAGAGGTGAGGAGGGGCCGGTGGGGCACTTGGGCTGCCTTCCTCTTAGAGGTTCACAAGGTCACCTTTTGCATGCAGAACTATTTAGCACTCAGCCATACTCTTTGGCTCCTGGGTTCACCCCACCTTCTGGAATGCCAGGCAGGCAGGAAGATCAGAGCAGGGGTGCCCTCTGCTGGTCACTGAAAATAAAAGGCATCTTCCCAAGCCAATCTTCCCAGGTGGAGAGGTCGCCTCGTCTGGTCCCTGCCCCTGCCCACCCCTGCCCACCCCCATCACTTTGCACTCCTGAGCAGGTGCACAACTTTGACAAGAAACTGGAGGAGATGAGCTGCCAGGTGCTGCAGTGGCAGAAGCAGCACCAGAATGACCTCAAGATGCTGGCGGCGAAGGAGACGCAGCTTCGGGAATTCCAGGAGGAAATGGCCACCCTGAAAGAGAACCTCCTTGCGGATGAGAAGGAGGTGGGCCCTGTTTGGATTCTGCAACTTTATTCCAGGCTGCTACCCGTTCTCCTGTGGTTTTGTGTTATAGAGAGATATCGACCAAGACCCTGTCTCAGCAAAGGACAACAGTTAACACTCACAAACCCCCAGTTCCCGTCCTGTCAGGTTTTGCCGCCCAACTGGTTAAGTGGCCTTCTAGATATGGCCCATATCCAAAAGCCAGAGCAGTACCATTCATGGCAGGAGTCCTAGGACATCTTAGAGTGGCCACAGGGCCCTTGTTTAAATGAAAAAGAAGCACCTCTTCTCCCTGGTTCTCTTCCCCCATCTGTTGTGACAGCAGCTCAGCACACCATTGTTTTAGAACAAGTCGCTTCACTGCCATTAGCCTGAGAACCATTGCTGTAAATGGACAGGTCTACTGTGTCTGCCAGGACTGGTGCCTCCTCAGTGGCATCACCACGGTGAAGAATGCAGCTCTCGAGTGTGGCTGCCCTGGCCCCCAGGTTGGGCAGGGTTGGGCTGTTTTGGGGTTTTGTTGTTGTTGTTGTTGTTGTTTTCTCGGAAAGAAAAATCCAGACTGGGGGAGCAGGGTAGCCATCCGCACCCCCATCCCTTACAGTCCCATTCCCTTGTCCCATGCAAAGCCATGCTGCCTGTCCCCGAGGCCGACAACCAAAGACACCTGTAGGATCCACCAGGACAGTGATCAGATTATGTGCAACATGGAGCAGTGGGCAAAGGAGCAGAAGTAAGTGCCTGAGACAAAAGTAGCGCGGCAGGTCCCACGGCCGGGCCAAGCTGAGGACCGCAGGAACCAATCACACATGCCTGCACACAAGGGTTGGCCATCAGACAGAGCGGGGATGGGGGTCTCACCCCTTCAGGCGGGTTTGCAAAGCCTGCAACACAGCAACAGAGTATCAGCGGATGCAAGGCACACCTCCCAGGATGCAAGCTTCCTCTTCCCAACGGGATCCAGGCTCACGAGGATCCCTTGAACCCATTCCCTTTGTGATTTGTCAAGGACTCACAAAGCTCTCCCTCTAGGGACAAGGTGCTGGGGGAGGCAAGGAACCAGCAGAAACCCTGCTGGGAAGATCCAGGCCCATCAGTGAGGTTCTTCTAGCTCATCTAGGGAAGAGCCATTCTTTCCCCCGTGTGTCTTATTACAGGATTGCCAATGAGAAACTTGGAAACAAGCTTCGAGAGCAGGTCAAATATATCGCCAAGCTGACTGGTGAAAAGGAGTAAGTTGTCCTCCCTACATGGTCGCCTCTTAGGACCGCCCCTGGCTGACAGACACCCCTGGCTGACAGATAGGGACCAGCCCCCCCCCAAAAAAAGAAAAGAGAGAGAGAGAGAAAGAGATCCAGATGGACCCTGAGACCTGAAGCAATCCCTTAAGTTGGATAATGAATTGGAAGGGAGAACAGGACCACTATGACACAGAGAATAAGAAGCCAGGGCCACTGAGAGAAGAACAGGACAGAGAGTTAGGGAATGCAGGGCACACCGGACCCTGCCGGGCGGCACATGAGCTAAAGGGCTGCAGAAGACAGACTGTCAAAGAGCAAGTGGACAACGCATGTGACCAGAGAAGAGGCTGAGGATCCGTTCCATCACATTATTACTTCTTAAAAGGACCATGACACTTTCTAATGGGGAAAAAAAAAACATTTTATGAAAAGATTTTAGCTAAAATAGCTGTCATAACCTTACCCAGGGGCAGGGGCCACCATAACTTCAAAGCCTGCCTGGGCTATATATTTAGTTCAAGGCCAGAGTGAGCAATTTAATGAGTCCTTGTCTCAAAAATCATAGATGAGGAAAAGACCTAGGGACATAGTCCAGTGGCAGCACACTTGTATGGTTTGAGCAAGACCCTCGGCTCAGTTCTTAAGACTGCCAAAAAAGATTAGAAAGGAAGAGATAACTCCAGGCTTTTTTATTATTATTATTTACAAAGTTCCAGAAACAGCCACTTCACCATGAACTCATTCTTGAACTTCTTTGGTCTTATTTGAAGGAAAATCATTTTTTAATACTAATAATAGCTCAACTAATATTTATTTAGCATGTGAGAAGCAGTATTCTAACTGTTTCGTACACATTGACCTTTTTAATCTTGCTAAGACCTCATGAGCTGAGAATATAAGCACTCTTTGACTTAGGGTAGGGCTACGTCTCGATAAAATTCATTATAAATTGAAAATACTATTCAGCCAAATATGCATTTAATACCCAAAATTTTTCGCGCAGAGCAGTGGCTGTGGTTGAACTGCAAGCTTCAGCCCATTGCCATTTCCCAGCGTCCCCTAAGACACTGGGCCACATCCTGCCAGTCTGAGAAAAAATATCCAAATTCAATTCCTATTGAGTGATATCATTTTCACGCCATTATGAAGCCAAAAATATTGTAATCTGAAGCATTAGCCAGGGTCTATCTGTAGTGATAGAGCCATTTGTAGAAGAGGAGAGAAATGATCCTGAAAGCTGAATGTCTTCCTCTGTCCCCACAGAGTCTCTGTCATTCCAGTGCTCTCAAGACTTGCTAGGAGAAATCCACAGGTTGATAATAGTTGACATCTGTTAAGCCATAGAGAAGATACTAAATTATCTTTCCTCTGCTCCATATCCTTGCCTCTACCAACACATCTGTAAAATGAGAAGAAAAATCTGGCCATGTTCTCAAAAGAGCCAGGAACCCTGTCCTCTCTCCTCTTCAGAAAGAGGAGCAGAGAAAACTAGGGTGTTGGCTTTGGGTGACGGCATTTCCCAGACAGAGCATCCAAAAAGTGAGAGCTGTCTAGAGTCGCCTTCTGGTTCTTCTCTCAGTTTCCATCATTTGTCAAACTGAGTCTTTCCATGAACCCCAGACAAGGCAGGCTTAATTGTCCCCATCAAAAAATACAGACCAGAGGCCCAGAGCTGGCAGAGGGGATCCTCTTCCTGGATCTTCCTCATGCCCCAGGTTCGGGACACAGGGTGTATGCCGGAACCAAGCTCTGAAAAGGTGGGCCCACCTCACCCCTTTCCTGTGACAGCTTCTGGGTCCTCCCCAACCAGGAGCCAAGCAGACCAAACCTTCCTCCTCCCCTCCCTCTCCCTCCTGCAGCCACCTCCACAATGTAATGCTCCATCTGCAGCAGGAGAACAAAAAGCTGAAGAACGAGATAGAAGAGAGGAAGCTGAAGGCCGGGAATGGGAGGATCTGCAACAAAGTCCTGAGCCCAAGCAAACTGGAGGCCACCACAAAGGCGAAGCCGTGCAGTGCGATGGGCTGGAGAGGAGTAGCCCAGGACCTGCCACGGAAAACAGATGTCACCAAGTACATGGGGATGCCCCACTTTTCGGGTGCGCGTGCTGCATGCTCTTGGCTCCCGTAATGTCTCCTTTCACTTGTCCCATGGACCAAAACTGCGATAATGTGCTGTTTTACTTTAAAGATCACTGGATTAGACTTCCTAAAGGAAGAAGCAAACAGGCTACTAGAGACCTTTGGTCACACATTTAGCTTGCCTTGGACCAGTGACCAATCCTTCCACATCTGTAATGTCCCTCAGATGTGACAGTGTTGGTGATACGCGAGTGCCTCGTATCTCACACCTATCTCTTTCCTGACTCCATCCCATTGTGGGGTGTAGGGAAAAGGAAAAAAAAATAGGCGTCTTCCTTCTTTTATTTGGCTGGAAACCCCACAACAGCACCCCAGCCCTCCACTCAGCCTGGGCCTGTGGTACTGTTCCTACCACCTCTTTATTTCATGAGACCCCAGATGTTACTCCACGACAGAGCTGCCTTAGCCATGAGGCTGGCCCTGAAGAAGTCAGCCATTCATTTCTCCTCAGATTAAAGCTTTCATTTCTTCCCTGCTCCCCCAGGATCCTCATATTCCTAGAATCGGACCATCGCCCTAAGCTCCTTTCTACTCGGTTTCTGAGGACAGTGAGTTTCCATCCCTCTTACTTGACTGGAACCAGCCCCTACGGTCATCTGTCAAGACCCCTGCCTAGTTTGCAAGATGTTCATGATTTATTGAGTTTTGTCTACTTCCTGAAGTAGAGTGAGCTGTGGTATCCCACTCCCCCCACCTCCAGGACAAACTATGAAATAAAGACACAACAACACAGCCTCCATGTCTCTGAGGTGTCTCTGTGCCACCCATCAGCAGCAACCTGCCCATCCCTGCATTCCCCACATGCCAAAACATGCTGGCCTCTCTTTACTTTTGTAGGAGAAATAGTGTTAAGTTATCTGGATTTGATTTTTAAACCAACAAGTGGGAATTAGTGCCTTTTTTGTGTTTTTGTTTTATTTTGTTTTATTTTTTTTTTCCTGTGTGTCTCTGTCTGGAATTTTAAATAGAAAAAAAAAATCTAGAAGCCTTCTTTTTCCCTCCACAAAGGAAAAGAGTTCTAGGACCCAAAAGAAAGTGCTAGAAAAAGGTGATGCATTTTCCAAGTGGGGACAGTTGAGCCCACCATCTGTCTCCTCCCTGGCTGCCATATTACATTCTTCCTTTTAACAAGTTTACTTTTCTCCCCAGCCAGGGCAATACAAGTAAAATTCCATTATAACAAACTCCAAGGACAGCTAAACCACTTTATTGTGGTAGGATTTTGTTAAGCTGAGTACATGTCTGGAATTTATATTTCCATTCCATGAGAAATAGAGACAAATAGCTACCAGGGTAAAAGAAGAGAAAGAAATGGAAGAGCTTGCATTTCTAAAAGGGTGGGAAGATGGAAGAAGCCCGCTGGTGGGCAATGATTCTGCCATACCCTTGCCTCCCTCCACAGCCAAATCAAGGCCAAAAAAACTCGCTGCTAATGGTGATGTTTCAACCTCGCCAGGCTGCAGGAGTCTACGTTCCAGCCAGAACTTCCAGAGGGAAGTGGGGTACTGAGTAGCTTTGGAAACCTTGCCTCGTGTTTGATGTCCATCTCCCCAGCTTGGTTCAGACTAGCGTTTATTTTCTAGAGAAAAGTACGACTGAAAAACACCTGACACCAATGAGACCTACATCATGGCCTTAGATACAGCCCCTTGATTCAAAACCAAGTTTAATATCCTTAAAGTCCACAGTCGGTCTACTAAAAAGGCAGGCAGATCTCCATAATTCATGTATGTTAGCCAAAATGACAACCTTCAGGTACCATGAATGTCACACAGTTATCCTAAGCTGTCTTTCATTTTCTGTGGGGGTTGATTATATCAGATCAAAACAGAAGCAAAGTATGGGAAAGCAAGAAGATAGAAATGTTTTAGTATAACACCCAGTCACCTCACTGTGAAAGCTCAGGCAGGCAGAAGACTGGCAGAGAGAACAGACCTAGGGAAGGAAGGAGAAAGAGGAAGAATCTAAGTGTTCCTTAAGAAATAACCGAAATAACCAAAGTCAGTTTCCATGCCATTTACTATCTGATACTAAAAAGAAATGGTTGTGGCAATACATTTTGCCATTAAAACACACACACATACAACAAAGTGAGGATAGAAGGCAAGTTCATTTGCGTAATAAAAGCTCCGTATGAAAAACCCACAGCTTCATGCTCACACCTAACAGGTTTCCTCTGAGACTAAGAATAAGACAAGGATGCCCACTTTTGCCTCTTCTATTTAAGTACCAGTTATTGTATCCAGAATGCTTGGGGAGGGAAAAGAAAAAATATCCAAATTACCTGAGTGGTGGTGGCGCACCCCTTCGATCCCAGCACTCAAGAGGCAAAGGCAATTGCATCTCTGAAGTAAAGGCCAGCCTGCTCTACAGAGTTTCAGGACAGCCAGGGCTACACAGAGAACCCCTGTCTAGAAACAAATGATATCCCAATTAGAAAAGAGGGCTGGTGCGATGGCTCGGCAGGTGTAGTGGTTTAAATAAGGATGTCCCCCAAAGGCTCAGATATTTGGACACCTGGCCTCTAGTCATTGGCACTGTTTCCAGAGGTTTAGGAGGCAGAGCCTTGCTAGAGAAAGTAGGTCACGTGGGACACCACTTCCTGCCTCAGCTTCCTGCTCCTGCCCCCATACTTTCACCTCACTAAGATGGTCTCCTAACCCTCACACTCTCTCTTCTTTAAGTTGCCTTGGTCGTGGTATTTTATCACAGTAACAGAACAGCAACTAATAGAGCAGGCTAACGGGCTCACTGAGCAAACCTGGATACCTGGATTCCATCCCCCATGTCAAGAAGCTGGATGTGGCACACCTCTAGCCAGCCTGGGGTATGCAGCATGGCCGGAAAAGGACAGCCCTGCCTTAGTAAGGTGGGTGGAGAGAACCGACTTCCAGTTCAACTGTCCAGGCATCTTGTGGCATCTGTATCCTTAGCCAGATGTTCCTTACATTTAAATTAAGTTGCATTAGACCCATAGTTTGCATGACATCCTGTTCTTCTCATCTAAAGGAACGTGTAAAAGGATTTGTGTCCATTGTCTCAGCTTATTAGGTCATGAAACTATTAATTAGAACCTCATTCTTCCTATTCCATTGTCTCCTCAGCCTGAACCTGTAAATTGGTCCTCTGCTAAGCCACCTTCCCTGGGCCATCCAGACACCCTCTCCTAGCCTTGCCACTCAGGGCCAAGATTAGGTTTCCCAAGCAAGCAGCTAGAAGCCTCTTTAAAGAAGCCACACACAAACCCAGGGACAGCTAAACTGAGCCCCTGTTCCCCTCCCTCCCATTAGCAGGCCATCAAAGCCTCACCATTGCCTACCTGCCTCAGAAACAGCTGGTATTCACAGATCTTGGCCTGTCCTGTGCTAGATGCCTGAGCCATTCTGAAATCTCTACACCTAAACTGGGTCCCGTTCACTCAACCCCTCCTCGAGGAATCCCTGCCTAGAGGATAAGAGGGTAGCTCAGACGGTAAAGTACCTGGGTTCAGATTCCCAGCACCATGACAAAATGCAGGCATGGTGGCATCAGTCTCTGTGCAGAGGGCAGAGCCGGTGGGTCCCTGCAGCTTGCTCACCAGCCAGTCCAGCAAAATTGAATTCTAGGCTCAGTGAGAGAAACTATCTCAAAAAAATGAGGTGAAGAGCAACTAAGGAGGACACCTAAGACCACCCTCTGGCCTCTTCCACACATGCCACGTGCACTCACACTCACATATATGCACATAAGCACCTGACCATGTGTAAACACACACTCGGGACCCATCAGCACAATGTACACAGATCAAAGCTAAGGTTCTAGAAAGATCTACCAAAGGACAGACAGACAGAACCAAGAGCTCTGCTTCTCCTGTCTTTATTGTAGGGCTAAGAGCAGTAAAAAGAGGAAGGAAATAAAAGATGCAATCACATTGTACAAATAATATATTTATTTCCAAATCCCAAGTGATAACCAAATTACAAGTGTCTCTGCCTCTATCTTGCTTCTTTATACAAGGATTAAAAAAGTTTCAGTCACAGCAAGCCGCTCATGAGCCAAGTGCCCTGGGCGCAGGTGATACGGCCGTGATGGTCCAGCCACCTGCTACTCAAGCAGTTCCTCAGGCGCTCTGCACTCCGTTCCTGCCAGCCCTGCATGCACCCCAGTGCCTCTTCCTGTGGCCACACCTGGCTCGGCAGGAACTGCCCAGCCTAGATGAACACAGATGAAAGCCTTTGTCCGGGCCCTTAGAGCAATCTGGCTGGAGGTCCTAGAAGTTGGCACCTGGCTGCCATCCTCTCCTGGGACAGCCTCAGCTCACAGTCCAAAGCGGGCTGGTGTGCGGCGAGGCGTCATGGGTTCCCCCTGCTCCTTCCGACCTGGAGTGTAGATCTTTGTGGACCTGGACACATAAAGAGGAGGTCAGAAACAATGTTTCCCTCTGAGCAGGGACCCAACAAGACCAAGGGCCTCTAGGTCTTGCTGTTTCTGACCCAATGCACAGCATCTCCAAGGCTGAAGGACCTCACCCCCGCCCCCCCGCACACTACCTCCCTCCAATGAGATAAAGGAAGTCACTCTGACATCAATTAAGGAGCTAACAATGGATTTTTAGACTACTCCTTTGTGGCCCCTAGAGAAGCAGATCACCACTTTAGCTGTGTGACAAAGCACTGCACTTGCCTTTGTAGGACTCAGTCGAGAGGCTGGGGCCTCTGAGAACACTCTTGCTGGGTCATGCCCACCTTGAGTGAGGTGGAGCTGGCTGGCCTGGCCAAAGAGACCAATCATGTGCTGAGAACAGGGGCTCTGGGCCATGTGCTATCAACAGCCGAACCCATGAAGGGAGGGGATGGGGAGAGGACCAGAGGCTGTGTTCAAACACCAAGGCAATGATTCAGTCACCCACATCAATGTACCATGACACTTAACTCAGTTAAAAGCTGTGCGTATCAAAGCTTACTGGAGTGTGCGTGACTGGCAAAACCTATGAGTATACACTGTCACAGATCAGTGTGCCAGGGTAACGGCCCCAAGGCCAGATGAATTTTCACATCCAGGATCCACGCATCCTCCTCCTACGCACCTCTCCTTTGGGTTCCTTTGCAGTAGTAAAACTATTAACTAAACTCTGTCCTGGGTTCCTGAATCACACCAGAACCCAGACTGAGTCTGTGGAAATCCCCAAACGTAAAGAGATAATCTTTACACACACCTGCTGGTGTGAGAAGTGAGGACAGGCCCACGGAGGACTATGCCCTAGTTGTCACACTCAGCCTGACGCTATCCACTACACCAGCACAGGCGCAGAAACCCAAGGCTCTCTTCTGTCTGGTGGTTTTGGTTTTGGCGTTTCGTTTTGTTTTGTTTTTCCTAACCCCCTTGCCTAACAATAAAGCTGTAAGACCCACACCAAGACTCCAAGCCTACTTCAGGCTGATGACCAAGAGCTGCAGCAGACATCTATGCCTCCCAGTTGTCCAGCTGCCACCTCCACGTGTCCACCCAGCACAAAGCCACCTCTCCTCCAATTTCCCCTTGAAACTGCCAATGCCTCTTAAACCCTGACCTAGCACTGACCTGGCCCTGGGTTTTCCCCAGAGCAGAGCCTCACCTGACACTGCCCAGTGGACTGCGCTTCTCCTGTTCCTGCCGCCGGGCACGCAGCTGCTCCTCAGCCAGGGCCATCTCCTCCTCCATGGCAGACGCTTCTTCTTTAGCCCGGCGACGATTCTCCTAGAGAAAAGCAGAGGGGACCGGCTGCAGAGGCTGTGTCTGTGCTGGGGCCAGCTCTATGAACCCAGGCCAGTGGGGCTCTATATCCCAGCACCAAGGGCACCTTTCCTTCTGCAGCTCGGGACTCTTTGTAAAATATTCGAGATAGACACTAGGTAATTTAGTGTAAGCCAGTCACCCTTTAGCACTCCATGTATCTGTGCATGTGTGCATGCGTATGTGCATGCGTGTGTATCTATGCATGTGTGTGTGTGTGCATGCACGTGTGGGTGTGTATCTGTGTGTGTTGGGGGGGGGGGCAGATGAGCCCATACACAAGCCAGAGGGAGGATGGTGCTCATCGGTTATTCTTACTCCCTTCAAACAGGGTCCGTGGCTGGACCTGAAGTTCACCTAGGCTCCCCTTCAGCTAGGCTGGCTGTTGGGCTTCTAGGACCCACCTGTCTCTGACCCCAATGATGGGGTTACACATGCATGGTCATTCCCAGCTGTTCTTATAGGGGTCCTGGGGATTTGAGCATCAGTCATTGTGACTACACAGCAAGCACTCTCACCCACCGAGCCATCACCCCAAACCCAAGAACTGTCAAGGCAACCTCAAGTCAAGGTTTCACTTTTCCTCCTGGCGATACTGGAGACTAAACTCATGCTAGTGGACCACAACCACAGCCCAGTACACGCGCTCTTCTAATCAGGTTCACAACCACGCCAGGAGGTACACAGAAATCATGAAGACACTGCCATGTGGCTGGAAAGGAACCCGTGTTTGTCCCAGTGTGGAGAGACTTATATGAAAAAGTGAGAATACAAAAGCAGGGCCACATTTTGTACCCTTAAATAACAGATTAAAGGGGGTTCTTTAGTAGACACCAAGTCTGTGGGATGGGGTCATTGGTAGAGGAAGCAGAAGAGAGGCAAGCTGACACCACCAGAACCACAAATACACCTGAGCTTCCCAAAGCTGTGGCTATGTACTCAGATTGTCACAGCACGACTGAACCAGAACCTAGCAACCTTTAGTTACTGAAGTGCACGTGACAGAGACACAAGTTAGCCACCGCTAAAGAAAGTAATCAGCCAAATGCACACTGAAACAGTATATAGGACAGATGACAATTGCTCCAATAAATCAATGTCATAGAGAGAGAAAGCAGATCCTGCCCCGGAACGCAGGTATTAACACTCAACCACCACAGCAATGTCCCATCCTAATTCAAGTAAATCAATCGTGAGATGTTATCTCTGAGATAAACGGAAAACTATGGATAGGAACTAGACACTAGCTGACACAAAAGGTTAACTGTTAGGAGTGACAGTGGCATAGAAGCCATGTTGAAATAAGTCCTAGTTGCAAGTACTTCAGGATAAAATAACAATCTTGGGAGGCACACTTAAAAATGTTCTGGGAGGACAAGGATGAGTGGGAGGTGGGTAAAAAAATAAAAAAGACTAATATCAATTACATTGGATAAGAGATTAGTTAATCACAGTGGCTTCTTTATAGTATTGTCTAGTTTTATAAGTATTTGAAGTTTCAGTCAAGTCTAAAGAGCAAAAAGGCCCAGGCAGCCCGCCAGCCAGAGCCGTGCAGGGCATCAGAGAGGCCCAGGCAGCACGCCAGCCAGAGCCATGCAGGGCATCAGAGAGGCAGGCTGGCACGGTGCAGCATTCACATTTGGAGAGAAGTGAGGAATCGGAGGAGCCTTTTTTAGCAGGTGGAAGGAAAATCTTGCCCACAGGCAAACGGCATCTCCCCACAAGCAAAGGACCCTGACCTGCCGAGACTTGCCAGCCTGTTTCACACTGTAGAACATCGGGCCCAGCTCCGCCAGCCACTCTCCATCCACGGCGGTCACACACTGCATGTATTCCTGTGGGCACAAGGCGACAAGGTGGAGGTCGTGAGGGATGAGCTCACGGCGAGGAGCCACATGAGAAGGGTTCTACTGCTAGCCTGAGGCTGGAAAATGCAAGGCACACTACAATTGTCATCCCTGCTCCATCCACATTCTGCCATGTGTGAGGAAACCGCACCCAGCATTCAAGAGGAAAGCCCTGCCATATAGAAGCAGGGGCCGCTCTCCACAGCAGCCAGCAGGGAACAATCCTTTGGCACGGGTGAGGCCACTGTGCTTACAAGTTAACTCGATACTCTCCCCACACAAAACTGAAAGCAGCCTCAAAGGCCCTGCAGAAAGAACAGGTGCCTCGGGTCTCCGGATCTCTAAACAAGGCATAGATGGCACAAAGGCCTGCTCCAGCCAGTGCTCCAGGATGAGGGGACCAGACTCACCTTGGTGGTCATGACCAGCTCGTGATACACAATGTAGTCGGGGGTATAGCCCATTCCAAAGAGGGAGCTGGTGGGGTGTAAGTGGCAGGGCATCCCTGTGCGGATGTTCACATACTCCCCAATGCCCTAGAGGGAAAAGCAGGTGGCCACATCATCCACAGTCCTGACACAAGTTTAGGGGAAGCCCAGATCTACATGAGAAAGATGCATGAGAAAGGAGGTATCAAGAAGAAAAGGGCCAGAGCTCTGTGGCTCCCGGGCTCACCTTGAGCTTGGCTGCCTGGTGGAAATAGGCAGCACAGATACACTTTCTAACAATGTCCCAGTCAGTGCCACACGAGGCCAGGCTCATCCGCTGTTGCACCATGATATCCTTGAGCTGGGCCCGTACCTCCCGAACCTAGAACAGGATACAGTCAGGCTTGCGCCCTCCCATCTCCCACACCACCCCTCCTCCAGACTGTGGCCCTCTGGAGCCCTCCCATCCCACACACCACTCCTCCTCCAGACTGTGGCCCTCTGGGCTGCCACCCACCTTCCGCATGGCCTTGGCGTGGATGAAATGGTCATTGCACCATATGGTAGAGTAATTATTGTTCTTCCACTGCAGGTAGACATTCAGGTAGGTCAGGTGATCACTCTCAGGGACGGCAAACTTCTCCCGGATTTGATCACTTTCTTCTTCTCTGCCCTAGAAAAAGAAACAGGGATTTTTAAATACAGACATGGGAGCTGGGAGTAATGGTGCACGCCTCCAATCCCAGTACTCTGGGAGGTAGAGGCAGGTGGATTGCTGTGAGTTCAAGGCCAGCCTGATCTACAAAGTGAGTCCAGGATAGCCAGGACTATTACTAGGAGAAAACCTGTGGGGAGAGGAGGGTGGGGAGGGGAGGGAGGGAGGGAAGGGAGGGGGGGGGGGGGGGGGGGGGGAGGGGGAGGGAGAGAGGGGAGGGGAGGGGAGGGGAGGGGGAGACCAGACCCATAGGGCATATCCCAAGGATTCTCACACTACACCTGCCCACACGTCAATATGCACAACAATACAGAAAAGAAATAATTTATAATAAAATAGGTTAAAACAGTAGGTCTCAGGCAGAACCATACTACGATATCAAAGATGGTCTTGCAAATTTCCAAAACACTGTGAGGACCACTGACCTAGTCCTCCACCTCCCTCAACCAGCCTATGAGAAGACAGCAAAGACAGAATCTCCACCCATGCCCATAACGCAGAGGACGGAGCCACTCCCCTGCCAATGAGCCCTCCAGTCCTCTGGGAAGGGAGAAGGCGGCGCTGCCTCCCTACCTTGGGCCTGTAGAAGATGGCGGGGACAGAAAGCATGGAGACAATGAGCAGGATCTCGGAGCTGCAGCCCATGTCACAAGACACGATGAGCATCTTGGAGAGCGCTGGGTCCAGTGGGAACTCCACCATCAGCCGCCCCGTGGAAGTGAGGCCTCCTAGGAGGGGAGAAAAAGCCAGCAATGCAGTGACCAGTGGGCGGAGACGAGAGAGGTGCCAGGCAGTGGAGCCCACCAGTGCTGGCACCTGTGTTATCCAGGGCCCCCAGGATCCAGAGCTGATACATGGAGTTGAGCATGTTGTCCTCTGGGGGCGGGTCCATGAAGTGGAACTGCAGCAGGTCCTGCACCCCCAGGGACTTGAGCAGCAGCACCACATTGGCGAGGTTGGTCCTCTGGATCTCTGGCACGGTGGTGGTCAGGAGCTCGTTCTTGTAGGCGCTCTGTGTGTAGAGTCTGCCAGGGAGAAGCCAATGACTGGGCTGCACCTGCCTGCACTGGCCTGCCGGCCCCTCACGTGGATTAGCTACACTCGGGGACCACGCGACAGAATGTCAGCAGAAACTACTCAAGAGTCTCGGAAGCATGACCCTCAACAGCCAACGCGTCCTACAAACAGGGACTGTCCACCCACTTCTCAGGCACCCACTTCTATCTGCTCAACCCCTTCTTCTATCCATGGCTCTTCTGCTGGAGCCTTCTATATGGCTGTGGGCGCCAAAATGCCTGCGACGAGAATTACAGCATGTACTTGCTGAGTTTCTAATGAATGAATTATTTTTTTAATCAGACAAGCAGGAGGAAAAATAATTGCACAAGTGAAAAAGCGTCACCATTTCACTCAGAACCCCCCTGCAGACGGCGGCCTGCCATCCTTGCTGCCGTTCACTGAAGGTCCCTTTCTACAGAGCTGCCTCAGGGCTCAGAGCTCCCGGGAAAGATGACTCCATCCACCCATCAGCACCACCAAGAGGCAGCCTTCAGCAGCGCCCAGCCTTGGGATGGACTCTAAGGACGGCCCGCAGCAGAGACTCCCCCAGTTGTGGTCAGTGGTCCCAGCACTGCCCTGAGAAGCAGGCTAGCACAGGGCTCCTACCTGAAACACTGACCTGGGCCCGTCCTGCCAGCTCTCCCTGACCTCTGGTTGGCATTGGCCTGGCTAATGGGGTAAATCTGCAGAGCATCCATGCCAATCCTGGGGTTGAAGACCTAGTGGGGACACAAAGGACTGATGAAGGACGGAGTGATGGGACAGGAAAAGAACCCTGAGACAAAAGCAAACCCACCACAGAGGAAGTGATTTAGCAACACAGGTGGCCAGGAGACTCAAGAAAGTCTCAAAGGTTTCTCTCTCAATACCAGTTCTGTGACCACTAGAGAGTTACTTGAATTAGCTAGACCATCAAGCTACCACCAGAATTGGCTGAACCAAACACATGGCAAAGTCACTACTCACTAAATGTTAGCATCCCTCTCTGCCACTCTCTCGCACCTACCAGAGTGGACCAGGGCCTGACTTAGAGCCTCTATGCTGAATTCACTTTGGATGAAGACCCAGAATCCTGCCTCCTGTATCATCCCTTACCTTTAACTTGCAGTAGCCAGAATCGATAACAAACATGATGCCATCAACAGTCAGAGATGTCTCAGCAATGTTGGTAGCAACGATACACTTCCGGACACCATCTGGGGCCTAGGCCCAATCAGGACAAGCAGAAGGAAAGGGTAAGTTTTTGGGAGAGAAAGACTGGCAAGAAGACCCCACTTTCCACCTGCTCTTCCAAGAAAGAAATATCCCTCTTCCTGCCCACTTTGTGGAATACCAGGAGACACCCAAACCTAAGTGCCCCCATCGCACCTTCTGGAAGATTTTGGCCTGGAGGTCAGATGGCAACTGGGAGTAGATGGGCAGCACAGCCAAGGCGGGTGCATTCTCTAGCTCCTCCAGGTGTTCCACAATCTGGTCAGAGGTCACCTACGGCAGAGGAAGGAGTCATGAGACCTTGGAGCCCCAAACTCATGCAGTGTTCACCCACCCACCCCAGTGGTGACTGAAGCACGCACCTCAATGTCCTCTTGGCCAGGCATGAAGATCAGGATGTCCCCGGGGGCCCCAGACAGGTGTACCTGCAAGGACTGTTTCACCGCGGCCTCCACGTAATCCTCCTGTGGGGTCTGCAGCAGCAGAGGGCAGTGAGGAGGGTGCAGCGGCAGCACAGGTCAGCGTCCCCCAGAGGACACACAGCTTTGTCACCTGTCTGAGCTGCAGCACTGGACTGATGATGACCTTAAGGTAGGCCTGATTGCTGAGGCCTTTACAATTAGAGTGGGTATCTCCCCACAGAACAAGGACACAAACCCTTCCAGAGAGCCATTCTAGGTCCACCTGACTCAGGAGCTGCAGACTGCCACACCCGATTCACAGCACTGACTGAATCTTCCCCAGCTGACTCTTCAACAGAGAGTGTAAAGGACGGAGGCTTCTGTACCTTGCTGAAGAGGATGTCAACAGGAAAGGTACGTCCAGGGATGTGAAAGATGGGTACATTTCCAAAAAAAGCAGCAAATTTTTCTGCATCCATAGTAGCTGACGTGACAATGAGCTTCAGGTCTGAACGCCGAGCCACAACCTAAAAGAAGGGGTCAACAGAGGTTCCTGTGGGCTTGGGACCTCCAGCCTTGGCTCATTATTACACAAAGCAGCTGGCACAGCTGGCAACCAGGTGTACTGGGCTTATCAGTGCCAAAGACTGAGTAATAGAGCTACAGCATGAACCACAGTCACCCAGCTGAGTAGGAAGACACCAGCAGGGCTGACCAGGCGAGCTGGGAACTTTGGAGGAGGACTCAGCGGAGCACCTGAGCCACACAAGGAATAGAGCCTCACCTCCCGGAGCAGCCCGAAGAGCACGTCAGTGTTGAGGGAGCGCTCGTGGGCCTCATCCATGATGATGGCACTGTAGTGGTCCAGGTCAGCCTCCCGGAGGGACTCCCGGAGCAGGATCCCATCAGTCATGTATTTGATCAAGGTGTTCTCAGAAGTGCAGTCTTCAAAACGAATGGCGTAACCCACCTGGAGGTCAGAGACGTGGCTCAGGGGGGCGCTACTGTCGGCCCCACAGATGGGTCCAGCTCACACAGACTACAGCCTGTAGCACAAATGGCAGAAGCCGTCAGGACAAAGCTACGTGGCTTAGACCTATGCCCACTCACCTCTTCGCCAAGGTTTCCCCCCATCTCTTCGCTGACTCTCTTGGCCACTGACATGGCAGCCACACGCCGGGGCTGGGTGCACCCGATCATCCCATAGTCCGTGTAACCATCTTCATGCAAGTACTGGGTCAGCTGAGTGGTCTTGCCGCTCCCTGTCTCCCCAACCACGATCACAATGCTGTTATCTCTGCAAGGAAGAGCACGCAAAGCACGGAGCACCCTGAGTGGAAAGCCAATCTTGAGGCAACTCCCCAGGAAGCCTTAAGAAGCCTTGGTGCCTCTGGCATGGTCTAGCGCTCCGAGAAGCATGCTTGACCAGAGAGGAGTTCACCAGAAACCAGCCTTGTAAGGAGCTCCCACATGAAATGTCAGGCACACAGTCAAGGTGAGCCTGACCACTAAAGGAAGTAATGTTATCTTACTTCACGCAGGCACCCTAAGCCAATCCACTAGGGAAAAAACCCTTTCCCTTCCCCATTAGATATGATGCACAAACAGGAGACGGCCTCCGCACTGGGCCACGGGGCCTGGGACCTACCTGATGATGGTGAGAAGCTCCTGCTGCACAGCGAAGATGGGCAGGTACTGCCTCTGCTCCAGGATTGACTTCTTCTTCGCAAACTCACTGCTGGCCTCACTCTTCTCCTTCATGTGATCTGCAAACTTCTGCTCTGTCCTGGGAAACACCACAGCATGCGGCACCTCCCACACTGTCCCTCCTAAGAATGTGAACAACTTCGGCAAGAAGCACCGAAGGTGTCAACCTCCTGGACACCAAAACAGCCTGAGCATCCAAGACTCTATCGATGGCATCAGGAGCAGCACTAAAGGCACAAGACTCCATCATCCTAAGACACAGTCCAGAGCCCTCAGAGAGCTGCACAGGATCAGACAGAGCGGGCAGAAGAGAAGCTGAAACTAACCAGCAGGTCATTGACTTGGAGAGACGATCCCAGACAATTTCAGTGCCAGACTTAAGAAGGCTCAAAAGCCACAGGGGTCTCCCAAGTTCCACCTACACAGTACAGGACGGGTCAGAATTCCTCCCTCCCCTTGACAGGCCTAAACAGTGCAAAGGCCTCATTTTCAAAGAACTGTAAGAACAGCTCGCTTCTGTTTGCCTTGCTGCACCAGTGTCTAGTACATGGACACATCCCAGGACCCTTCGACCCACCTTCCCCCAGAGGGTCCTTTCCTCCCTCAGATCTGCCCAAAGCTCAAGTTTCTTTTTCTAATCTCACTCAGTCTCCGTGATGATCTGACAAATGAAACCTAAGGGACTAAATTACCCAAAGACCAACAATGGCTGACCAGTAATACCAACCTCAGGCAGAGGTACAAAGAAACTACTAGCTCAGGACAATAGCTCCATGGGACATGACATTATTCAAAGGATGAGAACCGGGAGGGACACTTGAATCTAGCATCTACCCAGTGCGGGGACTCCAATAAGCAGTGACTCAGCAGCTGCATAAACGTCTCTGAACAGGGAAGTTACTAACAAAACAGACAGCCCCTGTACTTTAAAGGCCCTGGGAGAACCAGTTCCTCCTTACCGTAACGTACTGAAACCTGACCAAGGGAAGAAACCCTGTCTTCCCATGTGGATACCTCAAAGAGCAGGGACGCCCCACAACACTGTCTGGGGTTAAACGAGATCACTATTTCCTAGCTCAGTGCCCTCAATCAAATTCCTTAACCTCCCTGAGCCTCAGTCTACACAACCCTCATGGAAGCGGCAATGGTGACAATGGGGACAATCCTCAGGGAAGTCTAAAGTCAGCAGCAAGAGACTCAGAGGAAGGGATCAAAACCAGCAAAGGTTCAGAGTCACAGCCACCAGCTTGGGCGGAAACTTGCGTCTGGCCAAAACTACGCACCTGTAGTCCACTTTCCCGTCTTCCGTCACAGCTTTATCCGGCTCCTCCTCCTTCTTGACCCCCATTATGTCGCCTAGCTTGGTCCCTGCTAGTTCCCAGTGTTTGTGCTGAGCCTGAAGAAGACAAGAGTTAAGTCACTCCATCCTCTGGTGAGACTGCAGGCCATGGGGCCAATTCTGGAGGAAAGCAGGCTTCATCCAGCAGACAGTAAATTCCCACAAGGCCCTGGCTGCACCAAGCCACACATCTCAAGCCTCATGCCCCCAGCGCCCAACACCAGGACCCGTGGTTGCCTTAACTAAGGACTGAGTACTTGGTACTAAGAGAGAACACAGTACTCTCCTTGGGCGGCTGCTTGATCCACGCAAGTCTGTCCTCTGACTGCCGGTGGGCATCTCTGTATGCAGTCTTGGTGTTTTTAACAGGAGTAAGAAAAGAGACCCCAGCCCGAGGAGCAAGGCACCAACCTTTCTCCGCTCCTTTTGTTCCCTGTGCTTGCGGACTGTCTGGCTGCCTTTCCGAGCAATAATGGCCAGGTCTGAGGTGGCATCCTTCACTGGGATCACAGGCTCCGGCTGAAAGAAGGGGAGGAAGAGAAATTCCCCACCGGTCAATAAAGCCACCCAGACGGCCTGTTGTACACGGCCCCTAGCAGAAGAGTCACTACCCGCTGGCACCGACATGTGACTGTTCCCGATCTTCCCTGCCCCTCCTCTTCGGCACTCTCTAGCTTCCGGGTCTCCAGCCGCAGCCTCACCTGCTTGGTGAAGACGATGCGCCCATCCAGGAAGGGAGGCACCAGGTTGTGCACCATCAGATGCACCTTGGCTGCATTGTCCTCTTCGAAGTCCTCGTCCACCTCCAGCCGATGGACCACCCCGCTGGTGAGCATGCGGTTAGTCTCCCAGCGCTCGTTATCCTGTGGGGACACGAGGACAGCCACATTAGCCTGCAACTAAGAGGTGATCCTGAAGGGTCAACAGGCAACTCCGTATGTAACAGAATCACAGCGGGACTCTCCACCCTGCAGCGCCTCACCCAGGAGCCACTGAAGCTGAGGCATTTGCAGTACTTGATCCCAAGAAGCCCCTGGGCAAAGGCCCTACCCCCTCCAGACACAAAACACACACCCAGGAGCAGTATCGCTGGCTGCACCATTCCCCCCGCAGCCCCTCATGGGGCACTGCTGAAGAAAGAAGCAGGAGCCAGGTTTCCTAGGCTTCCCGCTCATGCTCCTGTTTGGCAGAAGCATATCTGACCTGGTCCTGCCTGTCAACAGCCAGCTGTGTTGTGGAACCACTTGGCAAACAGAGACTCCTCCCACATGGCCCAGCCCTGCTCTAAGCCTGTGCCGGCCGCCGCCGCTGCCTCACCTCATTGATCTGCCTGCGCTGTGCTGAGATGCGCTTCTGCTTCTGTTTGTGCAGGTGCTGCTCCCGCCGCCTCACATAGTCCTCAGACGAGTAGGCCAGGGGGTTGTGGAACTCATCGTAGCCCTCATCCATCATGTACCAGTCCCGGTCTGCTTGCTGCAGAGCATAACACAAAGCATGGGAACAGGGACAGGTCACATTCATGCAGGAGATGCAGCCAAAGAAAAGCAAAGCAGGTATCTGGTAAGAGTCCAAAACTACCAGACACGCCCTGGTGATCAGTGTGAGACCTGGAGAAGGGCAGGAGGACTTTACGCAGCTTTGACCTCACATGCGGGCTGCCAAATCACTTCTACCTTTACCACACACAGGCACCCCAGGCCGGAGTCAAGTCTGGCCGGCCACATCAGTACAAAAGCCTCACGGTACAGCCTGTATCGCTCAAAAGGTTCCAGGGCTCTGGACAGAACAGCAGTAACGCCGTCCTCAAAGCCCAGTCCTGCTGGAGGGCCCCTCAGAGCCCAGGGCTCTAACGCCTCCTTTCACCCGCATCTGCAGGGAGAGCCACCATCTCCTGTCCAGCCCCTCAAAGATGTTGCCCTTACGCGCTGGTCATCCTCCCACTGCTGCCGCTCCTCTTCCGTGTCAAATGAAATCCCTTCCTCGCCATCCTCGCGTCTTCCTGAAGGAAAGCGGATGGCAGAGGTCAGTCCACACCACTCCAGCTGACGCCCGGGACAAGAGCTGTACAGATTCTTGAGTATGGCCTCCACTCGGCCCCACCTGGACCAGCCAAACCACTGTCTGTCTCCTGTCCCTCAGGCCTTACCTCGACCCCTGGACAGACGTGGGGTGGACCCCAAGTGTCTTCTGTCATCAGCCCACTCGTTGTACTTGTAGGAAGGGGTTGGCAGTGGTGTGTCATCTGAGTACTTGCTCCTCACAGACCTGGGAAACAACAAGATCAGCTATCACAGTTGTCCCCCAGCTGCCAGCAACTCTCCCTGCCCACATCCCTCGTCCACCTGCCCAAGACCCTGGCTGCCCCACCCATCCGTCACCTGTCTCGATCTCGAGTGGACGGCCGATGGCTCCGATCAGAGTCCCGATAGGAAGGTGTCGGGGAGGGCGATTCCCACTGGGAGCGCCTTGAAGAGCCATAGCCACTGTCCTCCTCCTCCCAGGTGGACCTTGAAGGGGTAGCTGCATCTGGGACCACAGGAAGCATCCGATGTCACCGAGCCGTGCTTCCGACAGCATCTCTCTATGCAGCTGACACCTTTGCCTCAGCTCCCAAAGCGCTGGGTTACAGGCATGCGCCAGCACACCTAGTTTCTCAACTCATTAGTTACATGTACTTATTTAACTGTGTTTGTGTGCATACACGTGCCACAGCGCAAACGCAGAGGTCAAATGACAGCTCTCAGGAGTCGGCTCTCCTTCCACCATGGGGACCCCGGTGACTAAACTCAGATCTTGAGGCCTGGCAGCAAGTGCCTCCACCGGGTGAGTCCCAGCCCCACCTTACTTATTCCGTTTCACAACCTTGTACTTACCTGTTACAAATCAGATAGTGCTGAGGCTCTTCACAGACTAAATAGTCCAGCTTTCACTGTTTAAAACTATACTGAAGGAATCAATTTCTCTCTGCTAACCTTCTCATCTTAAAACAAATAGTTCTTTTTCAGGAAATTCTTCTTGATCCACCACATCTCTAGTTCCCTTCCATTTGAAAACCCTGCTTTGCGGCAAACTGCCTACATCCTAAGGAAGCAGCCAAGTGCCTACCCTCAGGAAGTACATCCACCTCAAAAGAGAGGGGCAGGGCCACCCCCAGCTGGCTCAGGGCCCAGAACTGCAGAGGGTTACAGTAGACTTAGAACTTCTGCATGGCAGTACAGCTGACTACTGCTCCCTCTGCTTCTCGGGCGCCTGAGCCCCCCACCCCACCCCCAGAGGAGAGCTGAGAATACCTTTTGGCCGATGTCGAGGACTCTCTGGTTCATTTCTTCTGCTGCTGCGCTCTGAGCCTCCGTCTCGCTCTGACCTGCTGCTGTGCCTACTTCTGTCCCGCTCATCTGTGAGAGTCACACACACGGGGCTTAAAACTGGGTCCTTGTGCTACCAAACACCCACACGCACTGAGCAGAAAGCACAGCCTCTCTACTCACGCCCTCCCATGACCCGGGGGCTTAAATCACACACTCGGATTTTCCCAATGGATACAAAGGGCCACACAATAGCTATTTTCCAGTAAGAATCAGAAGTGAACAGTTACAGGTCTACCATGAAGAGTTGTGGTACAGCAGACCTCTAAGCTACAGATGACACTGAGCGAGGCCAGTGCTGGACTCTGTCTCACCTTGTTCCACAGCACTGTCCTTTCTCCACCATCAATGCTACTGTAAACTCTGGTTTCTTAAACAGATTACCCATCATTCCCTTTATCACCAGTTTTCACAATAAAACAACTCAAGCATGCAACTGTACTATAAGCAAGATATCTTTCCTTAAATTTCTTTCTAATTCTGTTCTCAAAGGGTCAAGTCAAACTCACTGGATCAGACAGAATACAAACCAAACTGTCCAATTAATGAGTATTACCATAAAAGTTCTTGCAAGAAAGAGGAAAAGAACAGCTTGCTGGTTGAAATGCTAACAGACACCAGGACAGGTGCCAGGCAGTTTACCTCTGTCTCTCTTGCGGTCGTAGTCTCGATCCCGGGACTTCTCCTTCTTCCGATCCTTTTCTTCTTTGGATGAGGCATAGACCCCATGCTCCCTCCGATCCCGCTCTCTCTGCCGACTGCGTTCCCAAAACTCTTCACTCACACCCCCAGGGTGTGACGGCGTCTCTACCCGAGCAGCTCGGTAATGCCTGAAACAGGGGGATGAGCTGGGAGAAGCATTTCCCTCTACCTCTGGCTATGCCAGCATGCGATAGGCCCTCTCCATCGCATCGCCCTGGTGACAAAGGCCTGTCCAAGGCAAGAACCCCGGCACTTAAGCTCCATCATCCATCTTAGCTGCCT
This sequence comes from Psammomys obesus, assembly GCF_907164565.1. NCBI lineage: Eukaryota > Metazoa > Chordata > Mammalia > Rodentia > Muridae > Psammomys > Psammomys obesus. The sequence goes on from NW_026596034.1 coordinate 25,586,455, forward strand.
TTGAAATCTCCCCACGAATCTTTACCAATTCCTACCCGCTGCCAGTATTACAGAATCACAATAAAACCATAAAGCTCTTAGGTGTCCAACAGGAACCTGAGATGAACCTGGGCTAGTATATTTGACCACCAATTTTGACTCTTTCCTTACCTGTCTTTGCGGCTACTTCGGCCAGCCTGCTCATCTCCTTCCTCCTCAGCATCCTTCTGCTCATCCTTACTCTCCTCCCAGTCTTTATAAGAAGAGATTCTGGACTTTTTCTTATCGTCCCCATCATCCTTCTCCTCTCGCTCCCTCCGTTTCAGGGAAGCCAGTAAGTCCAGTCCCAGCAATGAAGGGCGGGGAGCAGGAGCTTTGAAGACATGCTGCTCGCTGGCTGCACTTTTGGTCTTGCAAATAAGACCACCAACCTGAGAGTCCAGATTTGTGCCTTCCAACCGATGGATGGAAGCATCCTCACCAGTGTCCTCCATCACAGCTCTTATGTCTTCCCTGGAAGGGAGGCAAACCATTAGAATTGGACATAAGAAAACTCAACTTTACTGTGTCCCAGAATAACGAGTACTTAAGTGGTTGTCCCTACCTCCCTACGCTAAACCCAGGTCATCTGCTAGCTAGCTGGTGCTTACGTGCATGCATGCATTTGTGCGTGCGTGTGTGTGTGTGTGTGTGTGTGTGTGTGTGTGTGTGTGTTCATGCGGGAGCACATGCACTGTGTGCACAGGAGGCCAGAGGTCAACGTCAGGTGTTTTTCTCCATTCCTTCCTTATTTACTTTTTGAGACAGGGTCTCTCACTGAACTGGGAGGCAATTTGGCCAAGCCGGCTGGCCAGCAAGCACCTGGGGTCTGCCTGTTTCTGACTCTTCAGCATCCATGGGCCTCTACTCGAGGCTTTTCCATGGGTTCTGGGGACCTAAACTCTGGTCCTCATGCTTGGAAGAAAGCACTTCACCAACAGACATCTCTCCAGCCCCTTTTGTTACTCGTGAAGACTTTCCTACAGACAATGTCAAAAAGCTGGCTGTTCCCACCTTGGCATATACAAAAGACAGAGACACATATACACAGACCAAACACGAAAACCAAGAGGGCATCACCCAGACAAGAATAAGCCTCACTAAGGGCTTCTTACTGGCAAACAACAGTGTTTATAAAGAAAGTATAGGGCGAACTAGATTTAAGTCAGAAATCTCAACTAAATCAAGCTGGAGAAGGTGATACCCACCTGCCTTCTCAGCACATGGGAGGCTGACTTATCAGAGGATGGCAAGTTTGAAGCTAGCCTGGGCTACACAGTGAATTTCATACGGGCTAAGCTATTTAATAAGATTTCATTCATTCATTCATTCATTCATTCATTCATTCATTCATATTCTCTCTTCTTCCCTTCCTCCCTCCCTCCCTTTCCCCCCTCTCCCTCATGTACTTGCTCTTAAATTTGTTCCCCTACCCGTCATCTAATTTATTCTCCTATAATTTCATCCTTCTACAGAATATAGTTTCTCCCACTTAAGAGCCAGAATAATCATCTCTACAAGGCCCCATTAGCTCTCTGCCTCCAAACACCAGTCAAAATACTCACCTTTTTCATGTAAACTGCAGCAGCACAGGCCCCTTCTCTAGTGACAGACACACATACACACACATACACACACACACAGAAATCCAGGCTCTTGGCGTTTTCTGCTTCTGTGACAGTAAGCAGCTGCTTGGTTAGCTATTACTGCTCTCTCTGTAAAACAGACATCACTTTTGCTTTACAATCCACAGAACCACTGTGAGAATCAAGCAACTGCATGTGAACCATGGTTGGAACACCAATGTAATTGTTATATATCTGGTTATCATGCTCCTGAATACTGACTAGCTTCCTTACTAATTTTTTTATATACACTCTTCTACCCACCCATCCCACCTCCTTTAAACCACAAATTTCACAGAGCAGAGATCTCAGCACGTAATTTTACCATCCACATTCTACATACTTTGTGATTTTTGTTGTGGATCAGTTGTGTCTAGTGGGAAAAGGAAAAAAATGCACTCCATAGCGGGTAAAATCTCTTGAATTACAATGCGCTCATCAAAATTACTTAAGGGAAATACTAAGTTAGGAAATGGCATTTCAGGAAAGTGTTCAAGAGAGTGCAAGATGCCCTGGGGGCTCAGCTGATAACAAGCGCATCTTCACCTGACACTATCCACTTATGAGCATGAACCTATGCTGGACACACAGACAGCTATTCTCATTCCAATGTGTTGGTAAAGCATGAGAACTGCACCTCTGGGATCGAGACTTCTTTTGACATGTTCTAATTGACATGCACAGCTTTAACAAGGAATGCTGCACCCATAATGTGAAGAAAAAGGAGTTTCGTTTGGAAATTTCATCAAATGGAACAGAAAAAAAAAAAAGTTGCATATGAGGAGATCTAGGCAAGAAGCTGAGATACACAGCCTCTCGGCAGTTACCTGAATAATGACTTATGGCTTAAAATGTCATTTGTCTACAAGCAAGAGGCTCCTGTCTGTCTTGTTGATTCCTATAGCCCAATAAATGGCAAAATAAAAATCTGATTAAATATAACCTATTAAAAGGGATTAAGTCAAACATTTCTCTGGACAGCGAGGAGTTCTCCACAACACAGAACAAGGAAGGACTTAATTACAGCAATTAAGGAGTTCCAGGGTCTGATGGGGGAAGCTCAGCAGCAAAAAAAAAATCACAAAGGACCTCTTGGGCCAGCAATTGCTTATTACATGTGTCCTTGGGCCAACTGTCAACAATACCGAAAGGAAAAATAAACTCCCTATTTCTTGGGGTAAACATTCTATTTCTAGATTACTTGCCAGATCTGGTGGAGACACTTCTGTGAGAAAGAAGGAAGGCACCAGGAGCCCTACCCAGGCTCTCCAACTAGCCGGTAACAGGTTAGGGTGCCGTCCTAAACAAGGACGCAGGGAGGATCCCTGGATCTCCGTGGGGCCGTTCCCAAACACCGGGATGTGACCAGAACAACGACAAGTCCGGAGTAGGTTGAATGGACACAAGACTGCTCAAGAGAATAGAGAAAGTTGGGGAACAAGGTCTAGAGAACTCTCCAACCAGGGCCCAAGCCTAAACCGCGAACCCATCCCGGCCGCCTGGAGCAGCCATGGCTGCTGAAAGACGGGTCTGGAAAGAGGAAGAGACACTCACCTCCCTCAGCAGGACTCTCGGGACCTTCTGTCCCTGAGATGGGGGCGCCAGCGCGGCCACTGTTCGATCAGAGTGTCTCAAACAGGCAAATTCCGCTGTTTGGAAGCGGCCATCATGGTCCCATAATGCCCTGCGTGCGGCCCTCTATCCGCCAAATATACCATCGAGAGCAGCCCAGAAATCGAGGGTTCCTGGACCGCCGAGCGAAACAGCGTGAACCGACCTTCTGAGCCGCAAAGTCTTCTTCTTCGTCTCCGAGTCTCCTTGCGACCAATCGCGCTTGGCGTAGGAGTTGATACCCCGCCTCTGGCCTGTGGGTGTGAACAGGAGGGCAGAACGAGGTCGGCCATGTTTACTAAGGGCGGAAATGACATTGCTTCCGGTTTGGGCTGTGCAAAGTGGGCAAGGACTAATATCGTTCTGCTTATTGGACTGTTGCGCGGGGCGCGCGACGACACGCTCATTTTCTGCGTCCGTGTTTCTCACTTCCGCTCGTAAGGTTCAGGTCCGAGGAAGCTTTTTCTAAGCGACAGCCCAGGTTAGTTGGGGCAAAGGTCCTTTCCCGGGTTCTGAGGAAGGAGGCATTTGTGCGTAGGCCATCCGGTGGAGGGATACCAGACAGGCAGTTTGAAGTGTCCTTCCTGGCACCTGTGGACCAGGACTAACCCAACCACAGCACCTTGTAAAACGCAAGTGCGGGATAATTTGTAAAGTAGACACGTCTGCCCTGACGGAAATAAAAGTCATCTACCCGGTGTGGTGACACACGTCTGTAGTCCCCGCAGTTAGGAGGCAGGGGCAGGAAGATTGCCAAAAGCTGGAGGCCAAGCTGGGCTACTGAGACCTTTAGTCGGATAATGGTAGAATGAAATCACCCGTCAGTTCATATTCAAATATTCCCTTTGCCGATATCTTGGGATGTGTATTTCCTTTTTCCTCTGTAAATAATATACATTAAGTTTCTACCAAAAAAAAAAAAGGAATCAGACTTTACATACAGCTTCATAACCTTTTCTCAGTGTATAAGATAGATCGCTGGACTATTATCAGTGTCCTGTTAGGTTGTTTGAGGTTTTCGCCATGACAAATGAGTTGACTAGCCTGTGAACATAAGTCTTTGTGTCTTTATTCATATTGTAGAAAATAGAGTTGTTGTGTAAAGACTCTTATCAGTTTCTTTCCAAACTGATTTCGTCTCTGAATTCCAACAAAGTAGGCATTTCTGCATGGCCCTTCCTTTGCTCTCTTGCCATTCTGCGTATTATGTCCTTATTTAATGTTTGTCAATGTGTGTGTGTGTGTGTGTGTGTGTGTGTGTGTGTGTGTGTGTGTGTATTAACTTGCTGTTGTCTACTTACAAAACTGGGCTTTCCGCAGGTATTCAGTGTTCATTTCTTTTATGATTCTCCATTCCTATACTTCATGTGGACATTGTCTTGGATATGCTCTTAGTTTCCCACTCCTTCCAGCAATTGTCCAGTACCCTACAGGGTTCTCTGTTGACCACACACCCTCCTGTTCGTCTTTGCATTAGTAGCACAGACATTTGTTTGCTTGAATCCTGGTGGTGAGACTGTTTCAAATTCTCTGTTTCTCTTTCATCAGTAATTTGTTCTGCACTCACAGATGAAATCCCTCCAGGCAGTCAGCTTCTCTATTTAAAGTGTGGCCGAGGGGCTGGAGAGATGGTTCAGAGGTTAAGACCACTGGCTGCTCTTCCAGATGACCTGGGGTTCAATTCTGAGCCCCCAGTTGTCACCTCATACCTGTCTGTAACTCCAGTTCTAAGGAATCTGATGCCCTCCTCTGGCCTTTGCTGGCACCAGCACACAAGTACTGCACAGACATGGAGGCAAGACATGCACGTAAAAATGTTTAAATAAATTGTGACGTATAGCTGGAACGATTTTGTCTTGTGTAAATCTTATTCAAATCTTGTGTGTGTGCATGTTCATGTATGTGCATGTTTGTATGTACACCTGTCCATGCAATTTTGTACACCCAGGGCAATCTGGGGTATCATGCCTTGGGTGCCATCACTCTGGTAGGTTGAAGTTTTTTTTCTTGTTTTGTTTTTGAGACAAGGTCTCAGGTTGGCCTGCAGCTCACTGACTAGGCTGGGCTCGCTTACCATCACACCCCAGGGATCCGCCCTGCCGCACCTCCCAGCCCTGAGATTATAAGGATTCTCTTGAATACCACACTTTTTTGAACATGGATTCCAGGGCTTAACCTTCGTCCACACACTTGCCAGGCAAGCACTTTACCAACTGAGCTATCTTCCTAGCCCAAGTTCTTGAAATATAATTTTTGATAAAGGAAAAAAAAATCACATCTCATAGCATTAGTAAACCTTGAAACTAAATTCAGAGGATCTAATCTCCCAGTCATGTCTTCTGTGGATACCCTCAATAGCGGCTCTTCAATCGGGGGGCGGCGGGGGGGGGGGGCGGTCTCTCACATATGGAATTTCTTGCCAAAAAAAAATCAGCAATTTTGGAGCACAAATTCTAGTCTTTGTTTTAGACCTAGAAGTGTAACAGAGCAAACTACAGAATGAGAAGCCCAGCACCCAAAGGAGACAAAGAGGAAACCAGATTAGACCCCGCTACCTCAGGGTCTCCTGATTTGTGTATTTAATTGTGATTTTCACACACTCTTAATTGGTCTGCTTGCCATGTGATAAAATGCTTCTAGGAAGACTCCTTAAGCCAGAGTTAAGAAAAATACGAATGTCCATCAACAGAGGACCAATGAAGTAGGGGCCACATGGGAAATGGTATGCTACTGTGATCGGATCTGGAAGTTTTCTGTGTAGGGATATGGGAATCTCATTAAATGTTAGATTTAAAACAGTGCAGAGTGCAGAAAGGTGGGAGGATTAGGTACTGAGCCTCTGCTACCCCCGAGCCTCATAGCTGCGCTTCCTCCCACCTTAGACTTGCGGAGATCAGCAACTCTGTCTGCCTCAGCACCTCCCATAAGTTCTGGTTCCATCTGAAGTCTGGCAGTGGTTTTAGTGGGGGGCGGGGGGTAGCAGCATCCTCTAATTGCAGGCCAACATCTCTTTGTGCTGCTGTCTCTCTGCTCAGCCACCTGTGGCTCTACCCGGCCTATTGGTTGGGAACAGCATTCTGCAGTTTTTAGGCTTTGCCTTGTCTTCCTGTTCCATTCTAATTTAAATCTTCAATTCTCAGATTGGAGGGTGTCATCTCTTCCTTGCTGGGTCAGGCTGGCACGTGAAGTTCTGGAAGTTTGGCCCAAGGATGGCAAGAGAGGCGGAGCCTCTTCACAGTACAGGCTTCCCGGAAAGTCACCTGAGTACAAGGCCAGTATGTGCTAAGTGGTGCTGTTTTGTTCTTTACATCAGGGCTCACACACTTCGTCCAGACAGCTCTGAGACATTGCAGAATGGATAGCGCAAACTAGCACGGGGTTGTCTCAAGATGAGCTTCCTGTTGCCCAAACTGACCAGCAAGAAAGAAGTGGACCAGGCAATCAAGGGCACTGCGGAGAGGGTGTTGGTTCTCAGGTTTGGGAGAGATGAAGACCCCGTCTGCCTGCAGCTGGATGATATTGTAAGTGAGGTGTTTTTTTTGTTTTGTTTTGGGTTTGTGTGTGTGTGTGTGTGTGTGTGTGTTTGGTTTTTTGTTTTTTGGGTTTTTTTTTTTTTTTTTGGCAGTTTTAGTTGAAAACTCATCTGTTGTCACTCAGCATCTTAAAAAGGAACAGGCCTGGTATGGATTAGCAAGCCTTCTCTAAGGGCTGATCCAGTGCCTTTCCTGATCAGAGGCCCAAATGGACGGTGAGGTCTGTCCTGACCCTCCCCCACTAGCACCTGTCAAAGCTCACTTCACCGGCCACGCAGCAGAAGAACAGGAAGCGCCAATACCAGCTACCTGAGCACTATCCTTTCAACATTCACAACAACAGTCACAGACTGAGTGCAGAAAGTTCTAGAGAGGTCTAGGAGGAGGAACCCCTCCAAGGTATACAGGTTGCAAAGTGGGGCGCTGAACTATTCTCTAGCTGCCAGTACTCTTCTTGTTTGCTGGTGGAGACATCAAATTTCATAGCACCTCTTCACACTCAAATTAGTGAAGAGGAGAAATTGTGAGATAGAGTTCCTGTGCTTTTTCTCTTGTCCCTACTTACCATGGAGATTGAACGAAGGATAAACATCTCTCCCCACCCATCTCTGTTGCTACAGTCAACTGTGGGGACCAAATGTAAGGAGTCATTATGCTGTTAAAGATGAATGTGGAGGCTGGCTCAGCAGGTAAAGCACTTGCTAGACAAGACTTCCAACCTGAGTTCAGTCTCTGGAGCCCAAAGTGGAAGGAGAGAACTGAAACCTGGAAGTCGTCCTCTAACTTCCATGTGCACTCACACGTCATACATACACCCGGTCAATAAGTAAGAATGATATATTAACCTAGAGAACATGATCAGAAATTTATACTTTTAGCTATGGGAAAGAGTATAGATTCTAGGCTGGAAGTGTAGCTCAGCTGCAGAACAGTTGCCTTTTATATATGAGGCCCTGAGTTCAACTCCCAAAGGCCAACAAAACAATTATATTGATGTGGAAACCACGAGTCCAAAGTTCAAATGCCAGCCCTACTGCTTAGGAGCTGTGTGTCCTGGAACAAACAAGTTCCTCCTGTGCCTCCGCTTTGTCCTCTAAGAGGGTGATGCTAAGCAGCCATAGCCCATGGGGTACACTAACTGTTAAATGGGTTAACAGGTGCGAAGCACTGAGGACAGTTAGCCAGTGGGGGGTGGCATCAGGCTTGCCTCTGCTTTTCATTTCCAGGAGGAAAGCACCTGCGGAAAGTCGGCATCTGTGTGGATATTTCTAAGTTGTTATGGCAGGTTCTCAGGATCTGCAGTTAGTTTTGAAATACTGAGCGTTGACACTAGACCTCATGCTCTACCACTGAGCTATGCTCCGAGCTCGCTTTAAACGAGCATCAATAATCCACATGGGCCCACAAGATGGCTCAGCAAGTAAGGACTCTTGCCATTAAGAAGGAGAGACCTGACCTCAGCAAGCTGTCCTCTGGCTCCTGCTTATGCACTATGCCCACATGTGCCCATCTTATCCCCATCCCCCGCACACACACAAATAAATAAAACTTAAAAAAAAAAAAACAAAACTTAATTTCAAAAAGAAAGAATCAAACATCAACAAAACAAAAGAAAAATATTTTCCCCAACGTGTCTTAGTTACTTTCCCATTGCTGTGATAAAACCATAACCAAGGCGACTTACACAGGAAAGTTTATCTGGGGCTTACGGTTTCAGAGGGTTAGACTCCATGACCGTCATTGCAGGGCCTGGCAGGCGTGGTGCTGGAGAAGGAGCTGAGAAAACATCTTGACACAAACAAATTGGAAATGGTATGGGCTTATGAGACCTCAGAACCTGCCCATAATGACCCACTCTAATTCTTCTCAAACAGTTCCACCAGCTAGGACCCAGCCATTCAGACAGATGAGCCCACGGGGGCGAGTCTCATACAAACAAGCACACGGTGCCTTCTGACCTACCACCCTCCCACCAGTGATGCAGCCTCCAAAGAGGAATGTTGTGTCCAGCCGGGCACAGTGTACACTTTTAATCCCAGCCCTTGGGAGGCAGGCAGGCAGACCTCTGTGAGTTCAAGGCCAGCCTGGTCTACATATCGAGTTCTGGAATTCAAATGGGATTCTTCGTTAGGTATTTTTTCCAACACAATTTTTCTCAAAAATACTATACTAAGTTTCATATAGTGTATGTTTATGGTATGTTTCACAAAAGAAGCGTTACGCGTTTGACATAGTATAGTGTAACCTCTATGCATCTTGTCGTTCACAGCTTTCGAAGACATCGGCTGACTTAAGTAAAATGGCTGCCATTTACCTGGTGGATGTGGACCACACTCCAGTTTATACACAGTATTTTGACATCAGTTACATTCCCTCTACTGTATTTTTCTTCAATGGGCAGCACATGAAAGTAGATTATGGGTGAGTTAAGGTGACTGTACATTCATTCTGGAAAGTTTTTTTGTTTGGTTGGTTGGTTTTTTTTCCAGGGCAGGTTGGGTAGCTCACTACCTTGTATGCTATTGGCCCCCTGAGCCTGGCTAAGTGAATGTTGTCTACTTATTTGATGTTCTCTATTTTTCATGGTAAACTTTAGTATAAAACGAGAGTGTTTCAAGTATGATTGGCAAATTTTAATTTTCAACTAAATATGAAAAAAATATATAGCTTTTGAAGGACTGACCAGCTGTCCTTAAGTATAGACAGTATAGAATAGCTATATTAACTGAGCATAGAATATAAAATTTTACCAAAAAAAGAAAAAATCTGTTGCAACAAAATACTTAGAGGGGGGAAGGGGATGGTATTTGGCATCGACAAAAGAAGCATACCGGAAAGACACAGTTCTCTCTAGCCGGCTGTCTGTTGCCCCTCAGAGAATTTTGAAGTCGTTCTTCAATGACGCCTGTCAAAATAAGTCACATGGTGCTTTCTGTAACGTCCTGCTCTCCATCCTGTTGACACCGCAGTATGAGTTGGCTGTGTCCAGGAGTCACCTCTTGCTGCCGGACAGATGTGTCTGCCTTCTGGTAACCTGATGGAGATGTGTTTAACACTGTTGGTTTGGAGCTGCTTATCCTAGGACTCCGCCACTGTACCAGTTTAGTACAGACTTCTCGTGTGGAATTCAGGACACAGTATCAAACACTTTTGTACTTAATCTTTTAACCCAGTAATTACATTTCCAGGAGTTTAATAATATGTTGTAGATGCATACTTTATAACGCTGAGGCAAATGCTACCTGTAAAATCACATTGCTTAGTAGTTTGTGATGTGATTCTTATTATCTTTAAAAAGAAAAAGGATACACACCCCCACACAGGACTGCAAGGATATGCATCAAAAGGTGACTCTGGCCTCACAGCTGATTTTATTTCTCTTTAAAAACTTCCTACAACTGGTATACCTGATGTTTAAAATAATTTGTAAGATTGTTTATTAATACCCACAACTCAGAAGGGTTAGTGCTGAGAACTTGAGAGACTGTGAAAGTTAATGGGCTTCTTTCAGAGACACTGGGCAAGCTCTGCCCACTCAGTCCTCAGAGCGCGCTGCATGATACCGATGTGGAAAGTGATAGAAAGGCGGGATCTCTCCCACATCTGGACTTTGATGTGAGTGGCTCACAGCCCTAGATACAGTCCTGAGTCCTGTGCCTGGGAAAAAGGCGGCACTCACACATGGAGAGCCTCCCAGACAGGGAGGGAGAAAGAGGCCACCGGTTGCTGCTGACGCGGTTATTTCCCTCTGTGCTGCAGGTCTCCGGATCACACTAAATTCGTAGGAAGCTTCAAAACCAAACAAGACTTCATAGATTTGATTGAAGTCATCTACCGGGGAGCAATGAGGGGAAAACTTATCGTCCAGAGTCCTATTGACCCCAAGAACATCCCCAAATATGACCTCCTCTATCAGGACATTTAGCACACTCGCTGCGGTTGCAGATGAGAGAGGCACGGGTTGGAACAGGCCGAACCCTGAGGGCCTGTGGTCTGCAGTCCCTCAGAGACACATTCTCTGCCTCAGCAAAGAGGTCTGATATGTCTGAAGCCAACGGCCTCAGGGCAGAAGCCCCTGCACTGCAAGAATCCAGATGCCTGAGTGTCCACTCCCTGAGAGCCTCAGAGCAATGCTGCAACAGTGTTCGGGTGGGCTTTGTAACCCCCCTTTATCTGGACTTCCCTTTAGCCCTGAGGCTCACGCATCCTCCCTGACACCGAGAACACTTTGATCAGCCACGTTTATGCTCATGCATACACCCTCCGCCCTGTGCCTCCATTCACTTGCCCCTTGTGCTCCCTCCGATCCCAGCTTCTCTTGAAATAATCAACACTATATTAGTTGTAGGTGAGTTCATCGTTTCTGACACAGACTGAAAGGGCTACTGTGGTCCACTCCTTTACGGCTGGCAGGTTATTAAATTGCCAAGAGCAGTGTGGCCCTTGACCGTCCTCTACAGTTAAAGCTAACCAAGGTAGCTGGTCTTGGGAAGTAAAGGATGGCAGACCTCCCCAGAAAGCCGTGCCACCACCCCTTGTATGAAGGACTTAAGACCAAAAAGATATCAGAATTGTTAGCAGGGAAACGTCTTGTACTATTTGCTAATTCCAGAGGCATTTGAAGAATATCTGACGTGCCATGGTCCCATCAGGAAACTCTGTTTCTCTTACACCCCATAGTGGTTATTGTCCCTGACACTCTGGAATGAGGAGTAGATACAGAGCTGGGGGGTTATGGCCAGGCAGCGCTGTCACCATGGTGCTGTCATCAGCTGCTTTGTAAGCTTGTCCTTCAGGGAAAAGTGAAGTGGGACCTGGTTCTGATAGATGGGGCACAGAAAGAAGGTTGTTTGGGCTTTCTGTGTCCTCTGCTTAAAGCTGAGAGCTGCTTCAGAGATGGGGAAAGAGCCCTTCAGGGATGGGAAAATATCCTCCTTATGATGCATATGGCTATGATAGCCACCCTAGACCTGTGGGATGAAAAATTAACATGCAGACATGAAAGAGTCAGGTTCCTAATGTTACTGAAGTCCTAGGCGAACATTCAACTTTTTTCCATATCCCTATGAAAGAATAAAATGTCTTTGTCCAACTCACTGTCAGCCGGGTCTTTTGTCCGTCAGCCTAAATGCTCAGGTGCCAGCAAAGTCTCCGAACTTGCCCAGGAAAAATACTATCATCTTTCTTCCTGAAGGCTTGGATGAGGGCAGAGGGAGGCCCGGCAGTCTGGATTTATGTTTTAGACCCTAACTTGGCTGCTTCCCCTCCACAGGTATTTATTAAGCACGTGTTGTATGCCCTGTCCAGTGCCAGATTCCATGTAACTATGAATGACTCCTCTGAGGGGAGAAGAGGAAGCCCTTGTGCAGGAAGGGAGAAGCACTGGTGAAGAGCAAGCAGGAGGCCCGCTAGGGAGGGAAGCAGAGTAAAGGAGGAGGGTCCAGAAGGTGTCCTCCTTCTCTCTAGGTAGCGGCCCGCCGCCTGTTGTCAGCTGCCGTGTGAGTATGTGACTGTGAGGTTTCGTTCTCTGGCTGTTTCCTCCCGGGTTCTGGAATGCTTGTCCCCGTCTCCTTGATCCCATAGCTCTACCCCAAGGAGATGCACCAGTGACTCTGAAGCTGAGGGGCACGTCCCTGGGAGCCTGGCACCCCAGGAAGAGAGGCCATGTTTGGAGGAGCACCGACCTGAAGACTTGGGGTAAGGAAGTATTGAGAGAGAAGAGAGCTTCCTGATGAATCTCCCCAGACTCCTTGATCTTGAAGGTGAAAGGGCACTTGACTTAACCTCCCAGAACAGGCAGGGTTTCTCTACTGTGGAAGAAGAGCCACTGAGGGAGAGACCCAGCTCTGCCAAGTCCCAGAGCATTCCAGCCAGGGGACTCCAGAGAGACCCTAGTGTCCATCCCTAGTGGAAAAAATCTGGAGACAAGCAATAACCAGAGAGCATAAGCCACTGAGGGAATCTGTGGGCTGGGCTGTGTGTCAAGTCCCTAGCTGGCCTGCATGTGCCTGTTTCAGTTTCTGGGGCACTGGCAGGTGCACAGACCCAAGGGCTTCTATCACAACCCTCCTTGTCCCACGCTGAACTCGCACTCCTCACGGGCTCACAGTAGGCCCAGGGTCAAGCGCATCTCTGCGGCCAAGTAGCTGGTGACCTTGATCAAAACACTTCTCCAAGTCTTTTCCCTTGGCTGAAAATCAAGGGTCACAGGGATCTCGAGACCTGACTCTCATAAGCATGACTATCCAAGGCAGTCAGCAGCACCCTGGGGATTTCCTGGCACCTTGGGATGGGGGTCCTCATGTTTTTCAGTAGACCATGCTTCTTGGCTACCCAGCACTGTAAATGAGAATAAAAGCCACAGACTACAAGGAGCCCAGAAATGGGTCAGAAGCAAGTTCTTTATTATCGGCTGACACCCCACAGATTGTGTCCCCAACCCCTCCACTTCCCCATCCTCCATGGTCAACTGGGCTCTCAGACAGTGACTCCCAACCTGGGCTGCCGAGCATAGCCTTCCAGTCAGCCCTGCACTACTCCTTGGCCATGGTTTCCCGAATCCAGTCCAGGATGTCAGCCACCTTCATGTACACGCCATACTCGGCCACACCACAGCTCTTGTCAAAGCTCAGGATCCCTGCTGCATACCACGTGTCCTCCTCCACGTCGTGAACGGCAAAGGCGCTGCCAGCGTCACCATAGCACGTGTCTTCCTGGAACTTGGTCAAGCCAGCACAGAAAGTGTGCTCATTCAAGATGGGCTGTACCCCAACAGGACTCTTGGGGGCTTTCTTCTCAGGCACTGTGCTGTTCTCATAATGCCGCACACAGCTCTCCTGGTCGGCCACAGGCAGCATGACATACTTGAGGCGATCAGTAAACCTGAAGTTGGCGTTCCTCCCCCAGCCGGACACATAGCCCATGCGGCCCGGTGCCACATAGTCTTTGGAAGGCAGGCAGATGGGCATCACCCTCTCGTTGACAGGCACCTTCTGCTTGAGCTTGATTAGCCCGATGTCCACCACAGAACGGTTGGGGTGGAGAACCACCTTGTCAATATCCACCAGCTGCTTTCTCCCCACATAGAGTTTCAAGGTAGGGGCAATGTCCTTGGCAGACGCATCCTCACTGTGATTCAGGTAGAGGTTCTTGGCTGTAGTCAGCAGCCACTGGTCGCTGATCAGCGTGGCCCCCGTGGTGAGTTCATGGCGGGAGACCATCTTGGCCTGCCAGGGAAAGCTGCCTTTGGCATCCATAGAACCACCGATGATGCGCTGCACCTGCTCCACGGGATGCTTGGGCTTCCCACACACTGTGGAGGGAGGGAGGGAGGGAGGGATGTGAGCAGCAGAATGGAGCTGGCCCCATCTTCAGAGGCCCCGGAAGCATCAGCTGCTGCTGCTTCCACACCCAGCAATAAGCAAACACTCCCTTGCCACCTGCTCCTCTCCTTTCTAGTGTTTACATATCAAGAGACTTATTGTTTTTAACCCTGGCTGATAAACTACTATATAAATACATATACCTATCTGCATACATATATAAACATCACACACACACATTCCACAGTTCTCTGGAAGGGCTGGAAGCTCTGTGTACATTTCATTCTCAGACAAAGATGGCCCGGTAGCAGCATTAGCAGGAACACAGGTTATTCAGATGTTGAAGCTGAACACAAAGCGGTTCCCACCACCGATAGCAGCAGGGTTGGGCAGAATTCTTATTTAGGCAGTAGAGAGAACTACATAATGCAGGGGTCCCAGCTGCCTCAGATCCTTCCCTATCCCTTGTGGGCTCAGCTTATGTTATTTCCTCCCTGGCCCAGTCCTTCCTGGGGAGTTCACGTCACCTTTGGCCAAGGCTCTGAAAGCAGAAGGCATCTGTTCTGTACAGAGGCGTCTCAGTGGGAAGCAATGTAGACGGTTGATTCAGCAAAGCACTTAGGCCTAAGGAGCAGGCCACTCAGCTCCCTGGGAGCAATATTGCCCCTGCTTTGCCAGCTGTGGTTCTCTCTGACCCCTGTCTTGGTTCTCACATCTTCAGGCCACACAAGAGGAACATGGCTCTGCCACATTTTAGCCCCAATCCCTGCCCGTGCTTTAAAGCCCTCATCACCCACCTGCCTCACACTCGGGGAGTCTGTCTCCAGCAGCTGTGTTTACCCATTGCTTCTCACTGTTTAAGGTATACACTCCTGAAACAAAACAGGAAGGTGAACTCACAGAAAGCGAATCTGCCCCACCCTCACCCCATGTAGCATGAGATGTCTAACAAGAAAGGTTAAAGAGCTGGAGGAAAGGGAGAAAAGGACAATGCCAGGAAGGAAGGCTGGAAGTGCCGTGACCTCTGCCTCGGGTCACGTTCTGTCTGACAGGAGTCAATCGTGGCAGATGGCAGCATAAGACAGGAAGAAGTCAGGATTCAGATCCTGACTCTGACTCTCACAAGCTACCTCAGCCTCTGTACCTTGGTTTCCTTGTTGAAAAAAATGAAACTAAGAGTGTCTCTCCAAAAAAAAAAAAAAAAGGGCTATGAGAACCACAGGAACTTTAAAGATACCGTGAAGCTCTTAGAAACTGTCAGGAACATGGCTGCCCAGTGTTATAGGTAACAACAGGCAGGACCAGGGGTGTGAAGGGAGGGACGCTTGTCCAGGCCTTACCATCTCCTTTGGTCCGTAGTCTGTAGAACTGTCGGCAGCGATAGCGAACCAAATGCTCCACGTAACCATTTGCAATCTCCGGGGGCTTTGGGCAGCTGTCATCTGCCAAGAAGAAGAAGGCAGAAAAGGCCGTGGTGGCTCAGATGGCTCCTCATGAAAAGTCGACAGAGACGGAGCCGCCCAGCACACCAGACTCCCTTGCACTCTAGTGGAAGCTGAGGAAGGGAGGCCCCGAAGTCTTCCCTGACACAGTGCAGGTCTGATGGGGCCAGACTAGGGCACCCATCAGAGTGCTCCAAAGCGGAGCTGGGGTGCACAGCCCCGGGAAACCCCAGAACCTCACCTTCAAAATCCATGGCATCATTTCCCAAGTCAGCAAAAAGCTGTCCCCAGAGCAGGAGGGTGACAACAGCTCCCAGGGCTCTGTAGAGAGGTGGCAAGGAAGGAGTCGAGTTAGTCTTCCTGCATGTGTGGTCTTCTTGCATGTACCCATCACACACACACACACACACACACACACACACACACACACTTTCCATTAAGCAGATGGTAGAGAAAGAGAATGAAATGCTAAAACCAAAGGGCTGTGTCCCACCCCCACCCCCACCCCCAGGCTTCAGCAAACTCCAGACACACAGCAAGCTCTGTGTCACTGGGAACTCTGCACAAGCTTCAGAACGGGACCACCATGACAGAAGAAAGAAGACACCAGTGTGGTAGCATGTATGCCATCCCAGACCTCTGAGGCAGAGGGTGGGGCTGGAGGATTGAGAATTTGAAGCGCCTCTCTGAGAAAAGCTGAGAGATGTGGGGAGTGAGAAAAGAGAACTCTGGTGATGATCCGTGGTGTCTAGAAAGAAGCCTCTGCCACACATCTGTGAAGTGAGACACTGTTAGAACATTGTAGCTAAGCTAACTTAAAGAAGATGGCTACAGTTTATTTTGCTATTCTCACTACTTTTGATATGTCCCATGTAAAAGAATGTTAATTCAGAAATGTGGTTGTTCTGGGAAGAGATCACATCCAAAGACCTTCCAGGTCTATGTGATCCAGCTGGAATACACACATGCACGCCGTTAATCCAGGAGAAAGAGGCAAAGAGATCTGGGTTCAAGGCTGGCCTGGTTTAGAGCAAGAAACGCTTAGATGCAGGCCTGGTGGTATGTGCCTTTAATCCCAAACAATGAAAGTAAAATTAGTTTGTAGAAGGAAGCACCCATGTTGGAAAGTGACCGTCAGAAAAAAGTGAGGAATCTGAGAAAGACTTGACAGGATAGGATATGCCCAACCCTCAGGAGAAGAGAGAGGAAAGGGAAGCTACCTAAGGGGCAATGCAGAGAGGAAGAAAGGAGGAAGTTTTACCAGGAGAAGTTTTACCACAGTGGTGGATTACCCCCAGAGGTGGGAAAGGGAGCAGAAGCTGACAATCTGACACTTTGTGTGTGTGTGTGGGGGGGGGGGTTAGACATTTCTTTGAGTCATTTCTGTAAAAAAAAGAGAGAGAGAGAGAAGAGAGAGAGGTTGAACGTGAGAACAAGCTAGACACAGGTGGAGAGAGAATGAGCCAGAGAATGAGAAGATGTCAGAAGACTTCTAGATTGCTGGAGTTAGTTTGAGGCCAAGCGGAGCAATTCTGGGCCCAAGAGAGAAGCCAGATTGAATAAGTCAGCTAGGAGAGGGTTTTGAGCCAGAACAGCTGAGTTGAACCAGCCAGCCCAGAGCTCAGAAAGAACAAGAAAGGGTGAGCTTATTAAGCAGTAAGTCTCAGAGGCTGAAAACATTCTGGGCCTAGATTAGATTGTATGGAGGCTAGAAGCTTCCAGGATTAGGCCTAGGTTAGCAGAAGGAGGCAAGAAGAAGCCTCCAAGACAGCAATTACCTCAGGAGAATAAAAGTTCCTTTTACAATCCCATAATGAAAAGGTTGTTTTAGTGTCTTCTTCTTGTCCTTAAGGTCTCTTTGCCCAGGCTGAACTCCTGGGCTCAGCTTACCTCAGCTTCTAGAGTCTCCACGCATGCACCCTCACCCCTAATGCATATATGGTTGTTCCTATTATTTTGTGAGTATTTGCCTCTAAAGGATGGCGTGTCAAACCCAAGAATGCCAGAGGTTACCTGGAGAACACCGGCTCCCTAAAGGCATGACTCTGGCCATCACTGGTGCACAGGCCACACTTAAAGGTAGCCAACTTCCAACCGACGTTGGCCAGTCAGGAATTTCTATAGGGTGACACTATGCTTCTAGTCTTTTTTCAGCCTTCAAAGTCTTTCTATTTTGATTTAAGAAAAAAATGGGTGCCTTGACTGTATCGGTAAGATGGATGACTACTGCCTTTCTTTCGTTAAAAGCAGGAGGTCATTTGATAGCACAGCTAGTATTCCAGGAAGCTGCTGCATGCTGATGAAAACAAGGCATCTCAAGGGGAAAGATCCTCCTCAGAGTCACAGCCCCACCTGAAGGCCCACCTCCTGTGGGTGCAGGAGGAAGGGGCTTAGTCACCGGCCCTTCCCTCCCTGAGGCTCTAGGCACATCCTGCCATTGACATTTCAGCATGACGTTGTCACCTACAAAATTCACACTCAAGCTGCAGGACCAAGTTTTTTTTAAAAAAAAAAAAAAAGAAAGAAAGAAAGAAAGAAAGAAAGAAAGAAAGAAAGAAAAAGAAAGAGAAAAAACGCTCCTAACACTGTAGGTAAGTTTACAGTTTTGTGTCGATCTGCATTCACAGCTGTCCTCAGCCACATGTGACATGTGACCTGCGGGCCAGGGGCTAGAGCCCCCTAGAACCTTAGCCCGTTGGCCCCATTCCTGCACCCCATTCTTGCACTTCTCCCCTAGGCTTCTACACTGTCCTCAAAGCATGAAGTGTGAAGCATGCACTGTGGACTCACCTCATCTTGGCCTCTCTTGCCTCTCTCTGGAAGGGCTGTGCCGCCGTGACTCCTGCCAATGCTTTTATGCTTCAGGATCTGACCCCACCTCCTCCTCTTCCAATTCTGTGTTTGCACAATGTCGGCCTTGCTAAGGTCACTCTTGTTGTTCCAGGAACTAAACCCCTGTCAAGAGCTAAGCTCTTGCTTCATTCACTCTTGGCTCCCACTGTGGTGTTATTTTACAAATCATGAAGAAATCTAGTAACTTCGTGACCCTCCCACCCACCACAGAGGTGGATAACCCCCAGAGGTTGGGATGGGGAGCAGGGACTGTCAATCTGACACTTTACTGTGTGTTTGGGGTGGGGGGCTGGTTAGACCTCTCTTTGAGTTATTTCAGAGTCCTTTTAGACACCCTTGTGACCTGGCCTATCTGGGACTATAAAGAAAGTGTTTCCTTTTCTCAATCAGGCCGCCTAAGTGTGGACATCTCCTGACTGTGCAAAGCTCTGGAGCTCGCAATCAGTAGGCTGGGCTGATTGGGTCTTGGTCTGCTGCTCTTTAATCTCCAGAGTACAGAGCTGTAGTATAGTGTGGAGCTATAGTATGGACTGAC
Source organism: Psammomys obesus (assembly GCF_907164565.1). Lineage (NCBI taxonomy): Eukaryota > Metazoa > Chordata > Mammalia > Rodentia > Muridae > Psammomys > Psammomys obesus. The sequence goes on from NW_026596034.1 coordinate 25,605,394, forward strand.
ACGGGACCCTTGGGCTGCCTCTTCACTCTGGACTTTCAAGTACTCAAAAAAGTTCATCCTGAAATCGTTTCAAATCCAGTGCAGAAATTCCTGCAGTCTCGCTCAGGAAGAACAATGAAGAAGGCATTTCCATTTCACAGTTTCCTCTCCCCCACCCGTGTGGACATCTTCCTGTTTTCAAAAGGGTTCCAACTCGAAACCAGTGAAATGAGCCTTCTGTGTCTCCTCTGATTGTTCTTAGCAGAAAACCACACACCCCACATAGTTAGCGTAGACACAGAGCAAACCCAACAGCAGGACTTTCCACAGCTTCTTAGTCCAGTGGCTAGTCCAAATGGGCAGCTGAGAAAAATCAATGTTTCAGTCAAATACCTTTTCTGGTGTGCTGTTCGCTCAAATGTAGCAACCCCATCTGAATGGCTTCACTCATTTAAAAAAAAAAAAAGAAGCTGTTTTTAAATTAGATTGTACCAAAGAATCACTTGGACTGTTAATAATGACGTTGATGTGATACCAGAATAAGTAGGAAGAGCACAGATACCTTTCAACAGGAGACTGGTAACTACTGTGTGGTGTGGTTACACAATGGAATATTATACAGCCATGAAAATGCTTGGACAACAGAAAATAGACATACTCTTACAATTTTGAAAAAAAAAGCACAAAGTAGCAGAAGATTGCATTGGGAATAATACTGCTTTTATAGAGCTCAAAACCAAGCATAGTTTGGCAAAGGATTCTTAAATATAACACCCAAATCAAAACAATATCCAGAAAGTGAAAAGACAGGGTTGGAGCCATGGCTCAGTAGTTAAGAGCACTTACTGTTCTTCCAAAGGTCCTGAGTTCAGTTCCCAGCGTCAGATGGCTTATAACAGCCTGTGATTTCAGCTCTAGGTCATCAAGTGCCTTTGAACTCAGAAGCAAGGCACACAGCCACACACCTACACAGAATTTACAAACAAAAAAATCCACAGAAAAGGAGAAGATGTTTGCAGATACTCTGCCTGATAAAGGCATAATATCCAAAATATGTGAAGGTCTCCTACAGCAAAATAACAAAAAGAGAAATGACCCATTAAAGCAGGGGCGAAGATCACAGCACTGAGGAGCCGAGGCCCAGGCTGTACAGCGAGAGCCTGGCAAGGAAGGCAAAGTATAAATACAGGTTTCGAACAAATGGCCAAAGAACAGGTGGAAAGATGCTCACGATTATGGAGTCACCCAACCTCTCCCTCTGGCCTGCGCACACGTACACACTTATACATGCACACATACACACACTCACATGCCTGCCTATGTGCTCGCATACATACATGGACACACAAACACATGTACTCACACACATGTGTACGTACCTGTACACGCACACACCTAAAATCAAGAAAGAAAATTTACTCAGGAGCATTGAAAAAAAAAAGTCTCATTAGCAAGCTACTATAATCCCATTTACCAGACATGGTCATAAATTGTGGGGGTTGGGGTGTACATGTGTGCAAAACAGGCCCTGGGGAAGATGTGGAGCAATCAGAATCCTCACGCACCGTGGGAGGAATGGGGAACGGTGCATGGTCCACAGCACAGCCCCTTGGTCTGCCCAAAAGCCAATCAGAGAACCACAGCGTGCCCCCGCCATCCCACCTGCGGTGTATTGCACAACGCTTTCCTCCCAGAGTGAAACATCCCATACTGCAGGGAAGCCAAACACCTCAAAACAGCTTCAGGAAGTTCCTGAAACTGACCAGATTCGAGAGGCCTCTCCCTCCCAGTGTAAGCACTAATGCTACAAAGGAGACTCAGGCAACACAAGCTGCAAAAAAAAGACCCTGGGCCCAGAGCAGTTGCCTGGGAGAGGTTAAAGATCAGGGTCACTTGGAAAAGTCACTCTGCAACCTGCCGGGCTGCCTGTTGTCACTCATGCTGGGGTGGCCTGGGATGACATGGCTGTCTTTGGGGCATTGCTGCTGCTATAAGTAACTCCTCACCCACATTCCTGTAAGTAATCCCAATAAAACTCACTGCTTCACCAAGTTGGACTTTGGTAGTATCTGTACTTTGGTCTGTTGTGGGATGCAGGGAAAATTTTGTCACCCAACGAGGTGTCCACCCAAAGGAGCTGAAACGAGACTTTGTGGCAGTGTCCACCACAGCGTCTTCACACTGGTCCGAAGGTGGAAACAGCCCGGGGCCCATTAACAGGAGAATGAACGTGCAAGATAATGTTATTCACCTACAGAAAAGGATGGAGCTGCCCGATGCCTCCGATAGTGTAAACAAGCCTTGGGAACACACTAGATGGAGGGAGCCGGAAGAGGCAGTCAGAGAGGCACAAAGTAGATCAGAAGCCCTCAGAGGAGGGGGCTGGCCAGACAGGTCACTTGCTGCCAAGAGTCCCGGAGACTACATGGTGGAGCAAGTCACCTGTTTGCACGCACGCGCACACACACAAATATTTTTAAAAAGTAAGAAACTTCCAGAAGCTGGGAGAAGGGAGAGTCGTTGCTTAATATTTGTGTAGTTTCTGGTTGGGTGATGAAAATGTTTTGGGAACAGTGGTAACAGTTGCACAACGCTGCTGATGCGGTCCACGCAGCTGAAGTGAAAGTGGAGAGTGGCCAAAGTCAAGCCGTACATTATATGTGTTTATGTATGTTATATGTGTATGTGTGTGTATGTAATAAAAACAGTCCAGAAATGAATAGTAAGTGAACTTCACCGCATGGGGGGGAAAGCAAGCAAAATTCAGCAATAAATTGTATAGCCATACACTCCAGCGATATAAAAACCTTATTCTTCAAGTTCTCAAGGGAACGGAAAACCCAGAATCTAAAGTGTGACCTGTCCTGAGGGAGTGGAAAGAAACCACTAGAGAAAGCACCTGGGAAATATGAAAATAACTGAGTGACTGTGGGTGGCCCAGCTGTTGGCCGGGGTGGTGAGTCTGTGGATGTGTATTTTACTGCGCCTATCGTCTGTCCATGTGCATGCCCACATACAGTGTTTTTAGATTATTAAGTATTTGTATTTTCAAATAGAGTGGAGGAGGAAGTCCCTGGGAAACTCACCGAGCCCTCTCTCTCACAGAGCTGGCCATCGGAGAGCCAGGGCCTGACCTATGCAGTGCTTGCATGCAGTGAATTCAGACACCACTTTCCCATTAGTAAGGGGACCTTGTTTCCCTATTCTTTGAGTCTGGCTATGGCTGTGTGACTATTTGAAATAGTGCAAATATAACTCAAGGATAGACCTGAAATACAGATGGCTTGTTGAGGCCCGTGTGGGTTACAGCGAACTTTGAGTTTGTTTTAGAACTGAAGGAATGTGGCCCGAGTCATCACGACCACGATGGGTGTGACTCAGAGAGGCGGAGCCTCTAGGACTGCGTGTCCTGACGACGCCATGCTGTTATGGGGCATCACTCGGCTTGCCGCCCTGGGCCGTCTTTGCTTCCTTCTTAATTTAGGGATTGTGTGAAAACTCTAAGGGGCTTCTAGCCCCCCACTGGGCAGTATCCTTGGCCCTCACAGTAATAGTGCTTGGCCTTCTCCAAGCGTTGCTGCTCGAGCAGATTAACCTATTCACCACCCTCAGAAAGAACCTAGAGATGTAGACTGACCACCACCCTTAGAAAGAATTTGGAGAAGCAGATTGTTAGTAAGGTTTTTTGTTTTGTTTTGTTAGTGGCCCCATTGTAGAAAATCTTAGGGAACAATCTGAAGTCCAGGAAAGCACGCTCTTAATAGTTGAGCTAGGGACTTTTTGAGGTCAGGGAACAAGAGTAACAGCAATGGCTGATATGACTCTCTTGCTAAAGCCGGGCTGGTCATCAAGATGATGATCGATTTTCTGTACCCATTTTGCCTCCGCTTCCTGATATGATTTAATAAAAAATACCATTTATTTAATAATAAATAGATGTGTACCTTGAGGATTTAAAGTAGAAATGGTTGATTGTTTTTATATAAAAGTTTAGATTTGGATTCTTTAAGATTTATATAAGATCACTTTTTAAGACAATTGATCCTTTCTTTGTAACCACAAATTGCAGCCTGCCACTAAGGAGAAACTAGCTGAGAAAATTACCTTGCTTGCTTACATTCTCTTAATCTAAAACAGGTTGCTTAGCTACAAATGTATGTGGGTGCGTGGAAATAATTTGTTTTCTTCATCTGTAATAATGAAAATGATTTTCATGAAAAGGTATCGGGAAACATATTGTCTTTTCGTGATCGTTCACTAGAAGAAAAATAGTGTAATCGCATTGTAATTTCTATCCTGCTTGAGAGATTTTGCTGGGACATATAAGCTATGGGAGAAAAAAAAAATAAAGTTGTAGGACCTTTGCTCCATCCACCAAATGTATGTATGCGAATGTATGTATATATGTAAAATGGTTGAAGTCTGTCTTGCTTCATCCATCAAGGGTGCATGTGTGTGTGTGTGTGGGGGGGGGTCTTTCTCCCTTTTCTTTTTTCATTTTGACGGCCAGTAAATCAAAAGAGTTTCTCATTGGCCACAGAGAGTACAAAAGAGTACCAGCCCTAGAATCAAGCTCTATTCCCTCCAAGAAAAGTCTGCTGAGTGATCAGTGGCTGACGCTACACCCTGCCTTAGTTTACCCTGATCTGTCGAAGCTGGCCTTCATCCTGGCACCTGAACTTGCCTTCCCTTTACCAAACATGGAACCCAGAGGCCACTGTGCAGAGGGACCTGAGCCATTCCCCTACTGTAGGAGACTTGAGGAGGACACGGGAATCCCGGCCAGCCAGCCCCTCTTTTCAGAAGCCCTCTACATGGTAAGCATGGGTAAGTGCTTGACCCAGCTGAGACCTGCACAGACCACACTGCAGCTCAGCACAGACCAACGGTTGCTCCTCAGAATCATTAGCTGAGAAGGCCTGCTGTGGTCACTAGCCAGCCTGGAGAAGGCTTGTTAGGCAGCTAGCATCCGAGGAGCAGGGAAGGCCAATTGCTGCTGCCTCCAGCCCCTGGAGCAGGGACCTGCTTCCCAGTGCATTGCAGAGGCTTGTCAAAGAGAAGGCTCACTGCAGACTGAAGGTGTCCCTGAGCTGGCAATCTTCCTTCTGGAGGCACCATCCCTTTCTGCCTCCCCCCTCACACACACACACATACAGACACACACAGAGAGAGACAATCCACCAGCCCTCCCTTCCAGAAATCATCACACCTCAGTCTCTGGACACCTCCAGTCTTACAAGTGTCACCACTCCGTGGTGTTTCTTGTCCTTCATTCCTGGGCCTCTGTGGGACCCAGCGCAGTATGGAGAGCCCAGCCTTTGGAGACTTCCTCTCTAGATGCACATGATATCCTAAGAGGGTGTCTAATCGGAGAGCCACCATGCTGCCCTTCCTATCTCCTGAGCCTGTTACCCTGACCGCTCCTCCCCGGCCCCACAGCCCCCCTGATCTGGGTGTCCTTCATGAAGGTGACATAAAAAGGATTCATCCCGGAGGCTGTGTTCTCCATCAGGACAGACAAAAATGGAGGGGGCGGGTGAGAAGATTCCCAGGCACAGGTGTGGGGCCTGCGTGCATGGGTGCGTGCTGGCATTAAAAGCCAGGCCCACCATGGCCTGGCAAGAAAGCTATTTTTAAAGGTTCGTCAGAAAGGATTCTAATTACTGCCCATCCTGCTGCCCCTTGCCATGAACGCAGTCACCGTTCTCCAAAAGAAGGCTCATCTCAGCCAGACAAAGCGGCCACACCTATAATCCCAGCATGCACTAGGCCTGGAAATGGGATTTCAAGCCTATTCTAGGCTACGTAGGGCACTCGAGACCAGCCTGGACTACATTCCAGGACAGCCTGGGCTACAGGCACAACAAGAACATGTCTCAAAACAAAGTTCACTTGGTCACAAAATTCTTGAGATTTTTGCCCACTACAGAAAAAAAAAAAAAAAAAAAAACCAAAACATAAATTTATTATTATATTATCCTATTATTTTACCACCCCAAGGTAACTAATAACTGAGGCTACTTAACTACTTTTTTTTTTATTTGTGTATGGGCACAAGCATGTGTGTGTGTGTGCAGACATGCATCTATGCCTCTATCCAGGAGCTGGCTCAGTGGCTCCTTCCTTGGACTTCTTGTATTGTCTCTCTTCCATGTCAGCTTCTCCTGTTGTTTTGTTTGTTTGTTTGGTTGGTTGGTTTGGTTTGGCTTGACTTGCTCATTTGGCTTTGCTTTCATTTTTATTTGTGTGTGTGCGTGTGTGTGTGTGTGTGCATGTGTGTGCCCACAGGCAGGTGCCCACAGAAGCCAGAAGAGGGTGTCAGAGCTGCTGGGGTTATTGTAACAGTCAGGCAGGAACCGCCTGCCGTGGGGTCACATGGGCCCTGGGAGCTGAATGTAGGTCCCCTGCCACAGTACTGAGCATTCGGAACTGCTGAGCTGTCCCTCCAAACCCTGGTGGTTTTTGGTTTTTGAAGCAGGGTCTCGTGTAGTCTGGGTGTTCTCAAACTTGCTTTGTAACCAAGGCTGGCCTTAAACTTCTGCCTCTACTTTCCAAGTGCCGAGACCACAGGTGTGTACCACCACACCCATCCTAATGGCTCCCATTTTCTCTGCCTTCTCCTGCCCCCTCTTTTCAAGGTGTGGTTCATTTTCTGGTTTTTTTTACACCGAAGTAAGCGTTTCACGTATGGTACATACATGTAGAGGCCCACCACCCCCGGAAGCCTTTTACTGCGTCCTGTGTTTTCATGTGCTTTACTCAACCACTGAAACACATTTTGCACTTTTCATTTTGGGTCAGGTTTGCTCCGTACCTTATTTGGTTCACGCCTTTTTCCTCACGTGGATGTATGTGCATACGGCATGGTGGTGAACTCGCAAACATGGGAGTTGTCATGATTTCCCCCTGCTGACTTCAGCTCCAGCAGTGCTCACCACAAGTAACTTCAAAAACTGGCTTGTCTTTTTTTTCCTCTCAAGTTATATTATTAGGTGCAGTCAACTTTAGACTTACCACATCTTCCGTGGAATTGATCACTTCTTATGAAATGCCCTTACTTCTAGCACGTCTTCTCACCTTGAGTCTCCCAGGATGCTAGAACTTTCTTCTGACGAGTGTCTCTGTACGTCGCCTTGTCAGTTTACCTTCGCCTCTCAACTAGTATATTTGCTTTATTTATATTTCATGTAATTACAGGTAGGGTTACTTTTAAATGTACCATTGCTCTAATTTGTTTTTAATCCGCAAGTTCCATTTTCTTTATTTCTCTGTTCCTACCTTTATTACACTACTCAGTTTTTATTGGTTTGAGCGGGGTTTTGGTGAAGGTATTTTTGTATGTTTGAAATAGAATCTCGGTAGCTCAGGTTGCCTGAATTCATTAATAACCCATTAAGTAGTGACCATCCTCCTGCCTCAGCTCTCAAGTTTGGGGACTACAGGCATGAGCCATCACACCTGTCTGTATTGCTCAGTTTCTGTATTCCTTGGTTCCTGTTTCATTTTGCTTTGTCAGGTTTTTTCGGAGGGGGTATCAGGGTCACGTTTGTCAACTTTTATTTCATTTAATATGTGTGGGCTGGGGAGGTCTGTGCATGCACACAGCTATGCCACAGTGCATACTTGGAGGTCAGAGGATAACGCTGGGAGTCGGTCCCTGCCTTCCACCACGGGTGCCAGGGATTGAGCTGGGGTTCATCAGGCTGGCATGGCAAGTGCCTTTTACCACTGAAATATCTTACTGGCCTGTGCTCAGTCTTTAAAAAGATTTTACGGAAGGATTTGTGAAGACAGATTTGTGAATAAAATGCTTGTGACAGAAGCTTGAAGACCACAGTAGGAACTCTACCACCCCCATTAATGCCTGAGGTCAAACCTCCCCTTCCCCCCCATAATCTTGACCCTCAGGAGGCAGAGACAGATGGTCCATGGAACAAGGTGGATAGCTAGACCAGCTGGAAATGGCAAGCTCCCGGTTCCACCAGAGAGGACTGCAATGGAGACTCCAAAATGTAAGAGCTGTCAGAGATATGAGACTTCTGCCAAGGAGAGCTACAGAGAGGGGGTGGCGCCAGTCAGAGAGAGGGAGGGTACGTTTGTATGCTTCAGACAACAAAGCAGGAAGAATGGAGCTTCTAAGCCCCATGATGCTGAAGTCAAGGTACCAGACTTGGAGCTACAAAAGTTGACGTGTGCCCTGCTGGGCTTTGGTCTTTCCCTGGTCCAATATTCTTCACTATGGCCCCATCCCTCCCTTTTGGAATGGGAATGTATATTCTGTACAATTTTATGTTGGGGTGTGTAGTTTGTATTTTATCTTACAGGGCTTTACAACTAAGAGATTGCCTTGAGTCTCAGAACAGACTTTGGGCTCTTACATGGTGTTGAACTTTGAAGACCACGAGGACCTTTGAAGTCAAGTTAGATGTCTTTCGTGTTATGATATGGCCATAGGTCTATGGGGGACAGGGAAGAGTGCTGTACTTTGAGTAGGAACGTTCCCTTATAGACTAGGATATCTGAATACTTGTTGGCACTTTGGGGCAGGTTAGAGAACCTTTAGGGTGTGCCAGCCTTGCTTCGGGAAGCACACGCCTGGAGGAGAGCTTTGAGACTTCTAGCCCTGCCCCTCTTCCTGCCTGCTCCCTCTGCTTCCTGTGTATTTGAAATGTGCTCATCCATTTCCTGCTCTTGACACCTGCTACTGTGTTTTCCTTCCATTATGGACTCCCCCTGTGGAACCATAAGCCAAAATAAACTTTCTCCCTTAGTGGTATTATTTGGGGGCGCCGGGGGTGGAACCCTGGGCGCTATGTGTGCTAGGCGAGCACACACGCTACATTAAGCTAGCTCCTTGGCCCTCTTTCATTTTCTGTTTAGAGACAGGGCCACTTTCAAATACCCAAGCTGGCTTTTAGCTTGTCAGCCTTCTGTGTGGCTGACTTTACAGACCTCTGCCCAGCCCCAAACACTTTCTAAAACAGTTAGTCCCTATCCAGTCAGAGAAGAAGAGGAGGAGGAGGAGGAGAAGAGGAGGAGGAGGAGGAGGAGGAGGAGGAGGAGGAGGAGGAGGAAAAGGCTTGAAATGCAAGTAAATTAGGACAGATTTACTATTGGAGAATTTAAAAAGAAAGGGAAAACCCAAGACTTTGTAAACAAGTTATAAAGTAGAGCAACAGTGGACAGGAGAAAAGAAGGGCGTGCCTCACAGCTGAGAGGAAGCTAGGGCTATGGGTTGGTGGAGACACACTGACTCTGGCCCTAAAGGCAGCGCAGTGCAGCCCCAGCACTCAGAAGACTAGTGAAAGGGAAAGTTTGGAAAGCAATGGACAGAGCAGAAAACACTTTGGTTGGAAAGTGGGTGAGGGGCGAGTTTACCAGGAGGCTGAAAACAAAAGAGGCATGCATGTATTGGCTAAGTGTTGATCTGGTGTCTTTAGTGTGCCTGGGTGTTTTAGGTGGCGAGTCGGCAGCAGAGACTAGCTCAGACAAATGCCTTGCCGTCCAAGAGCCAACATTCTCGTGGGAATTTAAGGATGACTAATGCATGGAGGTGAGTGAGGAGTGGAGATAGAGAAATGCAAGATATATAATAAGCAGAACTAGAAGGGGCTGCCATGAGAACTATGAACAAAAAACAGTTACAGCAGAAAAACTGTATTTCAGCAGCTTACACTTATCTATTTTCCTTCAAGATAGTTTTTTTTTTTTTTCAAGTCCCAACACCAAGGGCACCCTATCGCTGTTATGTCTGATTGGGAGAGGTGGGCCCCCAGCAACAGACTTTTTTGAGGGTGGTGTTTTTGTTGGCGGTGGTGGCGATGGTGTGTGTGTACGTGTGTGAGATACTTCTCAGTCTCTGAGACATTAAACTCAGATAGACAATCAGCATCTCAGACTGGTGGAATAGGGAAGACAAGGGTGTGGGCAGCATGGACAGAGACCCCCATGGTTTCCTGGGGTGCACATGGCGTCCCAGCAGGATCAGAAGAGGAGCGCTGGAAGCCAGAGCATGCTGCTCAAACTTGCAACTTGTCTCAGTAAGCAAATGGGACAGACACTCCTGTTATGACACCCCTTCCTTGAACATTGCAATCAGCTCCAGGGACTTCAAGGTACTGCCTTGCCGGGAACACAGGCTCTGCTTCCAACTGTGTGCAACTCTGTTCTCAAAACTGGACCACTGGCAGATTCGCCAGTGTTTGCACCATACGCATCAAAGTTTCAAGCATTTAGAAACACTTCTCCAAAGATCAACCTGCTCCCAAAAGTCATCAACCCAAACATTGTAAAAAGGAGGAATTTCCATGATGCTGGCTGCCAAACTACACACGATCCTTGAGCCAACCCCTTCCAGCAAGGACAGATAAGCAGACTCGGAAACCCTCAAAGTCTGTCACAACTTTCAGTAAAATCTGCCTCTTTCCCAGTAAGAAAAAGGTTAAACAAAGGCAAGAGAGTGTTACTATAACTCTAGTGACTGACTGCATCCAAAGTCACACTGACTTGGCCCGCTTTCTTCACTCTGCATTTGTGGGACAGAGGGCCTGCTGGGGCCTGGATAACCAGTATGAGCCTGTTGATGTTTGTTTATTCTCGGCCATCAGTGTCTCCAGCGATGGCAGCACACAACTCGGCTCTATTTGCTGAACTAAATGGAAGGTAAACAGAACCTCTGCTCTCAAAGTTTGGGGAGAAAGCAGAAATGATGCAACACCAGGAGCCAGGACTCCCTGCTCTCTGTCTGGTAGAATGGCTGGTCCTTGCGAACCACCCTCTAAGCCTGTTACCGAGAAGGCAGCCATCACACAGCCAAGGACAGGCCACCTGTGAGAGTCTTTGCCATGGGCCAGGCACTATTCTGCATGGATTCTAGCACTGACTGATCGGATTCTTCGAATCCCCAAGGTAGAGAAGACAAGCCTGAGACATAGGCCAAGCCCAAGACCACCCTCGGGCCCTGATCTGCTTGCTGATCCTTCCGGGATTAGGGTTCCTTCACTGGCTCCGGTTCCCACCAGGTCCCCACCAGCATCGCCTTTCAGAGTCAACCATCAACACGTCCTTTAATCCTGGGTTACGGCCTGCCTTACCCAGAAGTGCTTCCCACAATGGCCAGGCTCACATCATCTCTCAGTAGCTATGGTGGCCTTGAGAAAATCTGAATATCAGATTTAAAATGTGAACATGGCAGTAGCACCGGGCAAAATGGGAGAAAGGCCTTAAGACACTGCCCCTCCCCCAAAAGCTGGGGAATCCAATGCTTTGAAGAGAGTGAAGCTCTGTGCCAGCCAGGGCTTCTGGGCCCAGGCCTCCAGAGACATCTAAGGACACTACAGCAGAAAGGTCCTGAGGAGCCAGCACAAACCGTGTAGACCGTGGCTGGGAAGTCCATTATTAGGCAACAGCCCATGGAAATGCCTCATTGCATTCAGGCAACAGAGTCCCAGCCAGATGCGGGGAGGAGCCACAGAGCCCAATCCCTTGACAGATATCTCTAGAGGGTGTAGAATTAAAACTTTTGAAGTCAGCCCAAGGAATCAGGCACTGTAAATACCTCCCAACCCAGAAGGGACTTACCTCCCACTGTAGAGTTCCTTTTCCTGCTGTGGATTCGGTCCCTTGTGTTCGTGTGTGGCTTCCCAGAGAGAAAGAGCAGCAAATGCATGGTTAGTCCATCCCCAACACGTAGCCCAGCCACTGACAAGCAGGGTCCCAACGACAGATGACGAAAGAATGCAGGGGCTCCACTCCCTTTATGCACAGGTTTGGGTTCACTTTTTAAGGTTTAGAGACTCACCTAAAATTGAAATTCTGATCTCACCAGTCTGATATATTTTGGGTCCCAAGACTCAGGATCCACACCAGACTGTTAAGAACTGTAAAGACTGAAGGGAGGCAGAGACAGGCAGATCTCTATGAGTTCAGCACCAGTCTGATCTACACAGATTCAGGCCAGCTGAGGCTACACAGTGAGAGCCTGTCTCAAAAAACAAAAAGAGCTAAGAAAAGAAAGGAAATGTTCATTTTCATGTTGTGGTGGTGCACGCCTTTAATCCCAGCATTGGAGAGGCAGAGGTAGGCAGATCTCTGTGAGTTTGAGGCCAGCCTGGTCTACAGATGGAGTTCCAGGACAGCCAGGGCTACACAGAGAAACAACAACAGCAACAACCAGACTCCACATCCAGAATAACTGAAATCGGCCCTACCAGGGCGCTGTTCAGTGACTGTCTAGGGCAGGAGGAGCTGGTGTTACTCCTGGACCCAAGCCAGCTGATTGACAGGCCAAAGGTGGGGCAGTGGCTCGGCCTTCACCCTCTGTCCCTTCTTTTCTTTCCTGTAGGGTACAGGAAAATTTACTTTTCCACTCTCACAAACCTCCCCCGGGTCATCTGAGGAATGCGAGTAGCTAAGCTCCCCCTTCTCCCGAAGGTTCAGTCCTTTGGAGAGCTGGCCCTGATGCCAGTTCCCAGGTCCTTCACAACCCTGCTGAGAGGTCGCTTTTGTGTGTTAATTCCCAACCTTTCACCACCCAACCAGGTGCCCCATCAGGTCATTCCCACTCTGCTCCTGCTCAGACACCACTCAGCCACGTCTCCTGGTGTCCACTCTTCATTTCCCTCCTGTAGGGAATGTCACCCGACTGCCAAGACTCACTCAACACAATGGAAGTCAAGACTAGGCGTCCATCAAATTCTTCAGGTGCGCTGACCAAGATCTGTACCTGAGAAGGAGCCTGAATGAAGCACCTCTGGGCAGAAAGCAGGTAACAGCTCTTCCAGGCCAATCCGACATTTGGGAGGCCTCAACCCCTCTCCTACCTAAACGGGGTTATGTTTGGCTGCAGATGAAAGAAAATGGTCTAGAATACAGCATTAAAGAGGTGAGTGGAGAGGAGGCTGCAGAGATGGATCAGAGGTTAAGAGCACTGGCTCTTTTACCAAAGGTCCTGAGTTCAATTCCCAGCAAACCATGATGGCTCACAACCATCTGTAATGAGACCTAGTGTCTTCTTCTAGTGTACAGGAACACATGCAGGCAAAACACTATAGAAATAATAAACAAATAAATCTTAAAAAAAGAGGTAAAGTGAGGAGGTAGGGTAGGCAGAGCTCTTACTGGTCATTCCTGGCCACCATCATCTCTGGGAGGGTGACCCTTCTCCCCAGGGCTAAAGTAGATGCCAGAGCTGCAGCTATCATACTCAGGTTTTAGCAGAAGACCTCCCAGAAGGACCTCCCAGTGCTTTCACACTGAATAGAGGGGGTCATATGACCAAACACAGATATACCAGAGATTGGGGAAATGTAGTCTTTAACCCAAGAATCCGGAATGTAGATTCCAGGACAACTGATCTCTCTTCAGGGATAACTACTCCAGACTCAAGGAAACCAGAGAGCAGGGCTGGAGAGATGGCTCAGACTGGCTGTTCTTCCAAAGGTCCTAAGTCCCATTCCCAGCAACCACACAGTGGCTCACAACCATCTATGATGAGATCTGGTGCCCTCTTCTGGCCTGCAGGCACACATGCATACTGAACATTATGTCAATAATAAATAAAAATAAAATTAAAAAAAAAAAAATAGGAAACTAGAGGGCACCCAGGTGAAACTTGACTGGCTGTGAAAGGAAAGTGGGATGCAATATATATATATACATATATATATACATATATTTATAATATATATATATATCTTAAGTGTCTAGAAATAAATCAAAATACAGTCTATAAATAGGTTTTTAAAAAATGGACAGATTAAACTTACATAAGACAGAATTCCCAAGTCTAAATCGAAGACTATGGTTATTAACCTACTTGTTTAGATGTTCTGCATGTTTAAAATGTTTTACTAATCAGGGGCAGTCATTCTACATTTGGTTTGGCCATTCCCAGGCTTTGTCGTGTGAGGCTGACAGGATCCTGGTGATAGCAAGTCAATGACATGGATCCCTAAAGTCCTTAGCCACAGCACATTGCACGGCTACTGGGTGTGAGAGAGAACATTGCACCTTGGACCTCAGAGTCTCCAGAGGTTCTTCCTCTACTCAGATGCAGCAAGCAGCAGGATCCTGTTGCCAGTTAGAATGACATCACAAATGCAAGATATCTTGCACAGCAGTTGGTAGTAGCCCAGGACACTGCTGTATAGAGTGGAGCAAACACTGGACTTGGGAGGATTAGAAGTCATCCTCCATCACTTCTGCCCACATCACTGTAGAACAGTCATTTTAAATCCATCTGCACAATAGGAATAATCACCAGCCTAATTGGGTTAAGGACTCATGGGTAGTTCTCTATCAGTGTTCAAGATGACGGGGAAGATGACCCTGCTTGTCCCAGTGAGACTGTTTGGTCCTGTTAGGCTCCCACCCACTTGTCCACAGATGCCAGAGCTAAATGAGCTTCTCCAAAATCACCTGCTTGTGGTGATCAAAGGAGATGGCCAAAATGAGCCAGGTGCAGTGATACACACTTTCAATTCTTCCTGCAGAGGCAGGCGGATCTTTATGCATTCAAGGCCAGCCTGGTCTACTTAGGTGGTTCCAGGATAGCCAGGGCTACCTAGTGAGATCCTGTCTTAAAAGCAAAAAAAAAAAAAAAAAAAAAATTGAAGAAAATGTCTAAAATGCAGGACCAGGACATAGAAGGTGGGGGTGTCTATGTGGCCGATAAAGGGGAGGGAAACAAGAAGGGGAGGAAAAAGGGGCGGTGAGGAAGGTCTGATAACTGACGTGGGGCCTTGGGTGTAAGTGTTGGTAGGTGCTTCCCTAGTGTGCACTTAGCCCTGCGTTGGATCCTTAGAGTAGGGCGGTACATACCTGTAATCCCAGCACTCAGGAGATGGAGGCAGGAAAGCCTGAAGGTCAGGGTCATCCTCAGCTGCTTACTGAGTTTGAGGGCAGCTTGACCTACATGAGACTCAAATGTGCCTCAGGAGTACATACATGTACCTACATAGGAAAACGTTACGATGCTCATTTTCTGTGCTAAAAAACAGCACGGTAGTGCGGATAATAAAGAAAATCACCAACTCTTTAATGTCCCGCTCGCCAGAAGAAAATAGAGCTGGGTGTGGTGGCACATGCCTATAATCTCAGCACTGGGCATGTAGGCAGGAGGATGGTAACTTCAAGGCCAGCCTGGGCTGCATAAAGAGTGCCCAGTCCACCTTGGCTGTGCAAGAACCTGTCTGCATACGGTAACTAACTCCCTCGAGTGGTGGGTTAGTCTAAGTGGCTCCTTTCCAACTGCAGTTGCCAGGTAGAATATATGACGCTCGGCTGAATTAGAATTGTAGGTAAAGAGCCATGAACTTCACTCTAATACATCCTGCATGTAGTATCATAGACCTAAACGTCCATCTGTCATTCAAATGTAATTGTGCATCCTGCTATTTGGAGCTGAAACTGGCAACCCTGCCATGAATGTGGCTCGGCAACTGTGTAACTTCCAAGCCTGAGTCATGTAAGGTATCCAAAGCCTCAGTCTGCTCTCTAGTAGCCTACCACTGTGGAGAAGACAGATTCGATATTATGAAGACACTAACCACAGGCTCTGAGGAAATCTTCCTGCTCCAGGCCCACACCACCTCCCAAGTTAGAAGAGGAAGTACCTTTTTGATGTTTTTTGTTTCTTTGTTTGTTGGATTTTGTTTTTGTGGGGGGGTTTTGTTGTTGTTTTTTGTTTGTTTGGTTTTTTTTTTTTTTTTGGTTGTTTGTTTTCAAGACAGAGTTTCTCTGTTTAACAGCCCTGGCCGGCCTTGAAATCACAGCCGCCTGCCTCTGCCTGAGTGCTGGGATTACCATGCCCAGACCCCGTTTGCTTGTTTTTTAAGTAGTGGTAGAAGTAGGGTTGAAACTCAGTAGCAGAGCACTTGCCTCCCATGCTCACAGTCTTGGAGTTGATCCCAAGCTCTGAGAAGAAAACATCAGACTTGGTTGGAGCCTGTCTCTTCAGTGTGCTTGTTCGACTGTGTGTGGCGGCCAGAGGACCACTTTGCATGTTGGTCACAGGCACTGTCCCTCTTTAAATTTCAGGCAGGCGCTCACACTGGCGGGGAACCCTCCAAGGGGGCTAGACTAGGCGGTCAGTGAGCCCCAGGGATCTGCTTGTCTGTACCGTGCACACCCAGCTGGGTTCAGAGGATCATCTCAGGTCCTCTCGCTTTTAACCTGGGCCCCGGCTCTTCTGGACTAGTTCTTAGTTATCCCTCAAAAGCCCTGCCCCCTCTCCCCCTGGCACACTAATACAGGACTCTGGTGATGAGTAGTATCAAAACTAGCAGCCAATGTTGGTTAGTTTGGGATGTACCAAGGGATGTTATAAAGATGTTTAAGGACAATAGTCCATAATAGCTCCTTTGAGATGGGTACTGTCCTTACCCTCTCTTTACAAATTTGTAAAATATGCAATGTCCACAGCTGATGAGAACATAATGCCTGGCACTTTGTGGGCATCTTTCAGAAGTTGCTCCGGCACCCTTTAATCCAAAGCAGCCCTGACAGAGGAAATGAGCTGCAAGTGAAGTAACTTCCCAGGACTGCTCATCTCTCTCTCCACTTGAGTGATGCAATGAGTCAGCTGAGGACCTCCTGCTCCGAGCTGGGGTCGTTCTGATGTACCTATTAGTGCCTGGGGCTCCTGGCTCTTCACGGCCAAGAGTAGGTATTGACCTAGACTAGAAGCCGAAATTCACATCTAGCCAGCAAGCCAGTTCCAATAGTTAGCACACCGGCTCATACTGCACAGACTGGAGACACATCAGGCGTGAAAATTCCAGCCTTCTCTTACCAAGCTGGAAGGCTGGGCAGAAGGCCGACAGCTAGAAGCAAGGTCCTTTCCCAGCACAGCCTCTGGCTGAAGCTGATCCCCACAGAGTAGAGCCCAAAGCACTCACACTGGCTAGCTGTGTCATGCGGCCCAGGACAACACCATCAGTGACCTGCTGTGCTCTCCAGGTTAGATCCCAAGCTGCTCCATGCCATGTCACTTTCCGCTTGTCTAGGTGGATGGTGCTATGGGTTTGGGAAAGGCTGCACACTGACCACTGGGACACCGCACTCAGACTGATGGACATTTATCATACACTGAACACAAACTGACCAGTCGGGGCCATAATCTGGACTCAAGAGCCAGACTATGATGCTGGTTTGTTTGTGTTGTTTTTTTAATACAAAACAAAAAACAAAACAAAAAAAAAACCCATAACCAGGTAACAACCAGGTAGCCAGATGTAGGAAGGGGGGGGCCAGTGTTACATCATTTTGATTAGGTAAACATCATCGATTTTGTTCCAAGTTTATTGTGTTGTATCTAGGTAGTTAGACAAAGCACTGAGCCGACTGGCTGGGATTTAAGCTCTTGGAGGCTTTCCAGCTTTCTGGGAATAAGGAACATGGCAGGATGTTTCGATCTTTAACTCAAGCAAAACAAGCCTTTATCTAAGCAGCAAGTACTGAACTACTGACTGTATCCTGGTCTCAGGCACATAGACCTGAGAACTTAAACTTAATTTCACCTTATGATCAAAATGGAGACTTGGAGGCAAAATGGCTTCTGATATGCTAAAGGCTACAACAGGTGTTAACAGAGGAGCCATAGTTAGGTTAAGAATTAAAGTAGGTCTCAACAGAGGGTCTATAGACTTAGAACAGTTTACAACAGATGGCATGTTTTCTTGTTCAGGCCTTCATGGGCAACTAGACAGAAAAATGTACTGGCTACAGAACCGACCTCAGAAGCAGACCATCAGGGAAATAAATGGCTGGGCCAGGTGACTTTGACCAAGTGTGAAACACACCAGTGCTGGCCAACCATGACAACTCTCAGAAGCAGCTCCACTTAACACCCAAGCAGGGCCTAGTACAAGCCAGGGTGTCCGCTGGGGCTCCAGGAGACGGCAAATACGAAGTCATCTTGTGATCA
Source organism: Psammomys obesus (assembly GCF_907164565.1). NCBI lineage: Eukaryota > Metazoa > Chordata > Mammalia > Rodentia > Muridae > Psammomys > Psammomys obesus. The sequence continues at coordinate 25,623,299 of NW_026596034.1, forward strand.
CAAGAGAAGACTGGCTAAATACATCTTACTGACAGAGACAGGCCAGACTGGCAGGAAGCAATGGTGCCACCTCCCAACAGTGAAGAACTGCAGAACTGTCCTGTGTTGTTTGCATGAAATGCTGCACAGCTATAAACACGGACAGGGCGGACACACCACAGTGGGCACAGTGTGACTACTTCCAGGCATGGGGGCCTCAAAAGCCATGCCACAAACAGAAGCCACTCAGCAGCAAGGTTTGGAGGAACAGGAACTTCTACAAATTTGCCGGTACTGTCCATTTTCATCTTTAGTGTGCTGGCTAGCTTTTAGGTCACCTTGACACAGGCTAGAATCATCAGAAGAGAAAATGCCCCACCAGACTGGCCTGTGGGCAAGCCTGTGATGCATCGTGATGCATTTTCTTGATTCATGATTGGTATGGGAGGGCCCAGACCACGGCGGGCGGTGCCACCATTGGGCAGGTGGTCCTGGGTGCTATAGAACAGGCTGGGCAAGCACGAGGAGCAAGCCAGTAGACAGCACTCCTCTGCATCATTTCCTGCCCTGCCTGAGCTCTTGCCCTGACTTCCCTTAGATGGAGGGTGACCCAGAAGTATACGAGGACATAAACCCTTTCCTCCCCAAGGTGGTAATGTGGTGTTCTTGGAGAAGTATGCTGAAGCGCTCATGGAGGAGAGTCGTGATGAGAGCTGACTTTCAAACGCTGCAGCGAACTGCAGGGCGTGGTGGTGCACACCTTTATTCCCTGCCTTCAGGAGGCAGAGTCAGGTGGATCTCTCTGAACTTGAGGCCAGCCTGGTCTACAAAGCAAGTTCTGGAACAGCCAGGGCTGTTACACAGAAAAGCCCTTGCCCTAGGGCGGCGGGGAGGGAGGGGGGAGTCTTAGCAATAATAGTATATAGTAGCAATCTTCTATTTATGTGTGTGTATATAAAACCAGTGTGATGAATGCTGACCCCTGGTGGATAAAATGAAAGGCACATAGACTTCGCCTGTACAACTGAAAGTCAAGAGTCCTGGGAGCCCCTGCACCATGGAGGCTCAGGAGGACCTTCAGCATCCAGGCAGAGACCTGGCCCCCAAGGAGGGACAGGATTTAAAACAGGTTTAAATGGCTTTATTTTCTTCATGATGTCTCCTCCCAAAGAGCCAATGTCCTTATGATACTGAGGGACCCCAGGATTCAGATCCAGAAAATGACAGTAGAGTTTATACATGGTCTCCTCAAGGGATCAGAGAAATCCTTCACTGACTAGTGATGTCTGTGACTGGCCTGTGCAGCCCAGCTAGGCCTCAGTTCAAGGGACATGGCTTGAGACAGATCCTCCTCTCATGATGCAGCCACAGGGCTTGCTCGAGTGGGTGCGTTCTGGGCACCCACTGGGCACGTTCTGGTAGGTACCATCACCTCCGGTGATCTGCTCCAATGGCTTCTGTGACTGTGTTAAAACCCCGCTCTCTGGAAAGAAAAGCAGCCTGTGTCCGAAGGGGCCCACACTCGCCGTGAGCACACTGCTGACTACACCATCCCACCCAGCACACCTTGTGATGACCGCTGCGCCCTCACCAAGGTAGCTGCACACATGCCGAGGTCTTTTGTGCACAAAGGGACATGACTTTGTATCGCACCTCCCGGACACTACGTCAAAAATTCATTACCTGCTTTGTTCTGCTAGGACTCCTCTGTGCCCAGTCCCTGAGCAAGTGGCAAGCCTTGAAACAACACTGCCTCAGAATCACTCTGAATTCCCTTGGTACTATTTGTCCTTGGGCAGAGGGACAGCAAAGAAATCTTCCCACCCTGCCATCAGTGTTTCCCTCCAGCCCTTTGGGGGCACACAACAGTTCAACGACAACTGTCACTTTCTAATTTAAGTCCTCTGACCAACTTCCCTGCCCCACTCACTTCAGAAGTGCCTCCAGCTCACGCTTGACCCTGACCACGACCGGTGGCCCCAGGAAGGTGAGGGATGTGTACAGCTGGACCAGGGAGGCTCCCGCCTGGATCTTCTCCAGGGCATCCTGCCCACTGCTCACACCACCAACACCGATAATGGGAATCCTGCCTGCACACAAGCACACGGCAACGGTGTAAGAACCCAGCCAACACAGCGACGAGAGAAGATCCAGCTTCTCACACGTGTGTAAAGAAGCCTTGCCTTGGGTGAGGGCGTACATCTCCCGGATGGTCTGGGTCGACAGATCTCGGAGTGGCTTCCCACTCAGTCCCCCCGTCTCAGAGCGCAGGGCACCCTGGAGGCCAGTAGGGCGACTCACTGTGGTGTTGCTGACAATCAGTCCATCGATGCCCAGCTGCAGTGTGTGACAGAGAAAGAGCCCTAAGCCATGGGTCTGAAGGACTCCAAGAAACTTTTTTCCCTTCTGAGGATTGAAGCAGTTGCCAGGCCAGGGGCCAGTTCTGTGGAGCAAGACTCACACAGGCCTCACCTGTATCTTGCCTGGAGAAGCTATCGGAACGAGCCTCTCCATAGTCTCCCACTGAGCCCATCACAGTGCCTAAGCAGGGTTGGACCTTTTGAGCAAGCTGTCTGGGAGAACCGTATCGGAGGCCCTCAGGGAGTACACAGGAGGAGCAGGATCTAGGTCCAGGACTGCTCGGCTCATGGTTTCCCACTTCCCGTCTTACAGAGGCCTGGTGTTCAGACCGGCTAGAAAGCAGACAGACAATATTCTATCTACCTGAGACTGGCGGGGAGGCTAACACAACCTTTCTGGATGAAGATAGATCAGGAGCAAGAAAAAGGCTCATCAAACAGGTTTTCAAACCCACTGTCTGTCACCAGCTGAACTATACAATGACAGACAGACAAACAGCATTGCACTTCATATAAAGGAAGTCAGCAGCCATTTCATGCTGGGTAGCTTCGGCAGGCAGGGGACAATGAAGGAGGCCCCTACCCAGCCCTGAACCACCCTGACTCAGACCTCTCTTGCCACACTGGCTATGTCCTCCTTGTCCTGGGTGGTGAGGTCAGGGGCAATCTTCACCAGCACTGCCGGCTTCCGTGTTCCCTTCAAGGCGTCCCTCTCTTGCAGCACCTAGGTTGACAAGCCAGAGACGGGGACCTCAGACCACAGCCCAGAAGTGCAGATCAATATTTCACATAGTCAAGTAAAGGACAAGCAGTTTCTTCCTCAGGGATAGCTGCTTAAGGGTTTTGATTTTTGTTCTTTAAAACAAGGAAGGAAGTGTGCCACAAGTACTGGGCGGTGAGAAGTCATCTGTTCACACACAGTGCTGGGGACACAGTGACACTTAAGCCATGTGCCTGCTCTGGCTGACCAGTGGTTTTACAGCCGTTAACTGCCTACTGCATGTGACTGAGGACGGGAGAGACCTGAGGGTGAATGGGAAAGGGTGGTGAGGGTTCCTACCGGTGTGAGGAACAGCTTCAAATCAGTGCTTCACCTGAGGAATGAAAAGGAGTGAGGACAGGCTGGAGGACAGCACGTGATGGTGTAATGACACACCTTGGCCAGCAGGCGGCGCAGCTCAGCCTTTCCCTGTAGGTTCCGCAGACCAGCAGTGTTGGGACTGGACACGTTGACCACCAGGTAGTCAGCCAAGGGGCCCAGGACGCGAACACCCTGTGCATAGTCTGCAGCAGCATCCACCGAAGTCTTATTCTTCCCCAGGTTTATTCCCAGAGGCAGCCCGTCTGTAAAAATCAACAGTATGCCCCCAGTTTCCCAGGCAACATTCTGAGTACAGGTTGGATGGCCCCAAATCTGAACCATCCTGAACCAGCTGACAGAGACAGTAAACCATTCACGCCTGGTGACTGAGAACCAGCTCATCATCTCCATGTGGCAAGTGTGTGCTCCTACAAGGATGCATCAGGCGCACTGAGTCTTTTCTCCCTTAAAATTTAAATGGAGAAATTAGAACCCTAAATACTAGAAATGACAGAAAAACAATAGGAAGCTGGGCATGGTGGGCAATTGTAATCCCAGTTTTGGGGAGGTGTAGGTGTGAAAATCAGGAGTTCAAAGTCATCCTCAGCAACCTAATAAGTTCAAGGCCAACCTGGGTTACATGAGTCCCAGTCTCAAAACAACAACAAAAAGCTGGGTTATGGAGACAGCATCTCAGTGGTAGAGCACATGTTTACCACACACAAGGCCCTGAACAGCAAACCCAACACCAAGAAAGTAGCTTCAAAAACTTAGTAAGGTCCCCATTCCCAGGAGAGCACACAGATCTTCTCCTACAGGCTTCCTCGAGCACCCCATCCCTTTGTCTCAGCTGCAGCTCCAGGAGACACTCCCTGGAAAACCTCCAGCCCACTGGCCGGGGACCAGGTAGGAGATCTTCACTCTCCCGCCTCCCCTCCAACTCCAATTCCCCAGTCTCATCCCCAGCCCTGCAGAAGACCACCTGCTGTGGCCTCCCCTTCCTCTCTGTCCCCATTCCCAGGGTTCTATGCAGACCCAGTGATACACCCATCCTTCCTCCCTCCCGTGGACCCTCTCATCCCTTTCCCTACTCCCTAGTGTCAGCTGCCAATACCCAGAAACACTTTCTACCGGGACTACCAATGGCCACAAGGATACCACAAGCATCCCTACCGGGAACCCACAACCACCACACTCTCCTGGGAGCCCCAGAAACCAAGGAACAGAACCAATCCAACAAAGACAAGACCAGAGATCAGCACCTAGAACTACAATCTTCTCAAACCCAGATACCTAGACACCAGCAGAAAAACACAACCACAGGCAGGACGGCATGTCTCCACTAGAGGCCAGCAACCCTTCCACACGAGGTCCTGAGAAACGCAAAGCAGGGAAGCACAAGACAAGGGTGTCAGAATAGCTATTATGAATATGCTCAAGGTCCTTAAAGAGATATGAATAAACCCGTGAATAAAGACACAGATAATGGAATGAAATGAAGAAAGCAGTTCACGACATGAAAGAGTAGATGAAATCACTACAGGAAACCCAAACAGGTGAAGCTGGAAATGAAAACCTTTTAGGAACTGGAACAGAAACCTCAAAAGCAAGCCTCACCAACATAATACAAGAGATGAAAGAGAGAATCCCAAGCATTGAAGACTAGACAGAAGAAATGTATGCCTCAGTCAAACAAAATGTTACATCTAAAAAAAGTCAGGTACAAAAGATGCAGCAAATCTATGACACTATGAAAAGACCAAAACTGTGAATAACAGGGCTAGCAAAAGAAGACGAAGGCACAGAAAATATTTTCAACAAAATTAGAGAATAAAATTTATTTAACCTAAGGGAGCATGTTTTATAAAGAAAAGGAAATGCCAAAACCCTGTTAAAAGTTTTTCCATTGTAGAGAAGGAGGAGGAGGAGGAGGAAGAGGAAGAAGAAGAGGAAGAAGGAGAGGAAGAAGAGGAAGAAGAAGAAAGAAGAAGGAAGAAAGAAGAAGAAAAAAAGAAGAAAGAAGAAGAAAGAAGAAGAAAGAAGGAGGAGGAGGAGGAAGAAGAAGAGGAAGAGGAAGATTTGTTTCTCAGACACTTGGATCAGGCAAGTAGAAACAGTTTCCTTTTCAATAGAGACTCTTAAAATCCAGAATGGCCTGGACTGATGCTCTACAAACCCTAAGAGAGCACAGATGCCAGCCCAGGTTACTATTCCCACCAGAACTTTTAATCACAGCAGATGAAGAAAGAAAGATACTATACTATAAAACCAAATTTAAGCAGTACCTATGTACAAATGCAGCTCTAGAGAAGATGCTAGAAAGAGAACTTCAGACTGAAGAGGCTAACCACACCCAAGAAAACACAAATAAATAACCTCACACCAGGAAATCAGAGGGGAGGTATCTCACACCACCACAACAAAATAATGGGAATCATTGGTAACTCTCACCATTAATGGTTTCAATTTCTCCATTAAACACACACACGCTAATGGACTGAATTCAAAACCAGAATCCATCCTTCTGCTGCATCCAAGAAACATACTTTAATATCAAAGATAGATATCACCTCAGACTAAAAGGATGGGAAATTATAGTCCAAGCAAATAGAAGCGTGTGGGTATAGACATTTTAATATACAAGATGGACCTCACACCAAAATGGATCAAAAGGCATAGTAAAGAACACTACATACTCACTGAAGGGAAAATTTACCAAGAGCATACTGCAATTCTAAACATCTATACACCAAACACCCAAATTCATAAAAGAAACACTACTGTACATTAAATCACATATTGGCGCCTCACACACTCATAGTGGGAGACTTTAATGCTGTACTGTTCCCAATAGACATGACATCCAGAAAAAAAGGATCCAGAAAAAAAAAAAAAGAGAAATGGACCTAATGGATATTCACAGAACATTTCACCTAAAAACAAAAGAATATACTTTCTCAGCAACTCATGGAACTTTCTCCAAAATTGATCACACACTTGGACACAAAGAAAGTCTCAACAGATACCAGAAAATTAAAATAATACCATGCATCCTAACGGATCATCATTAAAGCTGGATAGCAACAACAGAAAGTTCACATTCACTGAAACTGACTAACTCACTACAGAATGAAAAATGGGTCAAGACAAAAATTTTAAACTTTATAGAATGGAATGAAAATGAAAATATTAATATACCCAATCTTATGGGACATAGTGAAGGTGGTTCTAAGAGGCAAATTCATAGCACCAAGTGCCTATATATAAAAAATTGGAGAGAGCTCACATTAGCAACTTAACAGCACACCTGAAAGCTCTAAAACAAAAGAAAGAAATCAGACCCAAAAGGTGCAGATGGCCATCACAGTTATTCTTGGTCATCAGCCTAAAAGTAAGATTTGTGTAACTAGTTTCCTAAGTGAGATGGGGCAGGAGATTGGCCTAAATTTTATAGAACAAGGTCTGAAAGTTTTAACAAGAGTAGCCTGGACTGACAGTATGGCTTTCATGAGGTAGGTGGACCTTCCATTAGTGGTCACCTGTGCGCACTGACAAGGCTCTGGGGTCAGGAAAGGCTGGCCTACTCTTTACCATCTCTTCTGTCAACCCCTGTTCCTAGGCATGGTGCTGGCAAAGCGCTTCCACGAGGCTGCCAGCTGCCACAGAGACACGGGCAGAGCACAGACACAGGACTTGGCCTCGGACTTGTCCATGTGAGGACACAGACTGTGGGTGAGAGGCGGACACGGGAGAATGGGCGACAAAGCCAGCAGACAGAGCACCACGGGCATTAAAACGAAGAAATGGAAGGCAGGTGGCAGGAGACCCCACAAACCATGAAGATCAGCTTGAGACCTCCAAGCTTCTGCAGAGCTGGCAGGGTCTGGTTCTGTCAATGCCAGGGGTTTAAACACTGCCGTTTTCTGCTCCTACCATCTGAACTTGCCAACTGTCCTTTCACCCTTAGCAACTCAAACAAATGCAGAAGCCCCTGGCTTCCTTGTCATGTTACAAGGCCTCTCAATGAGACTGAGATCCCTGAAAGAGATTCCAGAGGCAAACAAAGGGAAAAGCCCCCATGGATTGCAGGGGGAGCCACAGGTAGGGGGCTACCATCCAGGGCTTTGACCCCAAAATGCACCTCAGAGAGCAAAGCAGACCACAGAAAACAAACTGCAGCATCTCATAAAAACCATCAAAAGTTTATTTTCTTTCCTTTTCTGTTTTTTGTTTTGTTTTGGTTTGGTTTGGTTTGGTTTGGTTTGGTTTTTGAGACAGGGTTTCTCTGTGTAGCTTTCGCTGCCCTGGATTCTCTCTGTAGTCCAGGCTGGCCTTGAACTCTGAGTTCCCTCTGCCTCTGCCTCTGCCTCCCCGAGTGCTGGGATCACAGGCATGCGCCCCCAGCAGAGGCTGTTTCTTAAGTGAGTCCTCAGGACTGATGGCTGGTTCCTTGAATGGAGGAGTAGGAGAACCCTTCTGTCTTTAGCTCTCTGGATGAAAGGGCAGCAGGGTGGGACGCAGGAAGATGGCACTTAGGTCCTGTACCCATCTTGGCTCGCACTTGCTCTCTGCTGACCTCCAAGCCAAGTTAGGACACAATCCAGGTTCCACGGGGGTCAGAGAGCAGCAAGGCTCTGCTGAACTGTGGCATTCAGTCAGGGCCTTTGAGCTGTGGTGGAGGGCAGATAATCCCTCAATGGGAGGCGCCTGAGCTGCTCTGTGTGGTCTTTTTCTTTCCTATTGCTGAAGCTCATGCCCTCTCCATACTTTCCCCCATTTCTTTCAAATAGAGGAAGAAAGACCCTCCCACAACAGCTGACTTACCTGCTGTGAGCTTGGCTTGCTTCTGCTGTCTGGCCCTCAGCCGGTGTTCCACTACGGAGAGCCCATGGCTGTTGAATCCATACCTGGTGCACATAAACCCACCGAGGAAGGGCAGAGTTAGGAGGTGACAGCTTAGAAAAGGCACAGAGACCATTTCCACGCTCTCACCAATGGTACTCTTCACTGTCAACCAGATCTGATTTAGAATCACCATGGAAACGCACCCCTGGTGTGTCTGGGGGACTGTTTTCAGAAAGGTTTAATGGAGCAGGAAAGACCCGCCATTGACGTGGCATGGGCTAATGTCCCAATCTGTGTAGGAAGGGGAAAGTGACCAGCATTGCTCGCCCTCTGCTTCCTCATTGTAGTTGCAAAGTGACCCACTGCCACGGGCTCCGTCACCACGAGGGCTTGTACCCTCCAACTGTGAGCCAAATAAACCCTCGATGCTTTAAGCTACTTTTTACTGGTATTTTGTTCCAGTGACAAGAATGATAACTAACGGGGTCTGGATACATCGCTTTGTTGCTTGCAGCCAGAACAACACAGTGTGGACAGTGGCTGGCATCGGGAACACTCGCCCATCCCTTCAGCAGGCCTCTACTGAACACATACCATGCGCATGAGCAAGAAGGCAAAGTGTGCAGGTGTCCAAGAGCACAGCTGCCTATCCCTTGATACTCCCCGTCCCATAGGGCTCTACCAAGTACCACCACCCTAGGACCTGAAGTCACCTGTAACAGCCAATCAGAAACATATGTATTTTGCCTGGCCAGTCCTAAAGACATCCATCCCTGCCTGTAATGCAACAGAAAAGCCAGTAACTTGCAGAAACAAGTTCCTACTGAAACAAGCAGTAGGAAGCATGGCCACAGGCCAGCCAAAATCCCCACAAGGAGGCTCTGCAAAAATCCCTTAGCAACAAGAAACAAAGGTCTTCCCTTTGTCACTATGGTAAGGACACAGAACAAAAATGGGCAAGGCTTTACGCATCTAGGAGTCCTGCTAAGAACAGCTGTACACACTAAACACTGCATCCTTGTTCACTGAATGCAGGGTTATCTGGGCAGGACCAAGGCTGCTGACAGTATGTGGCCACCAGCCCTGGCAAACGAGAAGAGATGAAAAGTCAAAGGTAAGTGGGTCCTGGAGGGGCACAGGACATTTAAAAAAAAAAGGGGGAGGTGGGATAGTAACATTGACTGCATGTTAAAATGATTTTGGAATAAATTGTGTATAATTAAATTATAATAATTTCAAATATATTATCAACTCTTTTTCCAGTTTTTAATGTAGCCATTAAAGTATTTGAAATGGCATGTGCGATCATTGTATTTTCATAGGCCAGGGCTGGGCATAGTCAAGGAGTGTAGGAAGGCACACACTATAAAGCCTGCTGGCCCAGGCCTTCCCACGCTGCCCTCTGCGACCAGCACCAGCCCTCAGAGCCCAAGTGGGAACACCTGGTAAAACCAGAAGCACTGTTTCCCACGGCTGGGATGAGATCCCTGCCTGGTACACAGCAGATGTGCAAAGGGGCTCCTGAATATTCCAAATGAGAGCATGTCCAGCTACCACAGAGGTTCTCAACCTGTGGGTCACGCCCCCCTGGGATAACCCTTTCACAGGGATGACATATCAGATATCCTGCATATCAGATATTTACATAATAGCAGCAAAACTACAATTATGAAGTAGCAACAAAAATAATTTTATGGCTGGGGGTCTCTTTAACATGAGGAACTGGATTAAAGGGCTGCAGCATTAGGAGGGTCGAGAACCATTGCTCTGTCCTCTGAGGAAAACCACAGGGCAGGTCTTCCATCTCAGAGATCCTGGCAGCGGAGAAGAGACCCCTGTGACACTGAGCCACCACCTACCTGTTAATGACAGCGTGGTCCTCGGGGAGGCGGAATACTCTGGGCCTGGGGTTTCCTTCCTGAGGCTGGGGAGTCACACTTCCTACCTCAACAAAACCGAAGCCCAGCTTATAGAGTCCATCCACAGCTTCCCCGTGCTTGTCAAACCCTGCAGCAATCCCTACTGGATTTCGGAATTTATGGCCCAGGACTCTCACTTCCTGGGAAGGAGACAAAGTCAGAGGTGTACACAGCTACATGGAATGGTTCTCACAGCAGGGCTGCCAGTGTCCCACATCAGATTCCCCTGCTGCTTGCTGAGCATCGCGGGGCCCAAGGACTAGGGATCTCCGGGAGGAAGGACACTCTGGGGATACCTATCTGTATCAGCGTTCCGCAGGGGTTCTGGAGCTACTGGAGTCTGACACCATAAGAGCTCAAGGCTGGGGGAGAGGCAGTGTCCTGTTCAAGTGAACAGGAGCCGGGTGCGACCTTGTGCAATCACAGGGTGCCTTCTCATCTACTCAACCTGGGCAGGAGAAGGGGTCCTGGGTGTCATTCTACTTGGACACCAGTGAGTTCCAAGCAACAAAGCCTATAACCAGCCTACCATACAAGCCCCAGCTGACCCTTCCTCTACAGCTGACAAGAAGCCAGCCTGTGGGTACCATGGAGAGTTGGAGGGAAGATATCTGCAGGCACGGGTGCTGGCTCCAGCGAGCTCCTAGAAGTCAGGTAAGTGTGCCCAAAGGAGAAGCCACATGGTCCTGAAGGCAGGCGATGAGGAAGACCCCCAAGGAAAAGTAAGAGTGTGCACACAGCACTTCAGAACCGAGAGGCAGGAAGTACAGCTACAAGGGGACCTGCTTGAGGGTTGCAGTTCTCAACCCTGGCTGCATGACTCTCTGAGATTACGGTTAAACAGGAGGCCAGGGCAGCCAAGCGTCTCAAAGCATCCCACCCTCCCAGGACAGTCTAGTCTTCAAAGAGAACTGAGGAGTTAAGAAACGGCAAAAAACTCAAGCGAGGAAGGTAAAATGGACTAAGTGTGTCAACCCGCCTGGCTGCGGAGGCGGGAACACTGGGAATAATGGCACATACTGTACGGGGCCGGCTACTGAGGAAGCTGAGGCTCGGAGATCATTTGAGCCCACACATTCAAGACCAACCAGGACAACATGAACCCGTATCAAAAGACAAAAGGCGGAAGGGTCACACTGGCTCTGCCGTAGCTCCGTCACCCAGGCCCACTCTCACCTCCCTCTGACTCCCCTTCACCCTGGTCCCAAGGGTGTCAATCCAGTTTGGCATGAGGAAAGCTTAAGGAAAGAAATGTTCTTTCTGATCCGACAGAAGCGCTTTAGTGTTTGAGGTAAAATGTCACAGCTGCAGGAGACTGTCTGGTGTGGGATGAGAAGAACCCTCAGGTAAGGAAGGGAAACGAAAACAGCAAAGGGCCCTAGATTTTTAACAGTAACTCTTCCCCCAGAGAGGTCTGAGGGCATCTTGTTCGGATTCCATGTTCAAATCACTCCTGTCTCCCATTTGGTAAGAAGTGCCTCAGAACTGGCAAGTGAACATGAGAACCGGGGCTGCAGGCATGTGTGCTTTCCATTTAGACTCCTGCAGCCTCCAGACCACAGTGCCGCTATGATGCCAGGTAGGCCAGGGCAGGTGGCGGCCTAAGACTTACGTCCTCCATGCCCCAGGATGATGACTGCATCTAGGGCCTGCTTCCAGTGGGGAAAAAGGAAGGACCCATCAGGCCAGGCACCCTCCCTCCCTCCCCCTTCACACCTACCCAGACAGGACATAACATCTACAAGTGACAACCCTTCCCTGCTAATGCTGTCCCCCTGCATCCATCAGCTGTTTAATGATGCCAGAAGGTGTCCCAGATCATCAGAGGGAGCTCAGCAAGGTGGGACAGTGGCCAAGGCTGGTCACTAGAGTCAGAAGCCATGGGTTTGAATCCTGGTCCTGCCAACTCCTAGCCAAATCACTTAGTCCGTACCTCAGTTTCCTGATCTGTAGGTGGAGATAAGAGAAGGACCTACATCAAAGATTAGTTCTGACGACCAAAGACCTAAGCATGAGCAACACAAGGAGTGCTGTTCCCCAGGTGCAGGTGTAACACATAGTAAAAGACAGTGCTCACACTGGGCTCCCGCAGCAAAGAAGTGTAGAGGCGCTGAAGAATGTGACTCCTCCAGGTACCTAAGGGAAACACAGGGTGATCCGGGGGAACCTACCAGCATATCGGAGTCCTGAAATGTAGCTCGAGGAAGGAGCCCCAGGGAGGTGATGCGCACAGCTAGCCGGTGGGCTGACTCTGGATCAAGCAGCCTCTGCAGGGCTGGCATCAGGTATTCAGCATAGAAATGGTCATCCCCCTTGGCTGTCAGGTAAGAGGTGAAGAAAATTCCTCCACCCCCGAGGATGATGACTGCATCCAGCACCCGTTTCTAGTGGGGGGAAAGAAAGGACCCATGAGGACCCCCATCAGGCCAGGCTGCGGCACCCTTCCTGGCCCTTATTAAAACTATCCACAAGACATCTACATGAAATGACAGCCCTTCTCTGCTTACACTGCCTCCTTCCATTTTCTGCCCACTCACACACCAGCCTTTGAAGAGGCTGTATCTACCATTACTGCTTTCACAGGTTTGAGCCCTGATTATTTTCAAGGGACCAGCCAGGGAAATTTTAAGACAATACCTACAACCTATACAAAACATTACCAAGAACCATTCCTAAAACTTCACCAGAATAGCTGTACTCCTCTGCTTGTATAGCAGTGCACATCTGTGGCACTCGGATCTAAGGAGAGGCTTAAACATTTGACCATCTATTTAGGTGAGTTGTGTTCTGACTGCTACACAGTAAAATGCACGTTTTCATATCTCCTTGACACTGTGGTTAGGACCTGGTGTTTGTTTATATTTTAAAATTGTACCTAGAAAGGTAACTGGACTGAAACATCCTATGTGTGTAATATAAAGGGGCTGCAATAGAAACACAGCTTCAGTCTTCTTGGGTGGCAAGCCACTACCCCACCCAAAAGTGGTTCACAACGCTTTCTGATAATTACCACTGCCAAATGCTAAGTGGCTAGCTAACACATTCATTCCATCCTTTACCAAAGGCAAACAAACCAGACCCTGTCCTTCAGGAGAGTGTAATTCAGGATTAGAGACAAACTAATGGCCAAGAAAAGTCCAAGCCAAGACAGCTGACATGAAGGGCTACATAATGGAAGGATTTTGAGGAAGCTAACTTTCAAAGGATCCAAAAGCTAAAGAGGAGAGGGCAGCTGGAGAAAGGATCTCTAGGTGGCTGAAGCCAATGAGAAGGGCCGGAGTATGGAGTAGGAGACAGGAGAAGCGAGTGGGGTGCGGGTCAAAAGACAGATTTGGGGGCCTGGAGATGGCTGAGTGGCTAAGTGCACTTGCTGCTCCGCCAGCTCCCACGTCAGGCGGCTCACCATAACCATCTATAACTTGAGCTTTAGGGGATCCAACACATCTGCTCTCACATGCATATACTTACGCGCGCCCGCGCGCGCCCACACATATTTTTTTTTTTCTTTAATGACATTTGTCCACTAAACAAGGAAGTAGCGGATGTGATCTAATTTGCCTGCAACGAAAACCAAGTATTCATTCTCCCTCCTCCGGGAGGTTGCAGACATGCCTCAAGCACCAATACCTGAGCCAAGCAGCAATACCTGAGCACTTTCTCCAAACCAGGGACATAACTAAGGGCTCTTCACACAGAGCTCCCATTCTAACGACACTTGATCTAGAAGGGTGTCCGGATGTCTTACTTCATTCCGCCTGGGGTCCTAGGCGAACATGTACTCATAGCAGCCCGACACTAGCTCAATTTAAAAACAAACAAACAAACCTGCTCCCACCCTTCACGCTCAGCCCAGCCTCTTCCTGCACGTCCCTAGCTGCGCACACGTGCAGGCCATACTGCAGGGGCCCCAGGCTTTCACTCTCCCTGTCCCCCCTTCCCTGCCCGTGACCCCCACCACGCGCGAGCCTCCCCAGGCACACTCACCCGCAGATGCGTCCACGCCATGCTCCTTCTGCAAGCAGGCCCGCCTCTGCCTCGGTTCCACTGGAGAATGTGGGTTCGGCTCTACCAATCACCCAAGCCCCGCCACCGGCCCCGCCCCGGACCTAGGTGTTGACTGGACGGTCGCGCGCGTGCGCTCTGGCGGGAGTCACGCTCGTTCCTCCCAGCAGGCGTTTATTACGTTCGCTTTTGCTACTTCTGTGCCTTCTAAGAAACTCGGCCCTGAAATCCCGCGCCCTCCCTCTGGGCGTCAGTGAGGAAAAGGCGACCAGAGCCTCGGGAGGGGCGCACACTCCTCCGACGTCGGCGGGCTCTAACCCCAGCGCCCGGCGGTGTGCACGATCCTAATGCTTCCCTGTCCTTAGGGAGGAAACAAAGGGCGCTGACGCTCGGAGGTTCCGCAAGCTTCCTGGGCCCCTTCCTGAAACAGAAAGTTTACGGAGCCTGTTTTACAGAGCACGTTCACGTCGGCACGTTGTGAAACATAAATAAATAAACATTTAAGTGCCGACTTAAAAAGTGAGCTGCTGTGTTAATACGCACGGCTCTTATTTTGTCTTTGAGGCAGTATTAAGGGGTAGCACCGGTTTCTCGAAAAGTAACAATCTTGCCCAGGCACCCACGTGCCTGGGTGTCCACAGAGGCCCGCAGAAAGCACTGAGTCCCCCGGAACTGGAGTTACACATGGTTGGGGGCACTGTACTCATTTGCACGTACCCACATGCAGATATACCTACACATAATTTAAAATGATAAAAATAGATCTTTTTAAAGGGAAAAAAAAACATATTTGGCTTTCTGAGATTGGCCTGCTTCACTTAACGGTATCTCTAGTCCCATGCGTGGGACTAGACCATTTCTGTAAATGATCTTATTTCATTCTTCTTAATGGCCGGATACTGTTCCATACCATAGGTATATCTTGTTATCTCCATCTGTTTATTCGTTACTGATTCCATAACTTGGCTGTTGTGAATAGTGCTGGAAAAACCAGAGATGTCCAAGTTCCTCTGTTGTATGCAACTTGGATTCCTTTGGGAATATACCTAGAAGGGGCCTATCTAAGATGTTTGGTGGTGATTCAGTGTTTGTTTCTTTTAAACTCGTGTTCTGTGTGTGAGAGTTCCGGCACCAACCTGCTAGGGCAGACATGTGGAGGCTGGAGGACAAGTTTCAGGAGCAGGTTCTTGAACCAGGGCCTCTCGCTGCAGCACTACTTGTGGCTAGCTAGACTTCAAGCTTCCAGGCAGTCCGTCTCTATCTCCCATCTCTCTGTAGGAGCGCTGCGATTTCAGGTGCTTGCCACTGTATCCCATAGGTTCTGGGGTCTGAACTCAGGTTATCAGGCTTCCACATGTAATGAATGGGACAGTTAACGGTGTCTAAGGTTTAGGGCAGTGTTTACGGTTTTCCTTTTGGCTGGATCCTTGTCAACACTGTGGAAACTGGACGTCAATTTTACTATGATTTGCATGTCCATGAGAGCTAAGGATGCTGGACATTTCTTCGTAAGATTCATTGGCCATTCGTGTGATTCTAGAAACCTGTCTGCTCATTTCATCTGCCCGTTTATTAATCAGATTTATTGCTTAGATTGGTATTTGTTTAGTCTTTAGTAGTAGTAGTATTTGTTTTGTTTTGTTGGGTTTTTTTTTTGTTGTTATTGTTTTGTTTTTCAAAACAGGGTTTCTTTCTGTAGCATTGGCTGTCCTGGACTCACTTTATAGACCAAGCTGGCTTCGAACTCACAGAAATACACCTGCCTCAGCTTCCCTGAGTGCTAGGATTAAAGGCATGCGCCACCACACCCAGCTCTATCTAGTCTTTTTTATATGCCGGCTATTAGTCCACTGTCCGGTAAATAGCTGGCAAAGCTTTTCTTCCATTCTGTGGTCTCTTTCTTAGTCTGGAAACTGTTTCCTTTGCTGCAGACATTTTTAATTTCGTGTTTTTAAGTTTCTTCCAGTTGCTAAATTTTGATATTTCCTAGGTAGGTTATTGGAGTCCTTGCCTCTGCCAGGATCCTGAAGGGTTTTTTTCCACATATTTTCTTCTATTAGTATCTAAGTTTCAGGTCTTCGATCAATTTTTCAGTTGTTTTGGGCAGAGTGAGAGACTGTGATGTAGTTTTATTCTTCCACATGCGGGTATCCAGGTTTCCCAGCACCATTTGTTACACATTTGAGCATCTTTGTCAAAAACCAGGAGACATTTGCTGTGGGGGTTTATTTCTGGGTTCTCTAATATGTCCTGGGGGTCTTTGAGTCTGCCTTTGGGCCAGAACCAAGCTATTAGTTAATGTGGCTGTATATTACAGCTTAACCCCATGCTGTGGTACTTTCAGCAATGCTCTTTCTGCTCAGGATTCTTTTGTGCCCCCAATATCCATTAGGATTGTGGGGGGGGGTTGTTGTTTGTTTCTTTGTTTTTTTGTTTTCTTTTGGGGTTTTCGAGACAAGGTTTCTCTGTGTAGTATCAGCTGTCCTAGATTTGCTTTGTAGACCAGGCTGGTCCAAACTCACAAAGATCTGCCTGCTTCTTGCTTCCCCGACAGGATTGTTTTTATATGTCTGTAAAGAATGTCAGTGCAGAATGTCTGAGAATTGGATTGATCCAGTAGACCATTTTCAATAGGGTAGCCATTTCTAGAGTAACCTGCCAATCCATGAACATGGGATGTCTGTCTTCTAGCGTGGCCTCCCATTTCTTCTTCAGTGGTTTAGAATTTATATTCAGGAGGCCCTTTGTTACCTCAGTTAGGCTTATTCTTGGGTGTTTGTGTGTGTGTGTGTGTGTGTGTGTGTGTGTGTGTGTGGTGTCTTGTGTTATTTGTTGTTAATGAGATTGTTTCCCAGAAATCTTTCTCTGCATTTTATCTACTAAACACAAGAAAAACAAAATAAGTAAGCTAATGGTATTTTGTAGCTGGTTTGGTTTTTGTTTTAATTTTATTTATTTGTTTGTTTGTGTGTGTGTGTGTGTGTTTACCTTGGTACACATATGGAAATCAGAGCACAACTTGCAGGAATCGGCTCTGTCTTTTCATCACATGGTTCTGGGGATTGAATTTAGGCTGCCAGGCCTGGCAGCAAGCACCTTTGACCACTGAGCCATCTCACTGCTCCCCCAGTGGTTCTGGTATATTGATTTTTGTAACATGTTATTTTCCTGAAAGTTTTTATCATCTAGAAGAGTATTCTGGTGGAATCTTCAAGGTCTTTTAAGTATAGGCTCAAATTGTCTGCAACGGGGATAATTTGAGTTCTCCCTTCCCTTATAGATCTCTTAGGTTGCTGTAAATAAAAAAAAAAAAAATGAGGTTGGACTATATAATGTTTATTGTTATCCCTAAGATTATCATGGCAGTATTTTCTAACCCCCTATCACAAATAATAAGACAACAGACACCTGTTAGATTTTCTAATTGCCTTATTTACCTTGGGCCGGACTGAGATTCCTACCAATGCTGTCTGAATATCCTCACCATCCATCTCCCAGCCCCCATCCAATGCCATCCACCTTAATCCTCCTCATGTGGTCTACCTTCCACCCATAATCCTATGGTACTTGCTTGTAGTCTTCATCTGGGCCTTTTTGCGCCATTATTGGAGTCCTTCCTCTCAGTCCACACAGTTTTTTTTTTTCTCCACATTAACCCATCATGGTATCCTCCTTCCTCCTCTCTTCCTATCTGTCTGTCTCCCATGATTCTCCTGTCATCTCCAAGCCTGGGAACCTTAGCCATGCCTATCCCATTCTGCCCTGCCCAGGTATAGGCTGTTTAATCAACCAATCAGGTATGTCTAGGCAGGTTTACAAAACAAGGACAGGTGAAACCAGATCTTGAGGGCATCAGACAAACCTCCAACACTTTTATTTCCTCTTGCCTCATTGCCCTAGTGAATAATCCCACTGCTATACTAAATAAAGCTAAAGTGGACACCTTTTTATTCATTCCTGATTTTAGAGGAAATGCTTTCAGTTTTCCCCACTTAGAATAACACTGGATATAAGTTTATCATAGACAGCATTTTTTTTTTTTTTTAGAAAACCACGAGTGTTTATAGAATCTTGTCATCACCTTCTGCAGTGCTGGTTCTGTGGTTGTGAATCATTTAAGTACATTTGTTCTGTAAGCGTCTCACAGCTCCTTCAGCATGGGCAGAAAACATCGCTGGGTCTGGTCATCTTGACTGTCAGACATTTGCTCTAAGGATTATGTTGCATCATTCCATGCCTGTCTGGTTTGAGGGTTCCTCTGTTTAGTCTGGGCATTCTGAGTTTGTCTTTGTGAGTGAGATGGCCTTCCACTCCAGGTTCAATTCACATGTGCTACTCAGCGGACCCTCTTCCGCTCAAGCTGTCTCTCTGTGGTGACACTTTTTTTTCTCTCATTATTAAGAACAATTATCTCATTTCTTCCCTATCTAGACCTTTCAAAGCGTGGGTCATACTACGACCTTCAAGAGCACACTGCAGCATTTTCAAACTGAGGGGATACGTCCTCAGATCCTGTACTTGAGAGGATGTTCAGTTTTGATGTCTGCTTCTGCAATGGTTTTCAAAACTCATTAGGGCATTAAGAGCTGAGGATGTAGCCCAGTGGTAGAGCTCATGCAGGGGGCCCTGAATTCAGTTCCAGTGACGCACACACCAAACACAGCTGGGGAGAAAAATAAGCTTTATCTGGGCAGCTTAGATAACCATCTTAACCCTGAAAGCGGCCATGCATTTTCAGTACCGCATTTGCTTGCATTCCTGGCGCAAAAGAAGAGAACCAGCTGTACAGATCAATGAAAGGAGAGCAGCAGGTGAAAAACCACGTGTTAAGCTCTGTAAACAAAGGTTTTTGGCAAAACAATAACCAAAAAACGTGAGAGAACTGAAAATTCAGTGGCGTGAAGCACCGTGCCTATCACAGTCAAAGAAGGCCGTGTGGTTGCAGGCCAGCACCACACAGATTTGCTGTTCGGTTCAGACAAGTGTGGGCTTTGTTGGTTTCCGGTATTGTTCATATTTAATTTGTATTCATCCTTTCATCAACTGTTCATCCGTCTTTTCTGACTGGGTAAGATCTTTAAAATACAGTTGATGCGTGGTTTTGGCATCGTGCGCTTAAGAAACACAATGCAGCCGTCTGAACCAATCCCAGTGGCCGAAAATATGAAGGACACACAGGCCTAGAGATTTATCGGCAACAGTCTTCCTGTTTTTACACGTTAAAATCCTGCTGGGAAAGGGATTCCTGCTGCATGAGCAGATTTCAACTGTTCTGTCACAAAAGCGTTTTCAAGCATAGCTCTGTGATGACAGACATGTTAATTTACCGCATCACAGTCCCTAGTCTGTCCTGTAACACACTATGCTCCTTTATACAACGTGCATTATGAAATACACGTTCTTTGTATAACTTATTTTCGAATACTACATATTGATGTCATATTAATGAGCGTCACGGCAGCTATAGCGTTTCCTCTACTGGTTTCAGACTGCCTTTAAATTCTAGCCTCGACCGATGAAAGGACCCGTGTGATCACGGGTCTCTTGCGTCTCACTCATTGTTGTTTAACATGAAAACCTCCAGTTCCAGCCAACAACGTATAAGAGCAACTTTCCCGGATTTTAATGATGGTCATTTGGGGAGGGGTGTGGGGAGATGAAACCTCAGTGTAGCTTTGGATTGCATTTCCCTGGTTGCTAAGGACGAAGGACTAACGACCTAAAAGCATCAAGTGACTGAGAAGCTCTGGGCAGGAAGTCAATGGACTGATGATACCTTTGGAAGCCCCTGATCCATACACAAAACCTGCTGCTACCTACCACTTCTAGACTACGGCAGAAATGACCTGCAGATGGACCAGACTCTTCTGTCCCCGAAGTTCCCTCTTTCCACATTTTATAAAACCTGTGCTGCAAAAGCTGAGATCAGCAAGTCTAGGAGCACCGACATTGATATCCGCCAGCCTCTCCCTGCTGACAGGTAGACTTGGCTTCCTAATGGACCTTTATTTGTTAAAGGTACATCTGCTTATGTGGACACAGATGGAGGCATTGGTGACTCGGCTCTAAAATCTTGTTTGCTGTTTATTTGCAGCCGGTAGGCACTCTGTCTGGGCTCAAACAAAGCAAAACCTTTCATCTCCTTGGCAGGTTGTTCCCAACGCACAAAAAGAACAGTAGAAATGATTATGACAAAGGCACTGCGCCGTATTTAAAAGGCCAGGCAGCTACCCAGCCGTCATACATTTTTCTTACTCACAGTGCAGAGGTAAAATGCTCTTCCAAAGATGGTCCTGGCTCTTGCTGTATGTGAGAGTTGGTATCGTTCTGGGACCTGAACCGAGCGACCCTGAGCAACATGGGAAAAGTCATTGCTATCAGCTTCACAAACTTAACTGCAACTTCGCTGAAGCAGAGCGGTTCTGCCGCAACCTGAGAGGACACCTGGCCCACACTTGGAACCCAAAGCTTCAGGCCGTCATCCAAAAGTTCCTGAAAAAAGAAACAATAATATGGTGGGTGGGGGAAAACCTAAACCAACTGAGGAAGCCTCCTCCCGGGATAACCCAGCCAGGTAGGGCTCTGGTGTGGTGTTGAGGAAACAAACCTCCTTGTGTTTTGTTCTAGGGAGAAAGAAGGTGACCTTTAATCTTTCCGCTTTTATATTCAGAAAAAGGGCTGACTTGACAATCCTCTCTCTCTCTCTCTGCAGGTTTTCCACTCTCGTGCAACCGCCTTCATTTGTCTCTATAGCAAAGGCAATGGGTCGCCCCCCCCCACCCCCAGACACTGTTTCTCTATGTAGCCCTGGCTGTCCTGAAACTCATTTTGTAGACCAGGCTGGCCTTGAACTCACAAGGCTTGTGCCACCACCGCTGGGTGGCAATAGGCTTTTGTTTTGTTTTGTATTTGAGACAGTTTTGCTTTGTTTTGCAGGATGTCCTGAAACTTGGAATTTAGCCCAGACTGGCCTCCAACTCTCAATCCCCCATCTCAGCCTCTTGGTTTTTGTCTTTCCAGGTATACAACTAGCTCAAGATCCTAGAGAGGAAAATCTTCTACAGTGACTTTCTTTGTTTTTTATTATTATTAATTAATTCAATTTACATCTCGGGCATAGGTCCCTCCCTCCTCTCCTCCCAGACCACCCACTCTCCCGCATCCCCCCCCCATTTCCTCAGAATAGGGGAACCCTCCTATCCAGACAGTCCCATGGTAGGGGGAGTGATCAAAATAACATAGTCCATATCAGAGATATCCCATACTTCTCTGACTATTGGGCCCACATGGAGCCTAAAATGCCCATCGGTTATTTATAAGTAGGGGAGCTAGTTCCATACCATGCATTGTCCTTGGTTGGTGCTTCAGACTCCATGGGCCCCTCTAGGCCCGAGTTGATTGGCTCTGATGGTCCTTGTTCCCACTCTTCCACCATTCTTTGTTATCCTTGCCTCCAAATTTCCCAAAACACAAGCCAGGAAAGAAATTACCCATTTGTTGTCTTTCTTACAAAATTAGGTACCATAATCTCGCAGTTTTAGAGAGAAAAAAAAAAAAATCCAAGAATTTATTATATCATCATTTCTCTGTTCATGTCTAGGTAATTAATTCTAAGCTCTGTGATTAAAAACATATAAATATTAAAGAGTAACCAATAATATGTAGGGAGAAGTCATAAATTTGCATTTGCTGGAAGGGGGATAAATGGGGCTTTCTTTCATAGGGAGTACGTGTGTGTGTCACACTGGTGCCACGGTGTGTGTGTGTGTGTGTGTGTGTGTGTGTGTGGAGGCTAGGGATCAGCCTCACTTATTTGTTCTCACCTTCACTTGGTAGGAGACAAGGTCAGTGTTGTTGTCTACCCCAGGCAAGCTGCCCCACGGGTCTCCGGGACTCTCTTTTCTCCGCCTCCCATCTCACCTAGGAGCGCTGGGGTTACAGACACACAGGCTGCCGTGCCTGGCTCCCCCTGGGCTCTGGGGATTTGAACTCAGATCCTCACACTTGTCCGGCAAGTGCCTTGCCCCCTGAGTTGTCTCCCCTGCCTGACTTTGAAGAATGAGGCTTAACTGAGTCTGGTGCCCCTCCAGGAGGTGTCGCTGACTTCAGGGCCCCGAAGGTTGACATGTGCAAGTCCGTGGTCACAGGCCCTGACAATATCTACCAACTGTGGGACCATTGCAAAAAGAAGCACCATTTCATCTGCCAGACTGGTGAGTGACAAAGCCACAGCAATCTCAGCTTCGAGACTGATTTTAGATAAGGAATGCACGGGAGAGGATTTAGTTTAGCTTAGTTTGTTATTTTGTTTTGGTTCTTTCGAGACAGGGTTTCTCTGTGTAGCCTTGGCTGTCCTGGGCTTGCTTTGCAGAGGATTTATTTCAAATAGTCAGTAATGGACCATAGGGCAGATACATGAATTTCTCATTTTTTGTATCTGAGTTACATTTTTTAACTTGTTTTGTGTGCCTGGGGTAGGGGTACACGTGTCTAGTGAACATATGGAGGTCAGAGGGCATCTTGAAGGCGTCAGTTCTCTCCTTCCACCATGTGAGTTCTGGGGTTTAAACTAAGGTCATCAGGCTTGGTGGCAAACGCCTTTTCTCTTCGAGCTGTCTCTCCAGCCTGCAATTTTTATTCTCATGACACCGATCATCATAAGACGCTGCCTCCCAAAAGCGAGTGGTGCCTTCACACATCCCACTGTGCTAGTTGCTGGTTGAAGTCCTCTTGTGGTTGACTTGGTTGAAGTGCAGGAGAAATTGAGTTAGGAGCTTTCACTTGCTGCATGTGAGCCCCTAGTCTGGTCAGCCCTGGACTGTGGAGACAAAAATGGGAAGGCAGACAGAATGTGGTATAGGAAAGTGAAAAGACAAAAGAGGCCATGATCTCTTGGCAGTGTGCTTCCCTGGAGCAGGAAGATCAGAAAGTGTGCAGCATTGTCTGTGTGTGTATGTGTGTCTGTCATTTTGCGCACATGAATTCAGGTTCCTGTAGGGGCCAGAAGGCAGAGGCATTGGAACTCCCCCTCCCCCAACGCGGGGTGGGGGTGGATGGAGTTATAGGCAGATATGAGCTTCCTGACATGGATACTAGGAATCAAACTCAGGTCCTCTGAAAGAGCAGTGTGCGTGCTTATCCACATTTTTAATAAGTGACGTTCCTGGCAGCAGCATCTGCTTTCATAAAGCACTTAGTCTTGGCCCAGTAGATTCTCAAAGTCCCTACAATATCTCAGACAATCTGGACAAAAATTTCATTCCACTTTTTTGAGGGGAAAGGTAGGCAGGGGGAAAAAAAAAGTCCCTTTGTTTGTAGCTCTGGCTGTCCTGGAACTAGGCTGGTCTCAAACTCAGTAAGATTCTTCCTGCCTCTGCTCCCGGAGTGTTGGGATTAAAGGTGTGTGCCACCATGCCCAGCCACTTCATTCTGCTTTTCAAATTTACAAATGTATTCTTGTTAACACATGAGGTGTCTGTGGCTAACGCCGAAACAGAACCCATTGCAGTATCTCTCTCTCTGTCCCAATAGAAAGATCATCTTCCTGAAGTAACAGCAGTGAAAGCACTCATTGCCTCAATTTAGTAAATGGCTAGCTTCAAGCCCCTCGTTCTTCACCATGCCGGGTTCCTTGTGTTCACTCCTCCTTTGCCATCACAGCTTGCTGCTATTGATGAGGCCAAGGTAGTAAGGCTGAATCCCTCACAAGTCAGCAGCCATTTTTTCCTCCTCACAAACTGCCTCCAGCTGTATTACCATTGTGAGTCATCTGGGTCCTTACAGAAGGTTGTTTGTCTGTCACAGCCCACCTCCATGTTTAAAAAAAGCAATTTAAATTAATGTAGCCTACCTGATGGCATGGGCACCAGTTTTGAATGAGAGTTGAATGTTTGGGCACTCTCAAGAATTCTTGGCTTTGGACTCTACAAACACAGTCCTCCCCACCCCTGTGTGGTCTCCAGCTTTGTTACGTGTCCAAAGATGACCTTGAACTTCTGGCTCTCCTGCTCCTACTTTCCCTTGCCAGAATAACAGGCCTACGCCACCACGCCCAGCCTGATGCCTAAACTTCTGTGCTTAGACATGCACAGCTCTGGAAATTGCAACGGAATTATCTCTGCAAATGGCATATAGTCTCTCTACTGGTGAATGAAGCAAAAATGAAGAACATGTACAGAGTGCTAGTCTTAAAAGATAGCATGAGAGTGTGTGTATGTGTCTAGAGTGATGGCTGGACCAGCAACGTCACTGTTGGGCTGAGGGTGTGACTCTGTGGTGCGGTGCTACTGCCTGGACCACCGCCAAAGCCGCTCCTGCCATTTCCGGACCCTGAGCTCAACCAACCAGAGTTACAAAACCACAAAGGAAAATGTGTTGTTCAGCATGTCCTTTCGTACAAGTATTTTAATCCTCTATTGCTTGCTCGTTGGCCCAACGAGACCCAGTTTTACGTTCCCTGAGTATACAGTCAGATGCGGCTATGGTCAGAGTGAAGGGGGTACTTCAGAATCTCCATATTGTCATTTAGATGAAAAGACTAAAAATCTTTGTGTTTCCCTGATTGTCACTCGAGTACATGCATGCGTGTGTGTGCGTGTGTGCGTGTGTGCGTGTGTGTGTGTGTGTCTGTGTGACGACCATTTGTGAACTTAGAGATGACATCATAACCAACAGATAAACTTCTGTGTTGGCTCCACACAGCTGCCTTTCCTCAGCACAGTGCAAGCAGTGAGAGAACTAAGCGTGGTCCGAGGAGACAAAAGAGAAAAAGAGGAGCACAGCCAGAGAGAAATATGTTCCCAGGTAACGTGTTCCTTCTCCAAATGTGTGACCCAATCCTCCCTGGAGGTTCCTGGAGCAGAGGTAAATCTGAATGACTTACTGCACCAGGAGCCAAGGCAGCGCCTGATTCTGTCTGTGTATCTGATTTCAATACTGAAGTCTGGACACCTTTTGTTCTTTGTGGTGCTGGCTATCAAACCCAAGGCTCTGTGCATAGGCAAGCACTCTATTGCCAAGCCACAGCCCAACTGCTATGTGTTCTCTCTCTCTCTCTCTCTCTCTCATGCTAATTGGGGAAGGTGCTTTTGTCTGAAAACACTTCAGTCTTATCCACGTTGGCTGATTAGAGAGCGCACCAGACAAAGGGTAAAAATGAGACAGATTTACGGTGGATGAGAGAAAGAATCTTGTGAGAACATGTGTACATGAACACACACACTCACTACCAAGTGAAGGACACAGGTGAGATGGCTCAGCAGGTAAAGGCATGTGCCATGCCAGCTTGGTAACTTGAGTTCAATCCCTAAAACCCATGAAAGACTGAATGAAGAGAACAAACCCCACAAAGCTGGGCCCCACACATGTGCTAACATGGCACACTAATAACGAATTAGGATTTTTTTAACTTCTTAATATGGTTAATGTACCTCTTTAACCCCACACCCAAGATTTTCTTAGTCTAATCTGAGGGATATTATTCAACTCATACTTTTTCCCCTGGCAGTAATGGAGATTGAATCTAGGGTCTCACCCATACTGGGCAAGTGCTCAGCTACTCAGCTAAAAGCCCAGCCCTCTAAAATAGCACTTTTTTCATGACTTTTTAAAAACTGTATTTTATTAATTCCCTGAGAATTTCATACAGTGTATTTTGATCATAGTCATTCTCCTCTCTTCCCTCTAACTCCTCCCAGATGGATTCCTACTTCTTTAAGTACCCCCAACTTCATTCCTTTTAGATTTTTTTGTTGTTGTTTTGTTTTGTTTTTGTTTTTCGAGTCAGGGTTTCTCTGTGTAGCCTTTGGCTGTTCTGGACTCCCTTTGTAAACCAGCCTGGCCTCTAACTCACAGAGATCCTCCTACCTCTGCCTCCCAAGTGCTGGGATTAAATGCACGCACCACCACCGCCCAGCTGTTTTGTTTTTTCTTAGCAATCAAGTCCTAGTTGTGCGCCCCTGTTTTCCTGGGGACCTACACTGGTGCTTGGCTGACTTACTGGGGGCCACACTCTTAAAGAAGATCGACTCTCAGAGCTGACTTCTCCCCCAGAATAGCCACTGCTTATAGCTGCCCGGCTAAGGAGAAGGGATTATAAATGCCTTCTGCCTCCACGCTAGAATGTTGAACATTTGACCTTGAGCGGGTCTTGCACCAGCAACCACAGCTCATGAGTGCAGCGGTCCAGTTGTTTCCTGAAGACACTGTTTCACTCTAGTCACCCCTGTCCTCTGGTTCTCGCCATCTCTCTGCCTCCTCTTTCTGGATGCTGCCTGATCTTTGCTGGGTGGTGAGTTACACAGGCGCTCCGTTCGAGGCTGAACACCCCTCGGTCACTTACTGGCTGCACAGGGATCAGTTGTGAGCATCTGAATTGACCACCATGCTCTACAGAAAGACACCTCTCTGACGAAGTCCTTTCATTGTGTGTGTTTCGCCTGCTTGTATGGCTATGCCCCATGTGCATGCGTGGTGCCCATGGAAGGTGTTGAATCCCTTGAGACTACAGTTACAGATGATAGTGAGCTGCCAATCAGACCCGAATCCCCTGGCAGAGCAACCAGTGCTTCTAAGGGCTGAGCCATTAGGCTCCCTTAATAATCCTTAAAAAAACAAAACAAAACAAAACAAAACAAAAAAAACAAATTCTTTTTTGCTGTTGTTGTTTTTATCAAGACAGGCTTTCTCTGTAACCTTGGCTGTCCTGGACTCAATCTGTAGATGAGGCTGGCCTTGAACTCATAGCGATCTGCCTGCCTTGAGTGCTGGGGTTACAGGCATGCACCACCATGCCTGGCTAAAAAAGCAAAAAGTTTTAAAGATTTATTTATTTATTAGTTTACAGTGCTCTGCCTGCACGCCAGAAGAGGGCACCAGATCTCATTTTAGATGGTTGTGAGCCACCATGTGAATGCTGAGAATTGAACTCAAGACCTCTCTGGAAGAGCAGCCAGTGCTCTTAACTTCTGAGCCATCTCTCCAGCCCCACCAAAAAAAGCAAAATTTTAACTCATTCCATGAGAGACTTCAGCCAGACTCCAAGTGCGGGGCACCTTTCCTTCTTCACATGTCATCATAACTTTCCCTGTCTTTTAACACATCTTCCTGCCAAGATGTTAATCCAGGAAAGCAAGAGGAGAGAGTTTACATTTACTTGGTAACAAGCCAGGAGAAACACACTGAAGACAGAATCTTTGTAGTTCACAAACTCTCTGCAATGGGCAGTCCTCACTGTCAGCCAAACTAGGAGGCTGGTCACCTAGGAGACCAGTGATGGACAGTTCTGGATATGTCTGTCTGTACCAGTGTTCCCACAGAGCATGAAGGCCCACCCAGAATGTGGGGTGACACTGTCCCACGGATGTGGGGCTGCTCATCTGGAGAAAGCCAGAAAGCGCTGACTTTCTCCCCTCTCATTTCTTATCCTCCATATGTGAACTACTGAATCGGATCAGCTACGCCCGCACCGCAATGACGAGTCCCAATAAACGTTTCTCGCTTAAGTTGTTAGTGTCAGGCATTGTGTCATAGTGACAGGAGTAACTACGGCTCACAGTGGGCCCCACAACTTCCTCCGGAGCCCATAAACTACTCCTTGTGCTAATTGGCTGCCTAAGAAAATTTAATTGAAAGAACACAGAGGCTCTTCCTAAATGAGGAGCCTGTGCCGCTCTGACTCCTGTAGCTGCTCCTGTAACAGCCATTCCCTGACCAGCTCTGTAGGTGGTCTGGACCACCAACACTCCCAAGCTCCGAGTTACCTGACTGCTACCAGCCATGGCTATCTTAAAGGAAAATGTGGGAGGAGAAAGAAAGCAATGATGAGGGGGCTGGGGACTTGGCTCAGTGATAGAGGACTTGCCTAGTAGCATGCAGGAGGCCCTAGGCTCAATCCCTGGCCACTGAGGAGAAATGCAGACAAGCAAGAATGGTAGCCTGATAAAATCTATAAATGATTATTTTCTGGATTATACCAAGTTAACTATATACAGCTTTGCCTTCTTATTTCTCTAGGAGGTGTTCCTCTGCCAGGCTCATGCCACCAGCGAGGTCCTCCCAATCCAGCTCCTCCTAATTCCGTACGTACCGTAGCCACAAGACTCGGGTGAAGTATTAATCTCTCGGCTCTCTGACAGGTCCTGCCAGGAGGAGTTTACTGTCTCTTAGAGTGTGCTGGGTACAGCTTGCTAGGAAGGAAAGCGCAGGGAGGAGTTAGGATAGCGGGTGATCTGAAGAAGGTACTAGCACCCGGTCTTTGTGCTTTAGTCAGATACAATGACCACCTCCATGCTGCCGTTCCTTTGCCCCCCCCCCTCGCCCCCCGGGTTCATTCAGAGAACTTGTGGCATCTTTTACAAACATGCTTGGGGGGCTGCAGAGATGGTGAGAATTGAACTCACCACCTCCATGCTGCCGTTCCTTTGTCCCCCCCCCACCCCCCGGTTCATTCAGAGAACTTGTGGCATCTTTTACAAACATGTTTGGGGGGCTGCAGAGATGGCTCAGCGGATAAGAGCACTGTCTGCCCCTCCAGAGGTCCTGAGTTCAATTCCCACCAACTACATGGTGGCTCCCAACCAGTCTATACTGGAATCTGATGACTCTTCTAACCCACCTTTCTTTCCTGGCATTCTATGTCCTCCTCAGATGGCTTTGGCCCCTTCGGATGTCCTCAGACATGTTGACAGAACACACTTTTTCTACATACTCACTCTCAGCTCTGGGTGCTGGTCTGAAGCAAAGCCTTTCTCGCCCATCTTTTTGCCTGGATGTTTCCTTCACAGCCTGTATTCAGTACTTGATGTAATCTATCAGTCTCCACTCCCAGGAGGCCCTAGGAGGCCAAACACTAGGGTCACTTTGTTCAGTTCTCCAGAATACAGCCTGACACATAGTAGGTGTTTATTAAGTTATTGAATAACGGACAGTAAACCCATTGCTCTTAATGTGCAGTGCGGGCCGTGTTCTCTCAGAGGTATTTGACGGCAGTATGCTAGCTGTGTCCTAAGGACACGAGAGGTCCAGAGGGAAGACAGAGTACTGGCCCAATGACGATGCACTTGACACACTAAAATCCAGCCTCTTTTTTTTTCTTTCATGTTTTTATCTTTCAGTCTAAGACACTGTGCTTCCAGCAAGTTTCTTCAGCCACACCAAAGACGGCAACCCCATCTTCAACCAGAGCTTTACAGGTGACATCAGCCACACCAGCACCCAGCATTCCACCACAGGTGACATCAGCCACACCTGCACCCAGCATCCCACCACAGGTGACAACAGCCACGCCTGCACCCAGCATCCCACCACAGGTGAGAACAGTCACACCTGAACTCAGCATCCCACCACAGGTGACAACAGCCACACCTG
>NW_026596034.1:25652860-25684205 GCF_907164565.1 Psammomys obesus
AGGTGACAACAGTCACACCTGAACTAAACAGCCCACCACAGGTGACAACAGCCACACCTGCACCCAGCATCCCACCACAGGTGAGAACAGCCACCCCTGAACTAAACAGCCCAACACAGGTGACATCAGTCACACCTGCACCCAGCAGCCCACCACAGGTGACATCAGCCACACCTGAACTCAGCAGCCCAGCACAGGTGACAACAGTCACACCTGAACTCAGCATCCCACCACAGGTGAGAACAGCCACACCTGAACTCAACAGCCCACCACAGGTGACAACAGCCACACCTGAACTCAACAGCTCACCACAGGTGACAACAGTCACACCTGAACTCAGCATCCCACCACAGGTGAGAACAGCCACCCCTGAACTAAACAGCCCACCACAGGTGACATCAGCCACACCTGAACTAAACAGCTCAACACAGGTGACATCAGTCACACCTGAACTAAACAGCTCAACACAGGTGACAACAGTCACACCTGAACTAAACAGCTCAACACAGGTGACAACAGTCACACCTGAACTAAACAGCTCAACACAGGTGACATCAGTCACACCTGAACTAAACAGCTCAACACAGGTGACAACAGTCACACCTGCACCCAGCATCCCACCACAGGTGACATCAGCCACACCTGAACTCAGCAGCCCGCCATGGCCTGTAATGACAGAGGTCACCAGGACTGAATTCCCAATACCTGCTGGAAGATCTTTGACAGACATCACTTCAAGCCCAAAGGAAGACTCTCACCCAGGAGCCCTCCCCACCCATCCACACAAGTCATTTCAGAGAGCGTCCAATCAGGTAAGTCTGGAAAATGGAAGCTAACTGGGTAGCTTCACGACACTGAGAAGACAGGTCTGGGGATGTAGCTCAGTGGTAAAACACTGGCCTAGCATGTGCACAACCCCGACCCCGGGTTCAAGCTTCGCTATTGAAAAGTTAGTCATAAAAAGAGCACGTATGTCCTTCTATCATGATGTATCCACGGTTCTGATTTTTAAAAGCAGGAGAACTGTACACTGAAAGCAAAAGTGTTCAGAGTCCAAGTCTCTCCCAGCAGGTTGTGTGCCCTTTGCAGTACTTGATGGCTCATATTTATTTAGGACTCATAAATTCACCATTGGGAGGTGAAGGACCTCTGCTAGCCTGCCCCACTGTACCAGAGGTGCTAGAGAAAAAGTAAAGCCACCGGGACAAGGTCCTGAGAAGAATCCCACCCCCAAATCCTACTTTTAAGTGCATCCTGGCACTTTCCCATAAAAACACCCCATTTGCTCTGCTTCCTGAGGTAACGAGGTTCACTATTGTCTCCGAATTGTCTTCCACTAGGGAAGAATCAGCCTGCAGTAGCTTAAACCAAGGATGGGGGTTGGTTTCTTTCCTTAAATAAAAAAAAAAGAAGAAGCCAGAAATGTAGAATGAATATCCATAAGTGTTTATATATAGAACTGTTAAGAGAATTTAGTGATGTTGCCCAACTCAACAAAGTGTGTGACAATGAGAAAATTAAAAACAGGCAAGTGATGCAGCAGACACCTTTAATCCCAGTACTCAGGAGACTAAGGCAGGGGGAATGCAAATGTAAGGCCTGCCTGGGCTACATAAATATTAAGATGAGCCATCATGTGGTCCAGGTTACACTTTGGGTTCTAAAATACCAGATGAGGTATGTGTATCCACAGATAGCTAGGGCAGCATCCAGAAAGCCCAGCCTCCACGGGGTCATGGGGTAGCAGCTACAGCTCAGCTATATCTTCATCCTTTCTTATTTGCACCTCAGTTCATCAAAGCCAGGGTGATCTCAGTCCAGGGTGCCTCTATAAGGGACCTCTCCCACAAAGTCAGAAATCACCTATTGGACCATGTGACCCATGAGGATGGTGCTCTGGCTAGTCTTATGTCAACTTGATACTAGCTAGAGTTTTCTGAAAGGAGGGAACCTTATTTGAGAAAATGCCTCCGCAGGATCCAGCTGTAAGCATTTCCTCAATAAGTGATCAATGAGAGATGGCCCAGCCCATTGTGGGTGGTGCCACCCCTGGGCTGGTGGTCCTGGGTTCTCTAAGGAAGCAGGTTAAGCACACCATGGAGAGCAAGCCAGTAAGCAGCATCCCTCCATGGCCTCTGCATCTGCTCCTGCCTCCAGGTTCCTGCCCTGCTTGAGTTCCTGTCCTGGCTTCCTTCAATGATGGACTAAAAACTGCTCCTCCCCAAGTTGCTTTTAGTCACGGTGCTTCATCACAGCAACAGAATCCCTCACTAAGGCCGATGGGATCATGACCCACTGACTACTCTGTTCCCATCTGACACAGCATCTACAGAGTGCAGTAGGGCCTTGGCAAATGTCTCTTGAAGTGTGAGATATGCGGGGATGTACTCCAGAAATCAAATAAGTAGTTGGGTTTACATAGCAGCCAGTAAAGACTGGACTTCAAGTAGAGAAGCCTCACAAGATTGGGCCTTGTTCTGTTTACTCAGTTTGTCCTGGGAAGTATTCAGCACCCCACGTCCTGCTACACAGTACTTTGAGTTTTTTTTCCTTTTAAACATGAACTCTTTTCCCCAGTGTTGAGGCTTGAACTTGGGACCTTGTACTTGCTAGGTAAGCTCTCTGTGAACTCATTCCTAGAATCTTACCAGCAACCTCATCTGCTTTCAGATTATTCATTCCACAAAATTCTTACCCATCTTCACACATGTATGAAGGAGGTGAAAATCAATTTCACTCACTGGCAGGAATTCTTCCTAAAGTAACAGCCCTTTTGGAGCCTGTGGTTCATGAAACTTAAAATGTCATCCTTGGCCAGTATCCATTGACATGGTATACCAAACTCCAAATGCATGATAATAATTATGTATAAATAATTTTGACAAGATATTTTTTTAACTTTTTTATTACATCCATTTATTTATTTATATATGTGGGAGTGTGGGTGTGTACATGCCATGTTACTTATGCAGAGCTCAGAGGACAACTTGTAGAAATCAGTTCTGTCTCTTTGCCCTGTGGGTTCCGGGGACCCAACTGGGATCATTCAGTCTTAGCAGTAAGTGCTTTTATCCACTGAGCCATCTCTCCAGCCTGACAAAAGATCTTCTCTTCCCAACAGGTCACAGATGAGACAGCAGGGAAACTGATCCCAGCAACGGCTGCTTTTCAAGCTCGCAGTGAATTCCAGAAAGCTTGTGCCATTCTCCAGAGACTGCGAGACTCCCCTCCAACATCTTGCACACTGGCTCAGGTAAGGAGAAAGGTGGAGGTATTTCGGCAGCAGTGAGAAAAGGAAAAAAATGTAAGTAGGGGCTGTGCCCTCAGCAGAACTGGGAATCATAAAAGAACTTGATGGAAACAGAGCTGAGTACCAGCAAATAGTACTGCATCTTTAAACATGAAGTGAGTGTGTTGATGGGCAGTGGTAATCTCAGAGTCACAGTTTGTGTTCATTGGTGCGTTGACCAGGTTACCTCATCTGATACGGTCGTTAGGAGAAATTATGAGACAAAAGTAGATTCGGAACTTGCTGTGGATACGATGGGACGGTTTTGAGACCAGAGTTGAAACAACAATGCTCCTGACCTCGGAGCTTTCTGCACCCAGGCTTGCTGACATCATTTCCCCATAATTGGCCAGGCTGCTTCTTATGTAATGGAAGGTGGTAGCATAAGAAATTCAATGTTTTTTTTTTCTATTTTTTTGAAAATGTATTTATTTATTATTTATACAGTATTCTTCATGCACATATGCCTACAGGCCAGAAGAGGACACCAGATCTCATTATAGATGGTTGTGAGCCACCATGTGGTTACTGAGAATTGAACTCAGGACCTCTGGAAGAACACCCAGTGCTCTTAACCTCTGAGCCATCTCTCCAGCCCCCCCCCTTTATTTATTTTTTAACATTTGTAAATATACTTCAATAAGCATGTCTCTGAGTTTTTGCTGCTTTGGTTGGTTGATTTGGCTCTTTGTTGGGAGGAGCGGTTGTTTGTTTTTGCATTTTCTATTCTGAGACAGGGTCTCGTGTATCCCAGGCTTGTCTCAAACTTGATATGCAGCCTACGATAACCTTAAACTCTTAATCCTCCTTCCTCTACTACCGCAGTTCCAAGGTAACAGATATGCACCAACACACCCAGTTTATGTGGTGCTGGGACTCAAGCCCAGGGCCTCATGCATGCTAAAAATAACTCTACCAAGTGCGCCAAATTTCCATGCTGCCTGGGTTTTTCAATTACAGACATAACACATTTTTAGGAAGAAATCGAAGCAGGGCAGGTACAATAATGAGAAAACACCCTCCACACACACACACACACACATACTCCTTTGTCCCTACAAAACCCATCAGATAGATGGGATCATTGTTCCCTTTACCTTTGACCGGCTGTGAATAACTATGTACATACATATATACATACATACTGAGTTAGTGGTATTTTCCTTTAACCCCAGCACTATGAAGGCAGAAGCTAGTGAATCTCTGTGAGTAAATACACCATCCTGGTGTACATAGTAAGTTTTAGGACAGGCAGGACTCTTACACAGAGAGAACGTGTCTCAAAAAACCAAATAAATAAATAAATAAAATATACAGATATTTTTATGCCTTTGACCCTTATTGTTTGTTTATTTGTTTGTTTTTGCTTTTTTTTTTCAAGACAGAGTGTCTCTGTATAGCCCTGGCTGTCCTGGACTCACCCTGTAGACCAATCTGGCCTTGAACTCACAGAGATCCCCCTGCCTCTACCTCCCTGGGATTAAAGGCATATACCATCACCGCCCGCTTCTTTTAACTCAACACATTGCCACAGGTATTTTTCCCCATCTGTCTGCATAGATTAACCAACTAGTGTTCATCTGAATTTTTTTGTTCATTCATGAAAACAGCCTACCTATGTGCAACCTTGTAAGTACATTGAATACTTACGCAAATACTTCTGAGTGTTACAGCAGCACGTAGACATGATGACGGTATGAAACAGGTATGAAACATACATGAAACAGGTATGGCCAAATTGTTCTCCTAAAAGATACTGTTTTCATTTCCACTGCGGCCCCGAGTTCTCATTTTTTGGCAATTTTAAAAGCAAGAAAGGAAAGAGAAGGTGTCTCAGTT
This sequence comes from Psammomys obesus, assembly GCF_907164565.1. Taxonomy (NCBI): domain Eukaryota; kingdom Metazoa; phylum Chordata; class Mammalia; order Rodentia; family Muridae; genus Psammomys; species Psammomys obesus. The sequence continues at coordinate 25,657,989 of NW_026596034.1, forward strand.
AGGGTTTCTATTGCTGTGATCAAACACCGTAACCACAAGCAACTTGAGGAGGAAAGGTTTGTTTGTCATATGGGTTACAGTCCATCATCAGGAACCTGGAGGAGAAACGGAGGCAGAGGCCATGCAGGAATGTAGCTCACTGCTTACTCGCCATGGCTCTATAGATTTGCCAATCGTTGATGGTGTTTTCTCAACTGAGAGTCCTTCTTCTCAGTGACCCTAGCTTGTGTCGAGTTTACGATAAACAAACAATGTGCTGATTTCTAAGGAAGCCAAGCTTCCCTTCATGAGCTTGTATATTTGAAGCTGTCTATGACTTGGCTTCTGTTGGCCCTTATACTTGGTCCTGAACCTGAGGATGTGTTCCGCCATCGAGACATATCTGCCGCCCTATCCCCCTTAGGTTCTCTGAATTGCTTTGTGCCTTCATTCTGACTTCTGTTTGACTGGTCTTATTTGTTAGAGGCCATTATTATTATTACTACTATTTGTTATTGTTGTTGTTGTTGTTTTGGGGTTTTTTGAGTCAGGGTTTCTCTGTGTAGTCTTGGCTGTCCTGGACACACTTTGTAGACCAGGCTGGCCTTGAACTCACAGCAATCCATGTGCCTTTGCCTCTCTGAGTGTTGGAACTAAAGGTGTGCACCACCACACCCACCTGAGACCTTTATTAGGCTGTTAACCATACTTCAAATTTTGTGCCAGTACCTTATTTTTAAACTTCTGTCTATGTTTGTTTGTTTGTTTGTTTGAGACAGGGTTTCTCTGTGTAACCCTGGCAGTCCTGGAACTCACTCTGTGGACCAGGCTGGCCTTGAAGTCATAGAGATTCACCTGCCTCTGCCTCCTAAATGCTGGGATTAAAAGCAAGTGTCACCACTGTCTGGCTGATATATTGATTTTTACAAACGCTTTTAATAAATATAACTTTGAAAGGAAGTAACATTTCAAAATAAAAATAGTAGTACCTAAAGTAGATGTCCAGTAAGCATTAAAATTGCCTCACATTTCTTTTTGTGTAGCTAGTTGATTGGTTGGATGGTTTGAGACAGGGCCTTACTGTGCAGCCCAAGTTAGTTTTGAACTTACTTGCCATCCCCCTGTCTCTGCCTCCTAGGTCCAGGGATCACAGGTGTGCACCACTGCACCTGGCTGCTTAGCCTTTTTCACTCCATTTGTTTTATATGAGAATGGCCCGCACAAAAGAGAACTGATGTTTTCTCTTGTTTTTAGAACTTATCTTCCTGTCAGGTAGTGGTGGCCCACACCTTTAGTCCCAGTATTCAAGGAAGCAGAGGCAGGTGGTTCTCTGAGACTGAGGCCAGCCTGGTCTACAGAAAAGAAAAGAAAAAAATCTCCCTGGTCTCTGTTTTCCAGTTATCTTGAAGATTTTGATGCCACCACCCATGCCTTCCAAAAGAGCCCACCACTGAGCATTTGGCCTGGATTGCTCTTTTCCCAAGCATCCCTCTTTTAGTTTGATTTTGTTCACTTAAACAGCTTGTCTACTTAGCACTCGGTGTACCTTAGAACAACATGAAACACGGTCCTCTCCCGTAGCTGGCAAGGAATCCTGTATTTTTCTTGCCTGCCAAATGGTGGTGTTTTGTTTTGTTTTGTTTTGTTTTTAATACATTTGAACCGTGTAATAGAGATTGAACTTCGGGGCTGGGAAAGTAACTCAGTTGCTGAAGTACCCGGGCACAAACACACATCTGAAGCACCCTTGTAAAAGCCAGTGCTTGCGTTGAACACACATACCTACGTAGACAGAGGAAGGGAGGGAGGGAGGAAAGAAGGGAGGGAGAAAAAGAGAGAGAATATTGAGCCGCTTATAAGAAGGCACAAATAACTTTAAAACAGTCACACGTAGCTACATGTGTTTCCTTTCTGGCATCCCTAGATCAGTGTGGCCAATTCACTCATGGACCTGAGTGAGCAGTTGCTGATGCTCCTATTTCAGAAAAATGACAGCTGGAGCCTCAAAACTCCGGCGGTTAGCTGCCTCTTTCAGTCTCTTGGAAATTTGATAACAATCCAGAAAAAAAGCCAGCAGATGGTTTGGCAAGACAATGAGCAGGTGGGTGTGTTCTCTGCAGGTGGCCAGCTCTGCCCGGAACTCTCACCCCAACATCAAGTCACACAGCCCCTCCCCAGTCTTCAAAGGTCTCTCTCCACCCACCGGTGGGCAGAGGCTAATCAAGTGAAAGGGACTCAGTGAAGCCTATCACAAACCCTCAGGGAGATACTCAACACCCTCAGCTTTTAGGAAAGTGCAAATTAAAAAATAAGAGGCTGGATAGGGTGGTGCACGCCTGCCACCCAGTACCTGGGACGCTAAATCTCCATCTAAATGCAGGTTGAAGACGTGCTGGAGACGTCGTTGATGGCCTTGGGGGAGATCCACAAAGCATTTTGCCAACAGAGCCTGTGTCCTGAGCCAGCAGTGACCTTGACCTCTTCCACTGCTACCCTGATGTTGAGCAGGTAAACCGGCTGGAGGAATGGGGAAGTTTCATTTCGATTTTGACTTCTAGAGATTGATTTGCATTTAAATTTTTTTTTCAGTCAAAATGTGTCATCTTTGCCTCTGAGCACCTACACTCTGGGGGAGCCTGCACCCTTGAGGTTAGGCTTCCCGTCGGCACAAGCGCTGAAGGAGCTCTTGAATAAACATCCAGGAGTGAACCTTCAAGTGAGTACGAACCGAACCGGACTGAGATGGGAACGAAATGGTCTGTGATGGCTATGTGGGGAGGTAGGGGCGGAGAGTGCACACCTCCTGGGCTAGAAAGATTTGTTTTGCAAGTCTCAAAAAAAAAAAAAAAAAAAAAAAAAAAAAATCAGGAGGGAGCTTGAGAGTGAGTTTCTGTGTCATGATTTGAATTGATCTCAACTTACCTACTAAAAAATTGGGATTATCTGAAGCATAACTAATTCAGTGTAACACACACACACACACACACACAGTATTGGGGTGCAGAATATTTGTTCCCTAGTATAAAAGAACAAATGTATCCGAACGATTTGGAGGGTCCGAAATGCAGCGCTCTCATTGTCTCTCATCAGGGTTAGGATGCTTAGCTCCTTCACTTGCCACATTGTGGGGGAATCCCAGCATTTAGTTTATGGCTGCTACCTTGTAATCTGTTGTGGGACTGGGACTGGTTTATGAACAACTTGGCAGCTGGAGAAACTGGAATTTGCTTCCTCTGCAGGTAACAGGTCTGGCTTTCAACCCTTTTGAGGCTTTGGATGACAGGAACATTGTTGGAAGTATTGGAAATGTGCTACTGAGTGATTCTAACCAATCGATCCGAGTCCACAATTTAATAGAAAATATTGAGGTACAAGTATCTTGATGGAAACAGGACATGCTGGGAAAGAGGAAACAACTCAGCATTTTACATTCATGTCAGAGCTAAGTACCTGGCACATGCCTTTAATCCCAGCACGTGGGAGACAGGCAAGAAATCTCTGTGGGTTCAAGGCCATCTAGGATACATAGTGAGTTCTCTGTGGCAGAAAGGCTACCCAGTAAAAAGCCTGTCTTTTAAAGTATTTTATTACAAAGTATTTTATTACACATCTTCGAAACCCTCACAAAGAGGTAGACCTAATCAGTCCGAGGACAAGTCTCAAAGACTACTAATCGCTGGCTTTGTGCTGTCCACTAAGACCCAACAGAGAAGCCTTAGGAAGTTTGTTACCTCATCACTACCAGGAAAACAGAAAGGCTCATCTTAAGCTGGAGTGTTAACGCTCTCTCTTTCTAGATCATGCTCTGGAGAAACGCCAGCATGGAGACCCAGCCCACCACCCTCAACGCAAGCACAGACTATTTCACAGTCACCGTGAATGTCACTTCCTTGGAGAAAACCCTCATTGTGACCATCGAGCCTGAAAGTCCCCTTCTAATGATACTCTACCTGGGCTTCCAGGACCAGCCTGACCACATTGACTTCTACCTCAACATCAGCTTTCCAAGGAGTCAGGTGTGGCAGAAAGGTATTGGCCATCAGATGTCTGAAACTTAATTGGTGATACGTTTTTCTTATTTTTAACTTGGGAGTGTGAGGTAATTGTAGGTTCACAATTGTAGCTGTGAGAGGAAACAGCACACTTGCTTTCTAACCAGCCCTCCTAATGGCCGAGCCACAGGGGATGACCTTGACACAATGGCCTATCAGTAGATTGTCCCAGAATTCCATACATTCATCTCTCTGCATATGTGCACTTTGTCTTATGTAATTAAAGATAGGTTATGTGATGCATGGAGAAATAATTATGTAATATATATACACATATACATGTAGAGAGAGATATCATATATATGGTAAAGCAAATTTTATAAAATGCTAATTGTAGAGCCTGGTGATAACATGAATATATGCTATGAAACTTAAGTTTCAGTGTAGTTGAAAATATCTATAAGCACATTAAGGACTGGGGTGTAGCTCTGTGGTAGAACATACGTTTAGTATGACAAGGCCTGAGTTCAATCCTTAGGATGAAAAAAAAAGTTGAAGAAATAAAATTCTAGTACCATGGGCCATACCATGCAAGCTCAATAAGATAAAGATGAATGCATATGACATACACATCCCAATTTTATTTTTAATCTTAGATCTGGGTAAGGGTCAGAGATCAAGTAAGTCTTGATATGAGACAAAATGACATTCCTAGAGAAGTAAGGGATCTTTGAAAGCAGAGCTAAGGGTGTAGCTCAGTTGGTAGAGAGCACACACAAAACCCTAGGTTCCATCCTAAGCACTGCTGTTTTAGTTTTGGTTTTTCTAAAGAATTTTTTCGATAATATCAATAGTTAAAGTTTTCTGAGCAGCTGAGTATAGTTGCCATAATCCTAGCATGTGGGAGGTGAAGGCAGAAGAATCGAGGGTCAGAAGCTATCCTTGGCTATATAAGGAAGCTGGAGGCCAACCTGACCTACACAAAATAAAATTCTGAAAGGTTATAGATATGGCTCCATGAATAAAATACCTGCCTGCTCAAGTATGAGGTCCTGATCTTGGATTCCCAGAATCCATGTAAAAGCTTAATATGTATGTCCTTATCTCGTGGGGAACAGTGGTAGGCTCCTAATACTTACTGACCAGCCAGCCTAACTGAATTGATGGGTCCTAGTTCAGCATGAGACCCTAAAGTGAAGAGCAATCAAGGAAGACACCGAAAGTCAATTTCTGGCCCCATACACAAGGACACACACACATGAGCATACATATGAATAAGTATGTACTATGCACACACACACACACACACACAAATTTGAGTTACATTAGTGATGCCTAGATTTGCTTGATCCACCTCTATGCTCTATGGATATAACTTTGAAATGTATTGGAAAGTCTCAAAATCTTTTAGAGTTGGAAGAACCATTGAGGTCATTACCTGCTGTAAAGATGAGGAAACTGAGGCCAGGGAGATGAGGTGACTTGCCCTGACTATTGATGGCCACCAGGACAGAACCAGGCCTGACACACAGTCTCATGGGAAATCCAGTTTCCTGCCAACACTGTGTTTGCATCCTTCCTTTCTCCTTGAGTGTGTCACCAAAATCCTCAGTCTATCACCTAAGATGGGTGATGATGTTTGTCTTTTCATGCCTGCATGTGTAATGGGGGGAGGGGTTGTGGAGGAGTCAGGGGATTCTGATACTGATGTTGAACATCTTCATCAATCACTTGTTTTCCTTATTCTCAAAGCGAGATGTCTTAATTAAAACCAGAGCTTGCCAAGATGTTTAGTCACAGTAGCCAGCTTCCCTAGGGATCCCCCTACCTCCCAAGGCTGGGATTATAGCCACCCAACATTTGTGTGGGTTCTGGGCATCTGAACTCTGATCCTCCTGTTTGCATGGCAAGAACTTCACTATAACTGCTAAGCTAGCTCTTAGCCTTTTTTTTTTTTTTTTCTTAAGTTAGTGTCTCATAGCCCAGGCTGGCTTCAAACTCACTACATAGCCAAGAGTGAGACTGAACTTCTGATATACCTATCTCCATCTCGCAAGTGCTAGTATTATAGATTTGTACCATCATGATGGGTTTGTTGGTGCTGGGGATCAAGCCCAGGATTTCATATACACTAGGCAAACATTCTCATCACTGAGCTACACCCCCCGCATGTCTTACCCACTGTTAGATCACTGTGAATGACCACAGCAGCTCTTATAAAAGGAAAGTGTTTAATCGGGGCTTGCTTACAGTTTCAGAGGTTCATTATCATCATGGCAGGAAGCATCGAAGTACGCAGGCAGACATGGTGCTGGAGAAGTAGCTGAGAGTTGTATGTTGAAGTGGTTTTTCCTCCTGACCCTAAGTTCCCAGGATAAAGACTTCTGAGACTCAAAATATATTTACAAATACCTAGGCCATGTAGCTAGGCTCTTCTCTGACTAGCTCATAACTTAAAATAACCCATTTATGCTGTTCTACATTCTGCCATGTGGCTGGTTACCTCTGCACAGGTACCATGGGTCTGTCCTCTTCACATCTTTCTGAGCCTGCTCTATCCCAGAATCCCTTCTGCCTGCTAGATGTCTCACCTTCTATTCTACCCTTTCCTATAGGTCATAGTTTGTTTGTTTGTTTGTTTGTTTTTGACAGGTGTTGCATCCATATAGACACAAGATATTCTCTCTATGGTTTTATATCCAGATATATAGGCAGCAGGAAGAGAGAGACACTGGGCCTAGGTTGGGCTTTTGAAACATCAAAGCCCATACTCAGTGACAAACTTCCTTCAACAAAAAAAGGCCGTACCTCCTAATCCTTCTCAAGTAATGCCATTCCCTGATGACCAAGCATTTAATAGCTTTTAATATAATAATAGCTATATTAGCCATTAGGGGCCATGTTTATTCAAACCACGAAACAGTTTATGGTGATGGTTTAATTTTTTTTTCCTAGACCTCATAGTGCATTCCACTATGAGACCTAGATGTGCATAAAGCAAGAGAAAACGATCCCTTTACTGGAATGTATGTGATGCAGAGTTCAGGATGGTGTTAATGGTCTTTCTTTGCACATGTTTCTGGTGCTAGACTCGTAACCTCATTTATAAAATAATACAAATGAATAAGAGTAGCTGTGGGTCTGATAGGGTTTTTATCCCATTGGGAATACAACCCAGCGTTCTTCTCTGTCTTCAGATGAGGGATACACGTGGGTGCTGACACCAGAGAGCCTGCGGTACGGGACTGGCACCTACTATGTAATGGCTGTGGAGAATAAAAGCTCAGAGACGACACAGCATATGCCTACCCTGGTCTCAGTGGTAACAGCTGTCACCCAGTGCTATTTCTGGGACCGACACAACAGAACATGGAGGAGCGATGGATGCCAAGTAAGAGGGGGCTGGGGGACTCTGACCCTTCACTGCACTCCTCCCCCGACTCTCCTTAGGGTAGACCGGAAACAGCAGCAATCTGAAGGGAAACGAATCAGCCTAGGACCAAAGGGGAGGGTGGACCTTGGTAGCAGGCAGGCATGTGTCTAGAACAGTAGGCCCATGCTGTTTTTCTAATTCCCATCTCAACACAGCTGCAGGCAGGTCTGACAGTGCTGGGCACTGAGTGACAGCTGATGGCTGTAGATGAAAGACAGAAAGTAGATGCGGAAGTTGTATGCCCACTGTCCTGCATCTAAAATGAAATAAACCTCCTGCTGGACAAAAACAAAAAACAAAACTAAACAAACAAAAAACAGTTCTCAGCACCCACATGCTGGCTTACAGCCACCACTTGTAACTTTAGCTCCAGGGGATCCAGCGCCTTCTTCTGGCTTCCTCAAGCACACGCATACATACACACTGCAAACACATATGCACACATATACATGCATGCACACATAAATAAAAAAAATAAAAGTAAGCCTTAAGAAAAAGGAGAGCCGGGCAGTGGTGGTACACACCTATAGCCCCAGCACTTGGGAGGCAGAGGCAGGTGGAGCTCTATGAGTTCGAGGCCAGCCTGTTCTACAGAGAAAGTTCCAGGAGAGCCAAGGCTGTTAAATGGAGAACCCTTGTCTCAAACAACAAAAAAACAAACAAACGAAAAAAACCAAAAAAGGTGGGTAGAGGATAAGAATGCATTCTAGATTCTCTCACACCCCAGGCAGGTGGGGACAGGGAGTCACCTTTAAAGTCAGCATGTTTTTCATGGTGTTTGTTCTTTTCAGAAGACATCGTACCTCTCACTACATAGCCCAGTTTGGCCTCCAATTCTTGATCTTCCTGCTTTAGCTTCCCTGAGTGTTGGGATTACACTCATTCACCACCACGCCCAGTTTGCTCATTCTTGATCCTGTGGGTGGTGGCCTGATTTAATGTCTGCTTCAATAACACCACCAGATGCAAGGCCCTGGGAATCCTGAAGCTGTTCTTCAAAGGCCTGAGACTGGATCTGGGCGTGCCAGTGTATGCGTTTAATCCCAGCACTTGGGAGACAGAACAAGATCAGTTCAAGGCAAGCCTGGGCTACCTAGTGAGACCCTGTCTTTAAAAAATAATAAAAAATAACCTGAGCTTGGCAAGAAAAAAATGGAACTCTCAAGAAAGCAACAGCCTCAAGCAGTAACCTCTGGGTAGTTACTCCTCAGGCTAATCTCCCAGAAAGGCGCTTGATAAAAGCAGGTTCTGAGGTGGTGGCTGTCGGGGAGCCAGGCAGCACTCACCCACGTTTTGGGGTGCACTGGGGAGCAGACTGGAGATTTTCTATGCTCTTAGGACACAGCACTGATGGCAGAACTGCTGGGTTCTGCCCCATTGAAGCTCTCTAGGATGCTGTGTCTCCCAGTACAGGGAGAGAGGTACTCCTCTCTTTTTCCCACCCTGGAGTAGAGACTGAGCAGCCTCAAAATTAGGTCACAGAGGCAACATCCTCAAGAAAGGAGATCAGTCCTGCGGCCTCACGCTTGGCAGGGAAGCACTCGGTCAGTGAGTACACCTTACAGGCTTTTCATGCACCAGCCCAGACACACATTGGCAGCAGAGCCCCTTTGTTCGTAGTTACTGGCGCGGTTTTAAAATATACATTACGGAGACATGTTACACCATACGGAAAATTGCAGGAAATAACTTAAAAGTTTTAAACCTACCACTCAGCTTTTTCAAAGTGATTATTTTATAATAATGTACTCCAAGCCAGGCAGCGGTGGTGCACGCCTTTTATCCCAGCCCTACCGGAGGCAAAGGCAGGCGGATCTCTGTGAGTTCGAGGCCCGCTGGTCTGAAGTGTGATTCCAGGAGAGCCAGGGCTACACACAGAGAAACCCTGTTTCAAAAAAACCTAACTAACTAACTAAATAAATAAATAAAATACTTTAATAATAACTAATTCAGCTTTCTTTGTTTGCTTTAGTTTGTTGTTTTATTTTGAGACAGGTTCTAATTATGTAGCCCAGGCTTGTCTGAATCTCATAAAGATCCGCCTGCTCTGGCTCCTGAATGCGGGCCTTATCGGTGTGTTCCGTCACACCTGTCCCTCATTCAGAGGTTTAAAAATAATAAAACTCAGGAATAATAGACCTCCGTTCCCCTCGCTGTTCTCATTCCCCTCTTCTGTGGAGGGTGGCCGAGGTCCTGGGTTTGCTGTGCACCCTCACTCTCTCGGCACGTGCTTGATGCACACCTTACACTTGGGGTGCCCGAGTTAGAAACTAGAGATGCAGTAATGGATGTCAGGGCGGCCACGACTGGCACCCTGAGTTCAGTCTCTAGAACCCGAGTGGTGGAAAGGGAGAACTCACACTTGTGATTTGTTTCTCGGCCTCCACATCTTGCTGTGGCACAGGCTCACCCCTGCACTACGTACACATGATAAAAGAGCAAATGCGAAAAACGGAAGTCTGCACCTCTCCTTCTCAAGGGACGCTTTCCATTTTCTGCTTGCCACTCCTCAGCACCCTCCCTTACAATTTGGGTCTTCAACCTGCTTTCAGGTGGGGCCGCAGAGCACCATACTGAAGACGCAGTGCCTCTGTAACCACCTGACCTTCTTCAGCAGCGACTTCTTCATGGTGCCCAGGACGGTGGATGTGGAAAACACCGTCAAACTGCTTCTGAACGTGACCAGCAATCCAGTTGGGGTGTCGTTGCTGGCCAGCCTCTTAGGATTCTATATCCTCTTAGTCACATGGGCTTGGAGGAAGGATCAGGCAGATATGCAGAAGGTGAGAAGGCTTGGGCTCCTAAGGCCGTAGTATCTTGAGTGTGTCAGTCTAGTTAGGTGGAAGTAGGGATTGATGGCCAGGGAACAGAGGGTTTACTACAACAGGGGGTTGTATTAAATGTCTATGCATACCTACCGTCTCAGAACGAAGTGGGTTTTTTTGTTTGTTTCTTTTTTGTTTGGTTTTGGCGCCAAAAGTCATGCAGCTAGAAATACATTAGAAAATACCTGTCATTGGAACTCAACTGAAACCAGGCTCATATTTATCCTGCCTTAGAAACTAGATGAAATTATGCTGAGTCAAATTATATTTTAACATAACTACAGCATACAAGAAAGTAGTACGGAATTCTCTTCTGAGGCTGGCAAGGTGGCTCAGTGGGTAAACACATTTGCCACCAAGCCTGAAAACCTCAGTTAGATCCCTAGTATGCACATGGTAGAAAGAAAGAATGGCAAGTTGCCCTCTGATCTCTACTTGTGTGTCTTAGCACACCCGTGTCCCCGCCCTGCACACATACAAACAAATGCTAAATTCTTTGAAGTTATGTTTTATGTCTTGAGACAACATCTCATGCTGTCCCCCAACCTGACCCAAGAAACATTATATAACCATCATATACGGCCTTGACTTCACAGTAATCCTCAAGGGCTAAAATTACAGATGTGAACCCTCATACTTGCTTCGGTTAAAAAAAAAAATAGACAAGATCTCACTGTGCAGTCCTGGCTGGCCTGAAACTCACTGCATAGCTCAGGCTAGCCTCAAGCCCACAGAGATCCACCTCCCTCTGCCTTCCAAATAGTACCACACTCAGCTTAGACTAGAAAAAAAAAATCTTTAAACAGTGAAATTCTTTAGCAGCTTTTTCTTCATTTCTGTTTTATATATATTTTTATGTCGTGTTGTATTTTTTTTTTTTCTTCAAGGCCTTACATGTCTAGGCAAGGGCTGTTCCAGGAGGGGGAGTGGATGTTTCTTATTGTCCTGGGTGAAGTATTTCCAGCTTTAGTAAACAAAAATACAAGATAGCAGCTTAATTTGCATCTCATGTAAACAGCAAATGAATCTTTAGCCCCAGTGCCCTCATCGTTTGTCTGAAACTCCAGTTTCGCTGCATGTCCTCCACGCTGCATGCTTTTCCTACCCAAGTGGGATGGAGGTGGAGGGCTTGATGCCCAAGACCCGATAAAGCTGATCCTGGTCACTTTGTTGGCTTGTGTGCTTGCCTGGTGACGACACCTCCCCCAAAGCTGCCACCAAGAAGCCTGTCCCCAGCCGGGCCTTAGTGAGACCTGGCAAGCTCATGGCTTCTGCTCTTCCTGCAGGTGAAGGTAACGGTCCTGGCTGACAATGACGCCAGCGCCACATTTCACTACCTTATCCAGGTCTACACGGGGTATCGGAGGAGGGCTGCTACAACGGCCAAGGTCAGCACAGCCTGCGCTCACACTTCTGCAAAGTGTGTCCCTGGCACACTTCAACTTGGCAACATCTCCGCATCCAATGACGATTTAAAGGGAATCAGGAGGATTGGTGTGGCTTAGTCCTAATGTGTAATGGAGGGACCCTCTGGGCTTGTTTGACATCCAATGGCTGCTTCCTTCTTCATAAGGAAAAACCCAAAGGAATGGTGTTGCAGTATCTCATTTTTTTTTTAATCTTTCCTCATCACGTTAGGTCGTTATCACCCTCTATGGCTCAGAGGGGTGCAGCGAGCCCCACCACCTTTGTGACCCACAGAAGACGGTCTTCGAGCGTGGAGCACTGGACGTTTTCCTTCTCTCCACTGGATCCTGGCTCGGGGACCTGCATGGCCTTCGGCTGTGGCATGACAATTCTGGCAACAGCCCTTCTTGATAAGTACCTGAGCCACGCTGGCTCACTTATTTTTTTTTCTTTTAATTTTTTACATTCATTTATTTATGTTGTATGTGTACTCACCCATGTATGGAAGTTAAAGGGCAATGTGAGAGCCAGGTCTCCCCTGATATTATATGGGTTCTGCAGTTAGACTCAGTGGCAAGTGCTGTTAGCCACTGGACCACTCCACTGGCCCTTGGTTCTAGGTTCCCTGCAGCCTTGAGAGAGTCCAGCAAGTTCTAAATAATCGTGCTTTCAGCCAGAGTGGCTGCTGGATTCATGTCCTCAGAGAATGAAACCCAAGAAGAAGGAAGGAAGCTAACAAAACAGCTGGGCAATTGTTTAACTGAGGACAAACCTTCTCCCTTGTTTTTATTGTGTCACCTGTGAACAGCAGGTCATGACCACAACAAAACGGAAGTTTGAAAGTGAAATTAATTGTTTTAAAGACAGGACATGCGGCCCAGGTTGCTGATTTTTTTCATTCATTTCTCTGACTTTCTTCTCCAGGTCCTGGTCTGAATTCATCTGCTAGTTTGCAGCCTCTTTCAGGTCATTGATCATTTTTACCAGAAATCCTTTGATGGTTTCATCTGGCCTTTTGGCCATTTCCATGCAGTTGCTGAGTTCTGGTCTATGGAAGGGTCATGTCACCTGCTTTTCATGTTTTCTGTACTCGTGCTGTGTTGTGAATAACATCCATTGGTTTGAAAATCTTTTCTACATTTTTGTTTGTATGTGTGTGAGGGTCTTCTTAAAGAGCAACATACCTTGAAGGCTCAATCCCCACTACCACCAGGAATGCGTATAGTACACATACATACACATAAAGTAAAAAATCGACCTGTTTTGGTTCAGACAGGGTCTCAGTATATGGCCCTTGCTGACTCAGAATTCTGTATGTAGACCAAGATGGGTTTGAACTCATAGAGATCTGCTTACCTCTGCCTCCCAAGCACTGGGATCAAAGGCGTACACCACTATAATCAGCCAAAAATATTTCCTAAGTGTACTTTTTAATAGGATTTGCAAGTTGGCACGAGCCCCTGATCCATGGGCTGTACAGTGGCTATTGGGTTAGCCAGCATGAAAACAGCGTCAGCTTCACTGTGCATCTCTGTCGGAGCTCTCAGGCACCAGGTGTGTTACCAATGACTATTGCCGAGTCAGAGGAAATCTTTCTCCGAGCACTGGTTCCCAGCAATGAGTTCAGAATGTTCACTACGCTGTGTCGGGAATGGATGTACAGGCCTCCATGCCTTGCTGAACCATCTACAGAGCACAGGAAGAGCAGATGCAATCTAATTCTCCCGGACTCTACGACTTTAAAGCAGCATTTGTCTCCACTTCCGGTCACCAGCGGCCCGGCCGGAGAGCGCTGACTTTTCCTCTCTGCTAGGAAAATCCAAGATAGCTTCTTCTTCCAATACAGCACTGCTTCATCTCCACTGGCCACCTGAGGAGTGTGGCCCTCTTCATCCGGGGTCTTAGCTGGTTTTCCGGCACTGCCACGTTCGGGAGCAGCTTCTTGCTGTAAACCGCATGAGCGGGTCTGCCAGCCTCAGCCCCTTCTGCGGCTGCTTGAGCTTGGGAAGCCTTTCAGAGAACTGAAGAGGATTACAGTGTTGGTTAACCCTGGTTTGGGAACATTGTAACTGGTCTGATGCTGCCCAGAACACTAAAACTTTCTCGGTTTCTGACATGAAGCCTGGTTCTGCTTTCCCATCTGGGTGTGCTTTAGGATAGTGATCTTAATTTCCTTCCAGACCTTTTCCTCTGTGTTCTCAAGTTGGTTTCCGTTTGGCCCAGGAGTCCCAGTGCCCTGCCTGTCTCAGCTTTGAATACCTTCCCCACTAAGCCTGATCATTCCTGGTTCTCCATTTAAAGAAAGAGGCTGTACGATGCTCACTTGAACACGTAGAAGCCATTGTGGAGTTACTAACTGGCCTAATTTCAATATCTGATTATGTGTCCCAAAGACTAGAGAGACCCAAAGAGATGGAGGGAACTGTGGGAGGGGCGACTGAGTGGAGCAGTCGGAAGGCACACAATGGTGACTAATTAAATTTGCCCACTGTCTTATACAGACGTAGTGTTAAGAGGGCGCTGTGCTGGGCGTCATGCCTCTGAAAATGCCAGGTGCTCTATGTTCCGCTCTGTGGCTCTTCTATGTTTTAGATACAGTTAAAGAGCTAGAGCACCGTGCCTGAGAGGCTGGGGAGGGGGCTCAGTGGCTAACGTGCTTGCCGTGCAAGTGTGATGACCTGAGTGTGAATCCCCAGAACCCACAGAAAGCCAGGTGTCGTAATACCTGCCTTCGCAGTTCCCTGAACTCCTGCCCATCAGATGCGGCTGTGCGCACAGGCTCCTGTCTCAAGAAAGGTAGAGGGAGTGAACTGACACCCGAGACTGCCTTCTGGTCTCCATATGCACACTGTAGCATGTACAAACATTATATACAACCCCCCCCCCCACATTTAATATATATAATTTCTGAATTTTTAAATAAGTATATATACATAGACATATATATGTGTATATAGTTGGGAAGAGGGTCAAATCTAAGATCTGAGTGTCCTATAGTTCTGATGTGGCTCCAGGCCCAGGCAGGTGCCGGCATCTTGGACACGCACTTCCTGAGGGCAGCAGGTGGGATGGGCTTGCTTGCCTCTCTCTCTTGCCTTGCAAAGCGTCAGTTACCTGGATGCCCAGTGCAAGTGCAAGCTGACTCCTTGTCGCACAGCAGGCATCCCAGGCCCACCTTCGTAACATGGTGATGTCTATCTGACTGTAGGTATGTAAGCCGGGTGATCGTCAGCGACATGACTGTGAGGAAGAAATGGCATTTCCAGTGTAACTGTTGGCTGGCCGTGGACTTGGGCAACTTCGAGCGCGATCGGGTTTTCACACCAGCCTCCAGGAGGGAGCTCTCTTCCTTCGGGTATGAGTGAGATATCCCTGGCAGCGCAGAAGTAGACCCCCTCCAGCAAGCATTCTGTTCCTGTCGCCATTTTAAGGATAAAGGGTTAAGGGAAGGGCATGCCTGGGTAGCCAGGCTGGCTGGGTCTGTAGCTGCCTGTGACTCCATGCTGACACTGGGGTCAGCAGATGGTGCAGGCTGTCAGCCACACAGTGCCTACACATGGCTGCCCAAGCATAGCAGCCTCAGGGTAGCTGGGTGTGTTACCTTGTGACCAGCTTTTCCTAGACTGGCATTTCAAGAGAACTAAGGAGTTCCCTGCTCTTTGGGACCCGTCTCAGCAGGTCAGATTCCCAGGGAAGAGACAGACAGACTGTACCGTTTGATGGGAGAGGTTAAAGGAATTTTGAAACTGTATTCAAATTCTTACATGGACATAAAGTTTATGGTTTGCCTGCCCGACTAGGGCTATGTGGCTTGACTCTGCCAGTGTCCTTACTCAATCACATTGGCTGTGTGCTAGCTGGTTACACAGGGTCCCTCTGGGTTACTTTGGCCCACACTGAAACCCGTAAACAATGGCCTAGCAAACTGGATAAGATCAACTTAACAGGCTTTGAATAGTTGCGCGCTGTAGCCTGGGAAAACCTCCCCACGGCTCCTCGCCACAGCAAAGTCAGGTGCTGTTAGAGCACAGGAAGGAAGTTTCACACACCTTTAATCCCAGCACTCAGGGAGGCAGGGGCAGGCAGATTGCTGTGAGTTCAAGGCCAGCCTGGTCTATAAAGCAAGTCCAGGACATCCAAGGCTACACAGAGAAACCCTGTCTCCAAAACTAACAGACAAAAGAGAAGAGAGGAAGAAGGAAATAAATGGCATGGGTTTAGGTGCCAATAAGATTTGTCACCGTACAGGGACAGTCTTGTACCTGATGTGCAGAAATCCCTTGGGTATTTCTAGAACCAGAATTCTGAGTTGAAGGGTATGCACATTGTGAAACAAAAGACAATAGGTTGCCACAGGCTTCGCAGTGAGTTTCTTGTCTCACTCACTGTAGCCTCAACTTTCATTTCTATCTTTTAATAGTAATTTCCGTCATCATAGTGTCCTAGTTAATAAGACTAAGATTTTACTTTCTTTTTGGTTCTCATAACATAATCTCCCTTAGTTCTTTGATTTAAACTATGTGATTAAAAGTCTTTGTCTAGAGGCCAAGTGTGGTGGTGAACACCTGTAATCCCCACCACTCAGAGGCTGAGGCAGGGGGATCGTGTGTTCGAGGCAAGGCTGGGCTACCAGTCTTTGTCTGGTGAATACAATGTCTTGGCCTCCTCCTAGACAATCTCTTTACTGTCTTTCCCCTATCTGTTATCAGCCATGCTCTCTCACTTACCTACATGTGTTAGAAACAGCCTTTTTGTTGCAGAGAGGTCAAGAAGTCAGCTCTCTCCATTCAGGCCAGTTTTGCTGTATTTATTGACGCCTGTGCACTGAGTGACTTTTCTGAACTGACTCTGTGAGGTGCGCATTCTTTGTCACATGCCGCAACTGAAGTGTTTGCACAGTTAGTTCAGTGCTCAGTGGAAGATTAAACAGAGATTTCCCAGAATTCCTAGAACCAGCCTGCCTCCCAGGCTTTGTGGTAGGGTTCTGTGGGCACAGTGGGCCATGCCTTCATCGGTCAGGTGGTCGGTCCCTAAGTATGCCTGAGCCTTCCCTTCCTGCTTGCCAAGGGAGTGAGAGAGTTAAGGTTACACAGAGAGAGAAGGGGGGGGGGGGAGAGAATACCACACCTGGCTTTTTTTTTTTGTTTGTTTTTTTAACATGGCTTCTGGGAACCAAACTCAGGTCCTTGTTCTTGCAAAGCAAGCACTTTAGCAACTGAAGCCCCGCTCAGCCTGGGTGGATTCCAGTTCAGTGTGTAGTAATCTTTTTTTAATTTCTTGACCATATTTTTTTCAGGGTCCATATATCAACGGCAGAGTATTTGCCTGTCATCCACGCGGGTGGAGTTTCCAAGCCTAACCTGTTCCAAACACACATACAACATCTCACGAAAGAAAACAAATTGGTTTTATTTCTGTGTTTTCTTATAATTTTTATTCTTTTGCGGGGGGAGGTGGTTCTTTGGTGTTTTGTTGCGTTGTTGTTTGGGTTGGGAGGGTCTCGCTATCTGTCCCTGGCTGGCCTGGAACTCACAGAGACTCCCCTGCCTCCATCTTTCAAGTGCTGCGTCGTGGTGAAGTCTACTCAGGTCTCCTTAGTTCTTCACTTGACATACTAATCACGGCTCCTCCACAGAAGGTAAACAAAATGTGGATTTCCCAGAGTGTTTTGAAGAGAAGTCTACTTTTGAAGAAAAGAAATCTACCAAAATTCTTAGGTCATCAAAATGATTTTTTTATTTTATTTTAAAGTCTCATGTGATGTAAAGAGCTCATACAGGGCTAGAGAGACGGCACAGCATTTAGAGAATTTGTTGCTGTTGCAGAGAAACCATATTCAATCTGTGGCACTCACATGATGACTCACAACCACCCATTCCAGGGGATCCAACACACTTTCATGGGCTCCATGGGCAACAGGCAAGCATGTGGTACACAGACATACATGCAATCAAAACACCCATACGTACAAAATCAAGTAAATAAATCTGGACAAATCATGCCTTAGTCTAGGTGGCTTCAAAGTGAAAGCTCTGGCTGGCAGGATGGCTCAGTGGGTAAAGGTGCTTGAACTCATATGACCTGAGTTCAACCCCTGGGTCCCTTATAGTTTAAGGAGAGGACTGACTCCTACAAGTTGTCCTCTGACCTCCACACAGTTGATGTGACATTTGTGCCCCCCCCCACAAATATACACATGCAATTTGTGCCTTTTCTCACCTAATTTCTCATTTCAGACACCTCTTCTCCTCCACGATCATAGAGAAGTTCACTCAGGATTATCTGTGGCTCTCAGTTGCAACGCGCCATCCCTGGAACCAGTTTACGAGGGTCCAGCGGCTCTCTTGCTGTCTGACGCTGCTTCTCTGTGACATGGTCATCAATGTTATGTTCTGGAAGATGGGCGGCACCACGGCCAAGAGGGATGAGCAGCAATGTACGCATGAGCCCTGATGTGTGCCGTCTGCCGTGGGGTTGCTTTGTCGGCCTTTCCCTCCTTACCTTAAGGGTTAGAACCCGGGTTGGGGTGTGCCTTCGGGTAGTGCTGTGCCTTTGGTTCCCGGTCCATCACCCTGACATTAGTTAGATGTTAGCACGATCCTGTGGGTGCGATCACTGATAAACAGTCTTGGGAACATACCAGGATCTTTACTGCCATGAAACACTTTCTACCCGCCAGATAAATTCCTCCCTAAGCAGCTCTAACCCTGGAGGGTGAAGAGTGATACCGTGCATTTCTTTCAGTGGGTCCACTTGCTGTGACCTTAGCAGAGCTGCTCATCAGCATCCAGACTTCCATCATCCTCTTCCCTATCCATCTTGTCTTTGGGTGGCTCTTCCGGTTGGTTCACCCGACAGAAACTCTGCCAGAGGTTCCTCCCACCCAGGCTGCCTGTCCCTCAGCTCTTGTCTGTGAGTCCCCCTCTGTCACACAGGTGGTCAAGGTAAGCTCAGTTATCTAATTTTTTATATATGGAAAGTATCCTCCCTCTCCTGTGTTGTGGGAAAGAGCCGTAGAAGATTTCTTGGCAGGCTCACAGCGTCCTGGGCCCTTTGATGTCTTTCCCCTAATTTCTGTCCACTGAGTTGTAATCAGTCAGAGTCTCAGCTTTCTTCCAAGGTTATGAACTGTTTTAGGGCCTGAGTGGGACAGTGCATACTACTTCAGAGCTATTTCCGTCTTTGATGTTTGAGCAAACCGCCCCTCTTTCATTCTATAGTCTCTCACAGAAATGATTCTGAAGGCAGTGTGGGGTGACTCTTCTCTGAAAACATTTGAAAAGGAAGCCTTGAGTTTCTTTACACTAGGCACGCGCCCCTGAGAAACAGGGCTTGCCATCTGTAGTGGCACCTGGTGCTGGCTGATGCCAGACAGATGGAAGAAGTCTCTCAACTCCGTTCCATATCCAGGAGTTAAAGGACACCGTGGGATTCCTGCTCAGGAGAAATATGCATCCGCTCTCAGAGTGTGAACAGTCTTCGTGGAGCTCTTGTGACATTAACAAGCTGGTGAAGCTTTTATCTAGCCTCATTTATTGTCACTTAGAAGATCAAGGCTGTCACGGGCAGATGGAATCCCGCTGGGAAGACGGTAAAGTCCAGTCTTTCGGCGATTTTAGGCGGTCTTCTCGCATCACCTCCACTCCCATGCACACCTCAAGTTCTTACACATTTTTGCCTCTCTGAACAAGGCAATTCATGCTTGTTTAGTTTCATTAAGCTTTCAACCTTGAGCTGATAGCTTTGGTCTCTTGAGATCGACACATCCAGGAGGTAGAGCTACAGTACTAATTGGAAAAAGGGAAAACTATTCCGATCCCCATATTCCCTGAAACCTGTCACATCATCTTTGTCTTCCCTTGAGTGGATGGGCAGCATGACTTACAGACTTTGAATGCAGCTTGGGCATTTGCTCTTCCAGGCTGCGTGTGCTGCAGCTTAGGTGGGAAAGCTCAGAAAGTGTCCATGTCAAAGTTTAGAACTGTGCAATGGTGAGCTGTGTCTGCACCCTTAGGTGGGAGCAGTACGGTGGAAGGCAGAACCTGTCTCCATCAGTACTGGGAAACATTAGCTTTGCTGTCACCTAATAAGTCGCTCATCTCCATCGCTGATCGCTACTTATTTTATTTATTTATCTTTATTTACTGTGACCATGTCGACTGGAAATAAATCCACAGCGGCTTCTGAAAATCACTACCATTTCTGTCGCTACCTACTCCAAGTTCTGCAGAGACTGAAGTTGCATTTAGATGCTCTCGGTGCTGCCCAGGACAACCATCTCTCTGGCTTCTCTGAAGCAGTCAGCCAACTTCAAACCCTCCAGGAACTCCTGCAAACTCAGGTTCTTCGCAGGGAGCAAGGGCCATGCAGGTAAGCTATGTGGGTTCCTGTCGATACCGGTGAACTTCCTGAGCCTCTCCTGGTGTCAGGCGGGAGATGGATTCTTCAACTTCTATTCTCCAGGCCCTCAACCAGTTTCCCCATCTTAAACTTGGAAGAAGGGAAGAAGCCCGTGTCTTTTTGCCTGTTCAGATGGTTGCGGTACAGCTACTGGCTCCTTCCAGGCATCGTCAGCCTGGCTTCGGCATTTTTCATAACACTTTACAGCTTGGAGCTGAACAAAGACCAAGCCACCAGCTGGGTTATTTCCATGATGCTATCAGTGCTTCAAGACATCTTCATCAGCCAGCCAATAAAGGTATGCGGGAATGGCGCAGACCATCACAGTGTCTTGACAACTAGAAAATAAGTCAACAGGCAGAGTGATATCTGTTGGACACACGTATGTGAAGTTAACAACAGAAAATAACTAGCTGTGGGAATGGTTAAAGATGAGGACAGGTTTTTTTTTTTTAATTTGTATTTGATGTGCATTGATGTTTTGCCTGCATGTATGTCTGTGTGAGGGTATCAGATCTTGGAATTACAGACAGTTATGAGCTGCCGTGTGGGTGCTGAGAACTGAACCTGGGAATTGAAGAGCAGTAAGTGCTCTTATCCTCTGAGTCATCTCTCCAGACCTAAAGTTAATTTTGTTTGTTTGTTTGTTTTGAGACAGGGTTTCTCTGTGTACCCTTGGCTGTCCCAGAACTCACTCTGTAGAACAAGCTGGACTCAAACTCACAGAGATCTGCCTGCCTCTGCCTCCCCAAGTGCTGGGGTTAAATGCATGTGCCACCACACCTGGCAAGTTTTACAATTTCTTAACATGCAAATACCCACACAAGGGGCTGGTCAGGTCCCTCAGCAGCTTAGGAAGCTGAGTTTGATCCTGGGACTCTACATGGTGGAAAGAACTGACTCAGAAGTTATCCTGAGCTCCACCTGGGTGTCCTGACTGTAAGATTATGGAAATGTGTAAATAAATAGAACAAGCTGTCAGTCCCCACCCTCGCTTGGATGTATGACATCATCCTCTGGGACCTCCAACACCTGCTCTTGGAGTGCCTGAGTGATTCTTGTCCCCAGGTGATCTTCCTCACGTTCCTGATCTCACTGATGGCGAACCAGATACCGTGGCTGAACAGAGACCAGGATCAGCATGCCAAGAGAATTGTAGCACTTTGGGGTAATTCAAATAATTCCAGCTACTGTTTAATTTTACAAAGAGCAGACCTGCCTTCCAAGACAAATGTACTGTGCAGTATAGTTCGCAGGAGAGTGCCTGCTGGAGGAGGCCCGAGTATGTGATTCCCAGCACTCAGATTCCGACTCCTCTGCGAAGGCATCTCCAGCTTTCTTTGGGGGAAGTTTTGATTATTTTCCAGCGATTGCATGGCACGTGTACATGTGTGCTGGTCACGTTTTTGTTTTGTTCTGTTTTTGGTTTTTTGTTGTTTTTTTGTTGTTGTTGTTGTTGTTGTTTCTTGGTTTTGTTTGTTTGACACACGGTTTCTTGTGTAGCCTTGGCTGTCCTGGACTTGCCTTATAGACCAGGCTGGCCTTGAACTCACAGAGATCAGCCTACCTCTGCCTCCCAGAGTGCTGGGATTACAGGTGTGCGAGTCTGCACTGGCTTGGTGATGTTTCTTTAATTTCCTCCCCTTTTTGTCTCTTTTCCAACCCTATCTCTCACCTTGCCTTTTGCTTATAAATCTCTCCGTTCTTCTACTCAGTCTTTAGACCAGACCATCGTCACCTCCTGGATTCCTCAGAAATGTTCAGTGTTGGGCCTTGTCCCAGAATGTGCATTGACTAGAAGCCCAGATGATTTCTACTCAGGTTAAACTTGAGACCAATGTTCCCAATGGGTCCTCCACTGATCAGAAGCCCTGGTCTCTAGTCTAAGATAGATGCACACAGCATGTTTATGCTTGTTGAATCTAATTTTTAAAATGAAAGGGCTAGGGACAAACTCAGTGGCAGAGCCCTTGTCTGATTGCCTGAGTCACCGCACTGGATTTCCAGCACTGAAAGAATCCTTATTGCTGGGCTGTGGTGGTGCATGTCTGTGATCTGAGCATCTGGGAGGCTGAGGCAGAGATCATGAATGTGTGAGCCAGCCTGGACTATGTTTTGGACAACAGATACAATGCTAACCGGGTTTTTGTGTCAACTTGGCACAAGCTTAGAGTCATCAGAGATGGGGAGCCTCAATGAGAAAATGTTTTCATGAGATCCAGCTGTAAGGCATTTCTCAATTAGAGATCAATGGGAGAGGGCCCAGCCCATTATGGTCATGGATTCTATAAGAAGGATTGGGCAAGCCATGTGGAGCAAGCCAGTAAGCAGCACCCCTCCATGGCCTCTGCATCAGCTCCTGCCTCCAGGTTCTATCCTGTTTGAGTTCCTGTTCTGACTTCCATCAGTGATGGACTATGATGCAGAAGTATAAGCTGAGTAAACCCTTTCCTCCCCAACTTGCTTTTTGGTCATGGTGTTTTGTTGTAACACAAGCCCTAACTAAGACAAATTAGTACCCCTATAGTGGGGTATTGCTGTGACAGACCTGACCATATGTTTTGGGGAAGACTGAGGAAGGACTTTGGAACTTTGGGCTAGAAAAACAGTTGAGTGTTGAGAGCTCAGCAAAATTTGGGTTACAGACCAGACAGTTGTGAGCTTCCATGTGGGTGCTGGTCATTGAACCAGAGTCCTCTAGAAGAACAGTGCTCTTAACGGCTGAGCCATCTCTCCAGCCCCCCCCCCCCCCATGGATTGGAATTTTAAGAAGAAAAATTCAGGCCTTTTTCCATAGAGAAGGAGGTGCTGCTTAGACATCCTTTCCTCTGCTCCTCCAATGCTGGACAGGAAATGCTCATGTTAGGAGCTCAACAAACGGTTAACCATCATTTGCTTAGCCTGTATTTCAATATCTGACAGCGAAGCGCTCTTCACCGGCTCCCGGTCTGAGAGACAAGAACAATCCCGTCTATATTGCCCCAGCAATGACCACCCCAGCCAAGCAGCCCAAGAGAGGCTGGAAGAAGCCGCTCGTCAGGATGACTGGCAGCACTCTGGGTATGAATGGTAGTGGCAGCATGCACCTCTGTAGCACACTGTCTGGGGGGGGGGAGGGCAGCGGGAAATAAGATGGCAAACAGGGAAGGGCGGAAAAGTGCCTTTTAAAATGAAATTTGGAATTCCAGCTCTTCGGCTCATGTGACCGATGGAAAGACCCCTGGGGTCTTCGGGGTTTCACTGAGGTGGAAGTCAGGGACTCCACCTGCAGAGTGGAAACAATATCCAATTTACATATTTGCCGGATTGGGGGAAGATGAAATTGCTTTGGAAATTGGTTCTTCTATGTGCTGAGTGACTAAATTAGCATATTTGCTATCCTACTGGATTCCCTGGACCAAATTCTGTTTTGTTTTGTTTTTTATCCCTTTTATGAATTTAATCAAGATGAGCCAGAATGCAAAAGAGCACTTAGCTCCAAGAATCAAAATACAATACTTTTTTAAATACAATATTTTAATGGGGGGGGGGTATGTATCTTGAGTTAAATTTCTGACTGTTGGCAGGATGATTCTGGAAAAGAAATATATATGTATACACAAATATATGCATATGTTCCTGTGTATAGAGATGAATGTATATATTACTCTGTGTGTGTGTGTTGCACATATTGGGTTGAACTATTTTAAAATGCCCATTTGACTATATATATATATATATATAGTTTTGATTGGTTGTTTGGTTGTCTTGGTTTAGCTTGGCTTGGTTTTCTGGAGGCAGAGTCTCACTGTGTGGTTTGGCTTTCCTGGAACTTACCACGTAGACCAGGTTGGCCTCGAACTCACAGAGATCCTCCTGCCTAAAGTACACACACACTGCCCAGCTCCATTTTGACTCTCTGACCTGCAAATGTCTAAGCATAAGAAAAAATGAAAAGTATTTAGAGTTCTAAGATAACTACTTGAATGGTTTTCTTCTGTTGTTGGAAACCAGTGCAAATCCTCTTCCTGACCCTGCTGATGACTTCTGTCTACTCTGCGAAGGACTACAATCGATTTTTCCTCCATCAAGCTCTCTGGAAGAGGTTCTCTCACCGACTCTCAGAAATCAAACTTGTGGAGGATTTCTACCCCTGGGCCAACCGCACCCTCCTTCCTAACCTGTATGGGGATTACAGAGGTAAGGACAGTTCTGGGGCAGAAGGGAGGTGAGTTAGCCCTTCTGAAACTCCTACTGCTACCCATGGAAAACTAGAGAAAGGTCATCTGGCTTCTTGCTATGGCAGCTTCTCTGTGGACATTGGAGTCCCTGGGGTCCATCCAAGAAGGTCAGTTAGTGACTGGTGGTGACCCGTGGCATCTGGTTCCTGCTGGTTCACAGGCCACAGGGATGAGCACTGATTATCTTAGAGCGTTAAAAAGGAACTGCAGGGGCCATACACTGAGCCATACACTGAGCCCAGGAATGTGGTCTGATGAAAATGGTCTTTTCCTGGCACGGGCTTTTGGCCACCTGCGCCACTTTCCCCAGCTCTCTGACTTGACTGTGTGTATCTAACTTTTCGGTGTTTGCCCAGTTTAGTCCCCCAAACATGCATTGAATATCTACAGTCTTCAGGGACCCTTCCTAGAAGCCGATTTTAAAAAATGCCTTGAATCCCAGCACTCAGGGAGGCAGAGGCAGGTGGATCTCTGTGAGCTGGAGTCCAGCCTGGTCTACAAAGCAAGTCCAGGGTAGCCAGGGCTACACAGAGAAACCCTGTCTAGAAAAACCAAAACAACAACAAAAGGTCATCATGGGATCAGTGTCCTCAAAGAACCTCACCGAAAGAGACATTGCCAGGCTTTGCCACGCAGCGTGTGCCTATGGCTAATGTTTTCTCCCCTCAAGGACACTTCTTGTTCAGTGTCGTTTTGGTTTTTGCCATTTAGCCAGCTTTGCCAGGGCAAAGACATCTGTGTTCTGCTGAGTAGGCTGAGTCCTGGGAATCATTACTCCCGTTCACCTCAGGGTTGGTGGCTTCCTGGTGTTTCTGAAGAGAATCTGAAGGATGTGTTCATCTTAGTGTCATCATCTTTCAGTTTCCTGAGAGTGCACTTGGTGCGTGAGCTGTTCTGACAGGAGGCGACTCCTACGCACTGTGTGGTGGGGTTTGGTTTTTTTGTTTTGTTTTGTTTTTAGTACAGTTTTGGATGATAACAGTTTTAGGTTCAGGGAACATTCCATTTGTAATAAATAAGTCAGCGATAAATATGCTATTGACAAAATGATTAGAACCTGAGATGGCAGAAGCTGAGGGCATGGCAGGGCTAGCCTCCTCTTGGACTCCTTGGCTGCCCATGGCACCACAGTGTAAAGGAGGCTGCGGGCCTGACCATGCAGGCTAATGCCCACTTAGCAGCGTGTGATCCTGGGTAGATTTCTCCGCCTTTGCTGCCCTGGTTTCCACTATTCATTGAGAAGAGTCTTTGGCCCTGCCCTGTATGAAGCTCTGAGTGCTCAGAACAGTGCCTGGCACACCTTACCTACCGACAGAGTAATTGCTGACTGTCAGGAGCCGGGAAATGGAGCTTTGCTTTCGAGCTACAGAGCTGAAAGCTTTGCTTTCGAGCTACCCATATGGACACTGACAGATACAGCAGACCTCAGGATGAAGACAAGCATCCACGGGTGGTGTTTAAAAACCTGGCATTCGGGAGGGAGAGGTGGGATCCTGAATTTGAGGCCATCCTAGGCTACAATCCAAGACTTTGTTTTAAAAAGAAATCCAGTCAAGCAAGGAGAGGTTGAAAAGCAGTTAAAACTGACACTGACATGATTAACCTACTGCAGTCTTGATGTTTTCAAAATTGCTACAGCCCAGTCTCATCAGTTCAATTCTTTCCCTGAAGCGACTAGCCTTTGGGAGAACAGTCAAAAACTAAGCCTGCATAGATGTTCAAGGAATAGATTCTTGGAGGGTCCTCAGAGTTGTGGCCATATAAAAAAGCCAGCTGAGCTGGGCACGGTGGCGCACACCTGTAATCCCAGCACTTGGGGAGGCAGAGGCAGGCGGACCTCTGTGAGTTCAAGGCCAGCCTGGTCTAGAGTCCAGGACAGCCAAGGCTACACAGAGAAACCCTGTCTAGATAGATAGATAGATAGATAGATAGATAGATAGATAGATAGATAGATAGATAGA
>NW_026596034.1:25684215-25785490 GCF_907164565.1 Psammomys obesus
AGATAGATAGATAGATAGATAGATAGATAGATAGATAGATAGATAGAGCCAGCTGACCTTTCCCCAGTTTCTCACGGGCCATGGTCAGAGAGTTTGGAAAGTGATTAGATGACAGTAAATGGTGGCAAATTGCAAGCATTGTCATGAATTTGCTTTTTCCCCCTAGTTTATCTGGGGGTGTCCCCATCAATATAGTTGAGGCTGCCCCTAGTGTTTTATTATATAGAACTGTTATATAGGAGTTCCTGTATATAGAACTCTGTTGTACAGATGCCCTATAACTTCTATACTCAGGTAAGACTGTTAATATCATTCATTACCTCACACAGGGGCAAATGTAGCTGAGAAATTCCTTGGAAAAGATTTGCTAGGTTGGAGTATATACACATTTTTAAACTTACTTTTTTATTTCTTGCATGTGTTTTGCCTGCATGAATGCATGCATTGTGTGTATGTGTGTGTGTGTGTGTGTGTGTGTGTGTGCGCAGGAGTCTGTGCATGTCAGAAGAGGGTTTTAGATCCTTTGGAAGTGGAGTTACAGGTGGTTGTGAGCCATGATGTGGGTGCTGGGAACTGAACCTGGGTGTTCTGCAAGAGCAGCAACTACTCTTAATTACCGAATCATATTTCTAACCCTATATATACAGGGTTTTAAATCCACTTTTAGGTGGGTGTGTAGGTGTGGCTTGACTTGGGTGCTGGGAACCAGACTGGATCTCCTGGAAGGGTAGTAAGTGCCCCTCAACTGTTGGCCATCTCTCTAACACCCTACATTTTTTACTTTAAAAAGCTATTGCCCAGGCTGGAGGGTTGGCTCGCCAGTTAGTAGCACTGAAGTTAGCAGCTTTTCCACTGATCCTCATAATTTAGAGAACACATATCATTCATAAGTTTATCACACCATTTCATTTGTTTTTATACTTCTTTTTGTCTGGCTGCATTAGCTCGTATCTCTAAATGTTTCACAGTTGCTGATGAAGTGTACACGGGTTGCCTCATTCAGTTAGCAACAAGACAATTTTCTAGTTGTTTCTTCTACTTTCTTACTAGGATTTATTACTGACGGGAACTCCTTTCTTCTGGGCAATGTTTTGCTACGCCAGATTCGCATTCGTAATGACATGTTCTTCCCAGTATCTCTCCATGAGCAAATGAAGTCACATCCTCAACATCAGGAAGACAGAGAGAACTACGGGGCTGGCTGGGTGCCCCTGGATGCAAATGTCACCAAAGCAGAGAGCATTTGGCATTATCAGAGTCAGGAGTCACTGGGAGGCTACCCGATCCAAGGGGAATTTGCCACTTACTCAGGAGGAGGTTATGTTGTAAGACTTGGGAGAGACTCCAGTGCTGCAGCCAGGTGAGTGTAGGCCTGAGCAGGAGGCCTGTCACACCCAGCCAGGAATCTGGCCCAGGTGAGAAGTCCCAGCAGCTCCTGCCATGCTTCTCTATGGGTTCTGGTACTTATACACACTTCTAGTTTACACTTCTAAGGAAATATGCCCTTTCTTGTTTTTATTATTATGTGGTATGTATGGCTGGTGCTGGGAATCAAACCCAGGTCCTCTAGAATAGCAGTCAGTAGTCTTAACCACTGAGCTATCACTGCAGCTCCTGGAACTACACATTAAAATTTAGAAATTTCTTTTCTTTTTTAATTACTTTATTTATTTATTTGTTTGTTTATTTATTTATTTATCATGTATGCAGTATTCTGCCTGCATGTATGCCTGCACACCTCAAGAGGGCACTCAGGACCTCTGGAAGTGCAGCCAGTGCTCTTGACCACTGAGCCATCTCTCCAGCCCCTAGAAATTTCTTGGTCAGCTTCAGGTTAAAGATATGTTTTGCTTTGTCAACTTGGGGGGGGAAAAAAAAGACTTCTTAACCTGGAAAGAGATTTTAGTTTCAATTGGAGGAGCAGTGGCACTCAGGTGAACTCTCTGAGACACACTGTGATCTTCAAATGTACATGGAAACATTGCCCTTTGTGAACCATGATGTGAACATCAACCCAAAGATGTCCAAATTAAATAGTCAGGAATTTAAAGAGTAGTTTAATATGTGAATCCTGATAGTCTTTCTCCCTGTGAATGAAAAGTCTAAATTGTTTTCTGAGCAGGCAAGATGGCTCAGCATTTAAGGATACCTGCCACCTATTCTGATGATCTGAGATGGATCCCTAGGATCCACATGATAGAACTGTCTCCTTCAAGTTGTCCTCTGACCTCCACATACTCACCGTGACATAGACACACCCCCAATAAATGTAATAAAATTTTAAAATAAAACTGGTTTCAAAGTTAAAGCAGCAAGGAATTACTCAAAAACACTGTCAGTCAAATAATGGTGTTTGTATTTCTTTCACTGCTCAGGACTGGACAGGTGTTGGTGTGGAGTATTTAATGTTTCAAATAGTAGTTGACAATGTTTATAAAATTAATCCTGCCTTGCAGATTAAACATCAAATAGGGTTTCCTCAGTCTCCACCCCTGGTGTGAACACAATTGTGAATATTCTGTTTCTTAGTCAACCATCCACGTTACCATCATGGGAGTCTGGGTGTTACTACTCATGAAGTCTGTTATAGAAACACTAGATCAAGGAATGTGGCTTCTCATGTGGTATGTCATGGCACCAGAATGGCTGTCTTCATTACAGCACAGAATGTAGAAAGCAGTGGGCTCCATTTCCCTGTCTCCCCAGAGTTCTGCAGCATCTGGAGCAGAGGCGCTGGCTGGATCACCGCACCAAAGCCCTCTTGATGGAACTTATGGTCTTCAATGCCAATGTGAATCTGCTCTGTGCAGTGACTCTCATTCTGGAATCCAGCAGTGTGGGTATGCAGGCCTCTTCTCCTTGCTCTGCAATCTGGCTATCTCAGGGCTGTAGAAGAATGTTAATTCAGAACATGGCTGTTCTGGCAAGAGGTCACATCTAAAGATCTTCTGGGTCTGTGTGATCCCTGGAATACAAATACACCTTTAATCCAGGAGACAGAGACAAGTAAATCTAAATTCAAGGCCAGCCTCGTATAGAGCAAGTTTCAGGTAAAGAAAAGTTTAGATTCAGGCACGGTGGTACATGCCTTTAATTTCATACAATGAAGGTAAAGATTGTTTGTAGAAGGAAACACTTATGTTTGAAAGTGTTGCCTAATTGAATGGCAGAAAAGGTGATGAAGCAGAGAAAGATTTGATAGAATAGAATTTGCCCAACTCTCAGGAGAAGAGATAGGGAAGCTATTTAATGGGCAATGCACAGAGAGGAGATGAAGTTTTACTGGGACAGTAATAGAGAGACAGGTTGCAAAGAAAGAACACAGGTCAAGATGGAATGAGCCAGAGAATGAGAAAGAGCCAGATTTAAAAGAATTGTTGGAGTTATTTTGAGGCCAAGCAGAACAATTCAGCGGCCAAGAGAAAAGCCAGTTTGAATAAGTCAGCTGGGAAAGGAGTTTGATCCAGAACAGCTGAGTTGAACCTGCCAGCCCAGAGCTCAGAAAGAACAAGAAAGGGTGAGCTTATTAAGCAGTAAGTCTCAGAGGCTGCAAATGTTCCAGGCCTAGGTTAGATTGTACACAGACCAGAAGCTTCCAGGACTGGGCCTAGGAGCAGATGGATACAGTTAGCTTTAGACAACCATTGAAACCGTTGAATAAAAGATCCTTTTACACAGGACAAGGCCTTCTTTACACATCATATACCATTCATTCCAGCAGACTTAATTAGAATGGTTTTTTTTAATTGGAATGATTTTTATTCGTGGGCTTTCGGTTTTAAATGTTATTTTTTCTATGAGGATTTAGCTTCTATACCCACATATGTACCTAACATGCACACCTCTCATCTCCCGCTATTTTCTTTCTTGTGTTCATCGCTGAGCTTTTGTCATGGTTATAGCAGCAGCTCACAGATAGCTAGATACTATGGTCCTTTCCTGTGCGGGAAGTCTACCTTGATCCAACTCCCTCCTCTTCCTTCTCTACCCTAGAATTGACTTGCAGGTGTTCTCCCATTAACCACTGCGTATTGCTCTTAATTGGAGGACTTTTCCCTCCAAGACCAGAAGAGCAAGCAGCTTCTAGGCTTCTCTCTAAATCAGTGGTTTCTAATCACCCTAACGCTGTGACTCTTTACTATAGTGTCTCAGGTTGTGGTCACCCCAACCAGAACATTATCCCGTTGCTACTTCATAACAGTAATTTTGCTCCTGTTACGAGTAATAATGTCAATATTTCATATGCAGGATATCTGATATGCAACAGCCAAGGGGGTCGGGACCCACATGTTGAGAACTGCTTCTCTAAATGACTCTGAAAGCTTCCTGGGGTTCTTTAAAGGGTTTTGTTTAACTACCAAAGACATGAGGAAGGGTCCCTGAATTTTGAAACGCAGCTGCACCAAGTTAAAAAGACATGCTCCTAAATGTACTTTCTGCCTACAAGGGGTACATCTCAGTGCCAGCATTTCAGGAGTAATAGCAACAAGACCTTTCATAAAATGATGAGAGCTTACAAAACCATAAATCTCCACCATCCTCACTGTCCTTTCACTCACGTCTGGAGCCTTGTAGCCCATCCGAATGCATCTCAGCATTCACAGAATAGTAGTGACCCAGATTTTGATCTCTGCAGCCATTCTACGTTGAAAGAGAAACACCAGTTACAGCGTAAAGTTCATGCGTCCCCCCTACCTTGAATCTCTCTGCCAACTTTAGTGATATGGACGTTTCTCCACGTGATTTGTTTAATGTTCTGGATAGGTCTACAGGAAATGCTAAGTAGACTGTGGAGGCTGAAATGTTTGAGAGTGGTGATCGAGGAAGAACTGAAGTTGTTTTGTTTTTTGAAAAGGGAAAGCTTAGACTCTTGACTCCATTTGTTCTTTTTACTAGGGACTTTCTTCAGCTCCCTACGACTGGACAGTTTAACTTCCCTTCCGTCAACAGAGAGGGGCTTTGCCTGGATTATCTCACAAGTCACCTACTACCTCCTTGTCTGTTACTATACCTTCATACAGGTGAACTGAAAATATCAGATGTGAGAACAGCCACCCGACCACCCCCTCTGGAGGGCTCGGTGATGGAAATACAATCGCCATTGCAGTCCTTTTTTCAAGGCCTGGATTCTGGGGCTAATTTCTATCAAGTAAAATAGTTCTCTCAGTTCTGGCATTGTCCAAAAAATTGAGTTGGTTCTTAATACACAATTATTTCACGTAGTGTCTTTAAAAAAGAAAAAGCCAAAAAAAATCTTATCTTTTTTTAAATCAAAGTTTTGCCTGTGTGTATGTGTGTGTGCCATGTGCCCACAGAATTCAGGTGCTGGCTCCTTAGAACTGGAGTTAGGTGTAGGAATTGACCTCAAGTCCTTTGCAAGAACAAACAGTGTTCTTAACAACTGAGCCAACTCTCTAGTCTGTTATTCGGTTTCTTTTTAAAAAAATTATTTACTTATTTTTATGTGCAATGGGGTTTTGGGGGTTTTATTGTTATATTTTGTTTTTTCCTGCACATATGTGTGAGGGTGTTGGACCCCCTAGAACTGGAGTTATATTTAATTTTGAGGTGCCATGTGGGTGCTGGGAACTGAGCCTGGGTCTTCTGGAAGAGCTACCAGTCCTCTTAACCATGGATCCCTCTCTCAGCCCCCCCTTATTCAGTTTCTTAGCTCTTATATAAAAAATGTTAAAGTATGCTAGGAAAAAAGCACTAAAAGAATAAAAAACAGGAATTATTGTAAACAGTATTTTATTGCCAAGCTTGACAAACTTTTTAGAGCTTATAACTTAGTTAAGTGCGCACAATAGTTTTATAATCTCCAAGAATGATTGTATCTGGTAAAATATTATTAGCAGCCAACTTCCCTGTTAGCAGTACAAGTGACTGCAGAATAGTCCCACGTCCACAGCCCATGTGCTTTGCCTGCCTGTCCCAAGTGACCTGACTACTTTCTTTAGGGTCGTCCAGACAACAGTGGTGACCGTGCTGTCTTTGCTCAGGGCTGTCGGCTGAAGCGGCAGAGGTTGGGGTTCTTCACTAGGAAAAGAAACATTCTGGACACAAGCATAATCCTCGTTAGCTTCAGCATCTTGGGGCTCAACATGCAGTGCCTTTCTCTACTTCATAAAAATATGCTGCAGTACCGCCTGGACCGGGACAGGTGAGGGGCCAGGACAGGGAGGGACCTGAGGCACACAGGCACAACTACCTCATGCCCACGACTTCCTGCGCTGTCCTTCCTACTCTTCTACTTCCCCACCAGATCTGCTGTGTTTGTACAGTGCAGGCTTAACTAGAAGTTGGACTTGTGTCCACAGGAGAAAGAACAACTTAATAAGGCGTTTGCATTAGCCCTGGTGCTGAAGCATCTATGGAAGATAATGTATTTAAGTTGCAGAGCAAGGCTTGGAATTGGGGTTACTTTGCATGCAGAAAGCCTAAGATGAGACAGATCTTCATCCTTTAAAAAGGATACAAACCCAGTACGAGACACATTTTCCAACATCAAATGGCTGCTTTTCATGCATTTTTTTTCTATTACCCTTTATCAGGCTGTTAGGCACTTTTAGATCAAGTATTTCCAAAGCTAAAGGCTTGAGATCTAAAACCTTTCCAAAGAACTGTCCCACGGAGCTCTATGTTGAACTGTCTACACTGGGATAGTGGGTCTGTGTAGCCCAAAGGGTTGTAGAAACTGAGCTCCAGGCTGTTGTGTGGCACTGCCTGGACCACTGGTTCTCAACCTCCGTCACACTGCAACCCTTTAATAAAGTTCCTCATGTTGTGGTGACCCACAAGTGTAAAATTATTTTCGTTGCTACTTCATAGCTGTCATTCTGATAGTTATGAATCATAATGTAAATATTTCTGAAGATAAAAGCTTGCCAAAGGTATCCAACCCACAGGTTGAGAACCACTGGCCTAGGCCTTAGGTAACAGAGTACTTGTGTTTGCCAACCTGCTTATACTACAGGCGTCTCTCTCCAAGTAAACGGTTGCTGTGACATAAAATTATGTACTTCACACAACAAAGCTGAACTGTGGGGTAAATCTCTCACCTTTTTAAACTCTCAGTAAGACAGCTCACTAGTGTCTCTACTGTTAGAGAACACAGGGGTGTTAGAAAACAAGCCATGGTGATAGATAGCTCCTTAGACCAACTCTGATTTTGAGAGATTTCAACTCCAACAACTGTGAAGGCTGGTCTTCATTTCTAGGATCAATATAAACGAAGAAGAAGAAGAAAAAAAAAAACGGCTAGGAGCTGCTTTGAAAGGCTTTTCAAAATAGCGCCCAGCCAAGAGGCCTTTAGCTGTTTTCACGGTGTTTCTGGGGCCATGCTAGAAAGCAGTTTTCACCACAGTAGGTGTCTGACATAGTTGGCTCAGCTGCTAACCTGGAGAGGAAATCCTGGAGAGGCTGCTGACAAGTACTGGCAGCTCCTGCTTCGTGTCATTAACTGTACCAGCTTTCCTTGGTTACAGGTTCATCAGTTTCCAGGAGGCACTGACAGTGAGCTCTGCAGTCACTCACCTCATGGGCTTCCTGGTTCTGCTGGCAACTGTGCAGCTGTGGGACCTGCTGCGACATAATGCCCAGTTGCAGGTCATCAGCAAGACACTGAACACGGCCTGGGATGAGGTGGTGGGCTTTATACTGATCATCATGATCCTGCTGAGCAGCTATGCTATGACTGTAAGCCCCAAGGCCCAGCATCTTCCCCAAGGGCTCCGTCCTGGCTGTTCCCCTCAGCAAAGGCCACTGCACAGAAAACCATCTGATTAGCAGTGGGTTTTTGAGAAAAGGTCAGATAGGAAAGCTGTGTTTAGTCATGTTCCATATTTAATTTGTATTTTTTTTACCAGGCTAACCTCAAAAACTCACAGAGATCAGAGTGCCTCTGCCTCCCAACCACTGGGATTAATGGCGTGTGCCACCATGCCTGGCCCATATTTAACGTCTTAAACCCAGATGTTTGTCATGCCTCTAAGATACAGACAAAATAAAATCAGATGTAGGAGGGAGATCAGATAAATCTTGTAGTCATAGTAACTTGAATGGCCACAAAGAATTTTCATTGCTTCTGTTGGCCATATCAAGCACCTCAGGGCAGAAACTCGATTGGTTACCACTGACTGGCCTTTTTCCTGTTCAGTTCAACCTGCTGTTTGGATGGAGCATCTCTGACTATCGGAGTTTCTTCAGCTCTACAGTGACTATTGTTGGTCTCTTGGTGGGAATTTCTAACCACAAGGAGGTAAGATACATAGATAGGTAGATAGAGTAAAAGCAATCTAAGTTAGTTCAGATTCATGTTCAGCTTAGCAGCTTTACTAGTGGGATGGGGTAGGGTTGCTCAACCTGCAGCCTCCCACTGCACAGGCTAAAGAAACTACATCCCTTTCCCTTGTCTTAAAGTAACGCCTGTGCACAACATTGCCCCGTTCATCTTTTGCTTCCTAAGCAAGTGTGCCCCTCCTCCCCTGTTATCCTCATCTTGCTGCCAAAGGACACCTGGCCAGAATAGCATAAGCTGCTGATGGCCCTCTGAAACTGTAACATAAGTAACCAAACGGAATGCCAGAAACAACTAGTTCTGTTTACAGTTAACACTCATCTTGCTGAGTTTACTCCTCCCTCACCCACATAAATCCCTGTCTTCCTATATTACATAATGGACACACACAAACATACACACACAATCAGGTTTGAATTAGGTATACTGGTTAGAGCATTAATAAAATTATTTTTTAAAAGCCACACAATATCATAAGTATAACTTATGCAAAATTAAATGAAGTAAAGGGAAAACTTCAAATAGGCATCTTATGAAGATTTGGGTCTGTTGGAGGCTGGTCTAATACTAATTACTGGCCCTGAAGAGCTGGTTACTGCCCACTGGATACATCTATTCTTGTTTGTGTAAACCTAAAACAAGACATAACTGGTTGGTTGGTTAAACAGCCTGTACCTAGGCAGGGCAGAATGGGCTAGGAATAGCTAGGTTCCCAGGCTTTTGAGGAGAATCACGGGAAACAAATGGACAGGAGGAAAGTAAGGAAGAGGACTCCATGATGGGTTAGCCTTGAGAAAAAAATCATGTGTGTCTGGAGGAAGGACTCCAATAATAGGGTAAAAAGGCCCAGATGAAGACTACAAGCAAGTACCATAGGATTATGGGTGGAAGGTAGACCAGAGGAGGAGGATTAAGGTGGATGGCATTGGATGGGGGCTGGGAGATGGATGGTGAGGATATTCAGACAGCATTGGTAGGAATCTCAGTCCAGCCCAAGGTAAATAAGGCAAATAGAAAATCTAACAGGTATCTGTTGTCTTATTATTTGTGATAGGGGGTTAGAAAATACTGCCATGATAATCCTAGGGCAAACAATAATAAAGATTATATAGCTCAACACATCTTATATTTTTTTATTTACAACAATATGGGTCCTTATGTGATCAGGAAATTAGTGGAACTGGCAACACTTGTACAATTACTTACCATGAAGACCACTGTCATAGGGTTTCTATTGATGTGATCAAACACCATGAACAAAAGAAGGCTGGGAGGGAAGGGCTTCATCAGGTTACACAGTCCACTGGTGGAAACAAGGCCTAAACTCCAGCCTGCAGGAACCTGGAGGCAGGAGCTGATGCAGAGGCCATGGGGAACTGCTGTTCCTCATGGCTTTGCTCAGTCTGATTTCTTATATAACCCAGGACCACCTGCCTACGGAGGTACCACCCACAAACAACCAGGCCCTCCACATCAATCACGAATTACGAAAACACAGGCTTGCCTACAGCCTAATCTTATGGAGGCATTTTCTCAATTGAGGTTCCATCCTCTCAGGTGACTACAATGTGTCAAGCTGACCTAAAACTAGCTGGCATACCCATAATTCAAAGATTACCGCCTACACACAGGTTAATCAGCAGTTATCTGCTATACTGCTGTGGTTGCAGCAGCTTTCACAAGGGAGTCACTGGTCAACAGGCTAATAGTAGCAATGAATGGCAAGAGCAAAGGGGAACCACACACCATCTCTTAAAGGAGAAATGAACTTAACCATCAGTTCTTAAAACTTACAAGACAGTGGTGGGAGGAAATGTATTCAGTCAGTTTCCCTCCTCCTTCCAAATCCTTGCATAAACTCTACCCCAGCCAAAAGCCAGTTTTTCTTACCTTTACCTGGAAGACTCTTGTGTCCAGAGAAGCTTCTCAAATGGCTGGCAGGCTTTATGATCCTTATGCTTTCCACATGCACATTACCCTGAGCTTTCGTGTTTAGACATTTTTTTTCCAGAGTTGCCAAAACTTAACCAGGATTTGAGTCACAATCCTATTACTTACTTGTTTTTCTTGTAAAAGCTGAGAAAAAAAAAAAATTTTTTTTCAAGACAGGGTTTCTCTATGTAGCCTTGGCTGTCCTGGAACTCTTTGTAGACCAGACTAGCCTCGAAATCAAAGAGATCCACCTGCCTCTGCCTCCCAAGTGCTGGGATTAAAGGTGTGTGCCACTGCGCCTGTCTTGAGAAATTAAAATTTAATATCCTTAATTCATGTCATATCCAATTAGATTTTCCTCTGAATCATTTTCTCCCTAGTTTTAGCAGACTCAAACATGTGTTTAGATATAAATCCCAGATATTGGCAGTTTGTAAAGCAAATTCCAAGAGGCCTTCCTGTCTTCCCAGGTTATTGCTCTACACCCAATTCTGGGCTCCTTCCTGGTCTTCACTAGCATCATCTTGATGGGGTTTGTGATCATTAATCTTTTTGTTTCCGCCATTCTCATTGTCTTTGGAAAAGAAAGGAAGGCCCTTTCGGTGAGTACCTGACCCAGTAACTGAACAATTAACCATCACAATTTCCTATAACTAGGAAGCTTAATGATGCTTGAAGACAGTGGTTCTCAACCTTCCAACCTTTGGGACCCTTTACTACAGTTCCTCATGTTGTGGTGACTCCCAACTATAAAATTATTTTCATTGCTACTTCGTAACTATAATTTCACTTTTATGAATCGTAATGTAAATATCTGTATTTTCCGGTGGTCTTAGGCGACTCCTGTGAATGGGTCATTCGACACCCACAAAGGGGTCACAGACCATAGGATGAGAAAACTGCTGCTTTAAGAATACAGGCGGGGACTGGGCAGTGGCGGCGCACGCCTTTAGCCCCAGCGCTTGGGAGGAGGAGACAGGCGGATCTCTAGGAGTTAAAGGCCAGAGACCTGGTCTAACTTGGTCTACAGAACAAGTTCCAGGATAGACAGAAACTGTTACAGAGGAACACTGTTTCAACAAAACAAAACAAAACAAAACAAAAACAAAAAGTACAGGCATGGTGGCACACACCTATAATCCTAGCATTTGGAAGTGAAGATAGGACTAAGTGCAAGGCCAATTGGGTTACAAAGATCCCGAGACATTACAAACTGACATAATGCAAAAGTTCTCTCAAGTGGTCTCAACTACTTTCCTACTAAAAAGAATTGCCAAGACACTGTATTCTATAACCAGACGTAAACAGCTAGTCTTCAACCATTCATTCAGTACACATTCCCAACATCTGACAGTAAGCTATTAAAGACTTAGTATCTTCAGTATTCACCACGTATTTGTGGTGTTGTTTGGAGGGGTATCCTTAGCACTTTGACCTACGATTTCAGTTCAGTGCTTTTCTCTTTTTGTCCTCAAATACTCAGAAAGAAGCTACACTGACAGACATGTTACTACAGAAGCTCTCAAGTCTGTTGGGAATCCGCCAGCACCAGAATCCTTCATCTGAGAAGCATGCGGACAACACTGGGTATTGACATCGGTGTCTTATAATGAACGAACGCTCTTAATTTCATTACCACCTGGCAGGGCTTACACTTTACTGTATTGATAATACTTTACACTTCATCACAGGAACAGCACTTTATGTTAGTGAGAATCAAAAGCCCCTTGTCTCCACAATCTTGCTGGTGGATTTCAGCAGTGTTATAATGATACCCTAAGAACACAGCACAAAACTGCTCCACTGCCAACCAGCAGGTAACAGAATGCTCAGCACTCAGGCCCCAAGAGTGTGCTCGCCCGCAGCTTATTAAAGGTAGAGTAGCAGCTAAGCAAAGGCATGGACGCCATCTGAGCTCACTCTAGAGGGAGAATGAACCCCAACAGCCCCGGGCACCTGCAGTCCTGAGGGTCTGGATCTAGCTCATACACTAATATTGGTCTCCTGGGCAAAGCGTTCTCCACTAAAATCCACATTCATTCAATTGACAACACCAGAGAAAGCAGGACATGGGATCTTTATTAGCAGCTACTGAGCTATGAGATACAAAACAAATCAAAAACACTGAAGTTGCCTGAAACAGGTATGTACAGAAATATTACACATAAGCAAAAATCTCATCTTCTAGTCCCAAAGCTAACCTCTTGGGGAAGGAGAGCCTTGGCTGTAGGCAAAGAAGCACATAAGAATTAAAGAGTCTCATCCACCCAGGAAAGCAGTGAACTACAGCTGCATGGCACTAAAACTTAAGATAACAGTTTGTAAAGGTTCCTTTAATCATTAAAGTTTTCAAATGAAAACACGTACCCCTCCTCTCCTGTGGGCTTCCAGATCTCTACCCAAGAGACTTGAGTACTTCTATTAAGGCAACTGGAAGCCCACCCTAGGCTTAGATGGACCTGTGCTTCCTTCCTAACATGCTATGGGGAAAACAAATTCTATAGTGCTGCTCTTTCCTGAAGGAAACACAGCACTCAAAGCAAAAGGCCACAGAGGGCTCCCTGAGAATCCAGTAGAACCAAGAGAGAACTTTTCCAAATGAACTTTGCAACTGGATCCAGGTAGAACAGTACCCTGCAGCAAGGAGTAGTGTATATGTAAATGAGAGGGCCCAGCTTCCAGGAACCATGATATTGGCTTCCTGAGCCACCTTCGAACTCACTTAAGAAAACACACAGTGGCCTTGATTCTCTCTACAATCACCCCATGCAGAGGGATGTATTTACAAGTCAAGGTTGAGACACATCACAGGGTACTCTCTTCCATGCTCCAGCCGCCTCTGGCAACTCTACCACAGTACTTCTCTTCTCACTCCCTGGGAATAGAATGTCCAGGAAAGAATCAAGGATCCATGTGACAAGAAGACAGACAACAGGAGAGCGAACAGGAGCCAACTGCTCCAGCCAGAATCTCTAGTTGTTAGTCTTTGAGTATCACTAGAGAACTGGAAAGCAACACAATTGGTAGAGCAGCAGGAGAGCCCCAAGGAAGAGTGCTCAGTGACAGTTAACAGATGAAACCGGAATTTTATGGAGAGTCACTGTTACAAGGAAGAACTGTTCAGTATCAGCTTCCACAATGTGGTTGTTGCCTACTTTGAGAGACCTATGTTTTCTTTTTTAGCTCCTCAAATCTCCGGGAAAGATCATCGAAGTCTATGTCTTCTGACGCCGAGGTACTGGCTCCCGCAGATGCTGTTGGGAGCGTGTCTGGCACAGATGGCAACTCTGGCAGTACAAAGGTGTTGTGATTGTCCACAGTTCTGGAAGGGGGCTTTACAGGAGCATCTGGCTTGGGTCCTAATTAAATGAGGGCAAAGAGCACAATGTTACAAATGGCAGAAAAATGACTCTGCCATCCTTTGACAAATCTACCACCAAAATCCCCACAAGGACAAAAAAAAAAAAAAAAAAAAATGCAGGGGGGGAATGCAGGAGAGGCTGGGATGCAGCACAGTTAGCTGAGTACCTGGCATACACAAAGCACTGCAGACAACTGAGCATGGTGGCATATGCCTGTAACTGCCAGCACCAGGGAGGGAGAAGCAAGTGGATAAAGAAGCCCAAGGTCATGCTAACACTAGTACTATCTGGTGTAACAGTAGAAGTCTGTTCTGTATACAGTCTTCCATTTTGCTCTTTTCTTCCTTCTCCTCTTCCAATGCTGGAGATCAAGTCCAGGTATTTGTACATGCTGGGCAAGTACCACACCACTGAGCTTATGGCCCCAGACTCCCAGTGCATCACAACACCCACCTTCTCTAATTTTAGACATGCTTTCCGGGGTGCTAGGAGCACTGCATTTTTTTTTTTTCAATGACTTATTTTTATTTTGTGTGAATTGGTATTTTTCCTGCATGTGTGAGGATGTTGGATCTCCTGGAGCTGGAGTTACTGACAATTCTGAGCTGCCCTGAGGGTGCTAGGAACTGAACCTGGTCCTCTGGAAAGAACAGCCAGATCTCTTAACCAGTGAGCCAACTCTACAGCCCTAGCACTTTATTTTTTAACTTACTGAGTAAGTACATGGACATGTCTGCTTTATGAAAATTCACCCATTTTTTGTCCCTATTTTGCCCTTTATGCTGGCTAGTTTTATATCAACTGGACACAAGCTAGAATCATTTGGGAAAAGGGACTCTCAATTAAAAAAATGCCTCCACCAGATTAATGTGAGAGGTCTCTCCCACTGTGGGCAATGTCTTCCCTAGGTAGGTATTATCAGGCCGAACTGGGCAGTGGTGGCACATGCCTTTAATCCCAGCACTCGGGAGGCAGAGGCAGGTAGATCTCTGAATTCAAGGTCAGTATGGTCTACAGAGTGAGTTCCAGGACAGCCAAGGCTACACAGAGAAACCCTGTCTCAAAAAACAAAACAACAACAAAAAAAAAGAAAGAGAAAGAGAAAGAAGAAAGAAGAAAGAAGAAAGAAGAAAGAAAGAAAGAAAGAAAGAAAGAAAGAAAGGAGAGAAAGAAAAAGAAAGGAAGGAACGAAGGAAGAAAGGAAGATAGATAGATAAAGAAGTTGGGCTGAACAATAGAGCTGGCTATGCTGGCATGGATATGGATGAGCTGGCCCTAAGGGCATGAGTGGGAGAGTTGGCACCATTGGGCTAGCCAGCCAGAGCAGTGCTAGAAAGCTTGCCCTGATGGTATGGGTGAGAGAGAGATGGCAGGCTGACCAGCTCAGCTACCACCAAGGCCCAGTCCAGAGCTTTGAAGCCAACATCTACCCCATCTATGACTGCTGGAGCATGTGAAGGGGCCTGTCCTACAGAACCAAAGCTGTAGGATCTCCATGACATAGGGCAGTGACACACTATCTGAGGAGAGTCTCAGTGAGGACCCAGTATTGCTAGGGTAGCAGAGACCAGAGGCCTTGAACCATACCAATGACACATGAGAATGAACATTTGCAAGCAAAGAAGTGTGGACCAAAGGATATACTGTGGGATGCACTGTAACACACTATAGCTTCCACAATAAGGGTTTTTTTTGGGGGGAGAGGGTCAGGGATGGGAGGAAGGTGGGTACAAAGGGACAGGGAGATGAATGGAATTGGGTACATGATGTGAAATTCACAAAGAATCAATAAAAAGTTTTAAAAAAAAAAGAAGAAAAGAAATCGCATTGAGCAAGCTATGAGATTGAGCAGGTAAACAGTATCCCTCCGTGGCTTCTGCTTCGGTTTCTGGCTCCAGATCCTGAGCTGACTTTGACAATGGACTATGACATAGGAATATAAACAAATGAACCCTTTCCTCAAGTTGCTTTTGATAATGGTGTTTTATCACTGCAACAGAAACTACGACACAATTTTTTTAATACCTCACTTCAAAAACCTACTAGGGTGGGGGACTAGAATGATGGCTCAGTGGTTAAAAGCTCTTCTAGAAGGCCCAGGTTTGATCCTTAGCACCCAGCAACAGTCTGTAACTCCAGTTCTAGGGGATCCAATGCTCCTTCTAGTCTCCAAGGGCAATAAATGCACACGGTATATAGACATATGCACACAAAACAATTAAATAAAGGTAAAAAAAAAGAATGGGGGAGGGCTGGAGAGATGGGCCAGCCATTAAGAGCACATGTTACTCTTCCAGAAGCCCCAAGTTCAGCTCCTACCATCCATGTCAAACCTACCATGTCAAGCTAGGCATGGAGGACACACTCCTTTAATCCCAGCACTTAGGAAGCAGAGGCATCTCTGTGAGGTCTGAACAACGTGAGTTCTAGGACAGTCAGGGCTACACAGAGAAACCCTGTCTCAAAAACAAAACAAAAAACTCCCACCTATCACTGTAGCCCCAGAAGGATCAACCAGCCTCCACAGGGACATGCACTCATGTGTATAAAACCCACATATATTTAAATAATGAAAAATACAAACGTATTTTAAAAAATACTTGAAGTGACTAAAGATAAACAGAACTTGGACGACTGGGGCTAGGAAAATAGCTTATGTTTCAAAGCAAGTCCTGAGTTTTGTTAGAAAAGAGGATATGGACCACAAGCAGAACGCTATGGAGACAGGAACAGTTAAGAGAACAGGATTCAGCAGCTTTCTGAAACACACTCACCAACAATCTGTGCAGAAGAAATATTTTTATCACCATTAATGTCATCAACCTGCAAAACAAAGATTGTTAGCAAAGGAAAAAGCAATGAATGGCATCTCTAGACAAAGTACTAACGCTGTTACCAGCTCCTTGCTTTCCAAAAGCTAAGCCGTTTGCCAAAAGTGACAGAATCTGCTCCTAGAGGTATGCTTCCTACTCTCCACACTTCTCTGAACCAGAGTAAGACACCATGCCAACCTCTGAACTGCTAAAAAGAGAAAGCCTTACCACACTGTGACACTTCTCAGCTTCCAGGCAAAGCAAATTAGTAAATCTATACAAACCAAGGCCTCGAGGACTGATAAAGATCCACCTCATTCCACAAACAGTTGGCCGGGTTTAGTTCCAGGGAAACTTAGTTTCCAACTACAGATGGAAACCAAGGAAAAGAATGATAAGCAAACTAAGGATCA
The DNA here is from genome assembly GCF_907164565.1 of Psammomys obesus. Lineage (NCBI taxonomy): Eukaryota > Metazoa > Chordata > Mammalia > Rodentia > Muridae > Psammomys > Psammomys obesus. The sequence goes on from NW_026596034.1 coordinate 25,701,035, forward strand.
GGGAGAGCTTCCTATGTGAGTAATTACACAGCAACCCCACACCAACATGTTTCCTAAGGAAACCGTAAGCTGGAATCGGCTCTCAAATGCATGTATGAGTCATGCAGGTTTATGCAACACTGGCAGAAAACAAGTAATTCTGAGGTAGAGCTGCTGTTACACAGTTCAAGGCATCTTTACCACATGAGTCATTTATGAAAATTTCCCCACACCCCTAAGCACTGGTGCTGCACCTAGGGCCTCTTCCACAACAGACATGCACCCCACCATTGAACTACTTCCCTAGTTTTTGTTTTACTTTTCATTTTGAAACAAAGTTTAACATTTGTGATCTACTTCAGCTTCTAAGCTGCTAAGATTACTGACCTGTGCCACAGGTTTGCTCTATGTAAGTTTTAGCTTCAAGAATAAAATGTGAAATCAACACTACAGGCCAAAAATGACTAACTGCACACTTTTGACTAAGTCAAATTACCTTGTTACTATTCTTTCCCATGAATGTTGAGAAATTAAAAAAAAAAAAACAAACCTGACACTCTAATAAACATTTTAATATCAAATTAATATCAAATATTACAGCAGCTCCCTGTGATACAGCAGTTCAGTAGAGCATATGATCTACATTAATGCTCTAGTAAAGCACCGCTTCCTTTTTACTTTTCTAGATGGGCTCATGTAGTCCAGGCTGACTTTGAACTCCTGACCCTCCAAAGCGCTGAGACTATAGGCATGTGCCACCATGCCCATCTGAGTACTGTAACTTCCTAAGAGCAGCTCCTTCCTGATTCCTAGCTTCAGTGCCAACATAGCATGCCCACCACAAATGCCACCAACAGCACTCCCCATCTCCAGGGCAGTATGAAAGCAACAAAGAATCCCGAAGCAAGAGCAATACCCACACTAAGTTGATCAAAAGTTTGCCTTCCCTGTTATTATTTTGCTCTCTTCATGGGATTCATTCTCCTGCCGTTTATCAAAGAGGCTCAGGCACTTACAGATTCATACGATGGGGGAGTTGCTGGTATCTGAGGTGGGTGAATGTTAGGAAAGGCCTGGTAAGTCCCCACTGGCAATCCACTGAAATCCGACTGAAAGAGAAAAGCAGTATCAGAAACCCTGCTCCCAATGTGTAACTTTTGTATGGCACGGAAAGAAACGTGTGAATACACACATGTATGTATGATGTAGGTATGTATGTATATATGTTTATGTTCAGGATCTCAAAGAAAGGCTCAAAAGGATCACGTGGTAGTCCACATCAAGCACTTCCGTGTTTCTCTCAAGAAAAAAAAATGGATCACTTCTTTGCTAACAATGACCTACGATAAACACCATATCAACAAAGGCTTTTCAGCCTGGTACTAAAGGAATTTCTTCACTTTCAGGGAAAGATGTACTAGCATTACTGTAACAGGTCCCAGGTGTTTAGTAACCTTTCCTAAAAGAGTTTTCCTAGCACTATCTTTAGATTTTTCTACTTCAGTGCTTGCAGCTGAAATCAGGACTTCCCTGAATCTGACAGTCCTTCAATACACTTGCTTGATCACTCAGTTAATACAGATATTCCTACTGTTCTGTATTCCTGGAAACCTGCAACTCCTGAGTGTGCTTACAGAGTCCTCTTCCACGCATATTCTAAAGCTTACACCCACACTTTCTTTATATATACACACTTACTGGTCCTTTTGGCAGTGGATATGAGAAGGGAGCATTTGGAGATGACATTGGCATTGGCATGGGCATGGGCATGGGCATGGGCACTGTTCCATCAGGTACACCAACAGGGGCTGTGAACCCGCCCCCTCCTCCTCTTCCAGGGCCACCTTTCTTCACATCATCTGTAAATCCAACATCAATAAGATCTGTATCCACCCCAACAGGAGCTTCTGCCTAAGAAAAAAACATAAGCACCTATTAATCCATGGCCATGGCCAAGTTCCCTAAAAAAGTCTAGAGATACACATATAAGCATAAAAGTTGTTTATTCTGGTCTCATGTAGCCCAGGCTAGCCTTGAACTGATCTTCTTGCTTCTATCTCCTAGTTAATGGGATTAACTGCTTTTCTGCTAACCTGATACTACTTTTCTTTCAAAAATAGTGTTCACAACATCAACACCTTTTGGGAAAGCGAAGGTTTAGGGAGAACACTGCACTGCAATGATGTACCACAGCCTCAGACAGTTCCCTACGAAAAAAGGGGTCTACAAAGGTCTCCGAGACAGGGGCAAAGGCAGACTATAGAGTTTAAAAATCCCCGCCCTGGCCAGGTTCAGAAGAAAACGCCCCAGGAAAGAACACTCTCTTCAGCAGAGGGCCAGCTCTGAAGGAACTCTCAGTTCGGGAGCTTCACACATCCATACTCCTGCAGCCAGGGAAAATGCTGCTGCCCTGATGTGTTTGTGTGCTGGAGGCTGGTTAGTGTAAGCGCATCTCCCATACCGCACCCCACTAACTTTATCATTATATGCAGGACAGAGAATTTGTTTTACACGCATTTCTCCACTCAGCTTTCTGAGCACTCCCCGCACATAGCACAATAAATGAACTACGTAGGTCTGGGGTAATGCTCCACTTCGTCAAGTTCACTGAAAGGCAGAAATACCATGCTTTTACAGTTCTGTCACGGTTGTGCATTCTCAAGATGCCTTCATTCACTCAATCTCCAGCTTTAAGTGCCCTATGAGGCTTACAGCATATCTATTGTTATACAAGAAGATACTGGCTGAAAAAGGCTTACAAGCAACAATTGGCTAGTATAAATAATAGCTCCCCGCCCCCAAGAAGTTCTATACACAACCTCATTTTCCTTTGTGTTCTGGCATAAACTCACCATTACCACAGAGTCAGGTTCATAGGGTACATTGTAATTCTTGGCAATTTCAATCAGGTATCTCTCCACGAGGATTTTGGGTGGGGCTTCTACACTCAGTTTATGCATTAGCTGTAATAAAAGATCAATGTTAAGAAGCATCTAATTAGCAACCAGCCTAACCCTAACACATTTCTTAAAAATTGTAGTTCCTCTCATTTTACTGGAGAAACTGAGGAGCTATTTTGCTCTAGTTGAATGGCACATTACAGGGAGCATGCTCTCCTCACTCTAGTTACAGATGAAGACAGGCACTGAGAAAAGACCCAGCACTAACGCTGTCCCCATTTCACTCATCCAATCCTTCTTTCCACTCTCCTTCCTGCCTTTCTAACTCTCAGAGCAGGGAAAGGAAAAAGCAGCACAGTCAGGTGCCAGACAGGGAAAAGGCCAAATTCCACTGTCAGCCACGTAGGTGTCCTCTGCCCGTCACTATAAAACAACCCCAGCTAACTCCTTCATGCCCCTGCACAACCCAAATGCCTGCTGGTAATAAACCACCTGTCCCACCCTGTCCTATTTAGCAGACAGGTTCATTACCCTGTCATTCACAGTCCCAATCTGGTTGGTCCTGCACAACTTGCCATATTCCTTGCTATATTTGGCACAGAGCTGATCAGCAACCTACAAGGAAAAAGAAAAATCGTAACAGAAACCATTCCCATAAAAAGCTTCACAATTCCTCCTATCAACAATAAACTTATCTTTATTACTGGGTTTTTTAAAAAATGTCTACTTTTTGTTGTTTTGTTTTTGAGTCAGGGTTTCTCTGTAGCCCTACCTATCCTGGAATTCACTCTAGACCAGGCTGACCTCGAACTCAGAGATTCAACTGCTTTTGCTTCCTGAGGAACCACCACACCTGGATGAATAGTGTCTCAAAAAACAAGACACTATTCTAGGGAGTCTTAGAATCTCTGTGTAAAATCATCATCACCATCACCATCCAACAGGGCTGGAGAGATGGCTTAGAGGTTCAGAGCACTGTTTGTTCTTCCAAAGGTCCTGAGTTCTAGTCCCAGCAACCACATGGTAGCTCACAACCATGAGATCTCTTCTGGCCTGCAAGCACACAGGCAGGAAGAATACCGTATAAATAATAAATGCATGAATCTTTAAAAAAAAAAAAAAGACGTAATAAAGGGCCACCTGCAACTAGGATAAATGCTACTAAAAAAAGGTACAACATAGCCGGGCAGTGGTGGCACACACCTTTAATACCAGTGCTCAGGAGGCAAAGGCAGGTGGACCTCTCTGAGTTCGAGGCCAGCCTGGTCTACAGAGTGATTCCAGGACAGCCAAGGCTACACAGAGAAACTCTGTCTCAAAAAAACCAAAGGGAAAAAAAAGGGAAGAAAAGGTACAACATGCAAATCAGACCTGAGCAGAAAAGTGAGGTACGGTTGCCCCTAAAGAAGGCAATGTTTTGTCAATACTTCAAAGATTATTAGAAGTAACTAAGCAAAAAACTTGGTATGGTATCATATACCTGTACCCCTAATACGAGGCAGAGGCAGGAGGAGCCCCCACCACAAGTCTCTGAGAGCAACCAGGGCTACATAGCAAGAAACAAAACAAGTTAACTCAACAAGAACAGAAATAAAATAAAGTTCTCCTGGAGCTAAAACATGGCCAATACACAAACCTGAAGCAAAGTACAGTGAGTCAATAGTGCAGAATGTAAGGAGTACAGTAACAGCTGAAGAGAGGCAAATGACAGAAAGTAATACAGGGTTTCAAAGCAAGGAGTTGCCTTAGCATAGAGTGTGCTACCTTAAAATGTTTCCGTTTTATGCTTTACAGTTGTGTAAGAACTGTGAGCTGTCTGTAGCACACCTACCATCCCAATACTTGAGAAATAAAGGCAGAAGGATCAGAAGTTCAAGGTCACTTTCAACTATGTAACAAATTCACAACCACCCTGTGTTATATGAGAGCCTGTGTGATAATCTGAATGTAAATGGCCCCAATAGAACCATAGGGAGTGCACTATTACGAGGTGTGGCTTTGTTGGAGTAGGTGTGGCCTTGCTGGAAGAAGGATCACTGTGGAAGCGGGCTTTGAGGTCTCACATGCTCAAGCTAGGTCCAGTGTGGCTTAGTATCCTCCTGCTGCTTGCACACCAACTTGCACACAGAACTCTCAGCTCCTTCTCCAGCATCATGTCTACCAGAATGCTGCCACATTCCCTGCCATGACAATAATGGACTACACCTCTGAAACTGTAAGCCAGCCCCAAAGTAAATGTTTTCCTTTTTAAGAGTTGTCACAGACATGTTGTCTCTTCAGAACAATAGAAAACCTAACAAAGACGACCTGTCTCAAAAAAAAAAAAAAAAAAAAAAAGAAAAAAAAAAAAGGGACAGATGGCTCAGCAATAAACAGCATTTGCTAAGGTGGCTCACGACTGCCCATAACAAGTTCTAGGGAATCTGACATCCTCTTCTGGCCTCTGAAGAAACCAGGCATGGACACGATGCACACACATGCACTCACGCACGCAGGCAAACACTCATGCACATAAAAATCTAAAAACAAAACAAAAATGTTCCGGAGATGCACACAGCTCAGTGATGGACACCTGTTCCATGTGTGTGAGGCCCTGGGTTGGAGCCCCAGCACCACAAAAACAAGATGATACAAAGAAAAATGTTTTTCCATGTATACAAATAAGGTCAAATACATACATGTGTATAATCTATGTAGGTTTTCTGCCTGTCCCTCCGCAGAGGCTTGCCTCTTTTGAGGCATGGTCATGCAATGCAGTCCAGGCTGGCTTTTACTCATGCCCTCTTGCCTCAGCCTCCAAAGCATCAAGGCTGGATTACCATACTTAACTAAAATCTAATTTAAGGCACAACTGTTGGCACACAAACCTAGCCCTTTAGAAAGCTGAAAAGGAGTAACTGATTAACAAAGCCTACTTCAAAAGGTTGTGTACAAGATACCCAAGCAAATAAATAGACTTTTCTTTTTTTGGTTTGTTTGTTTTTTTCTTTTTGTTTTTAGAGACAGGGGTTCTCTGTGTAGCCTTGGCTGTCCTGGACTTGCTTTGTAGAACAGGTGGGCTCAAACTCACAGAGATCTGCGTGCCCCTGCCTCCCCAAGCGCCGGGATAAAGAGACTTTTCTAATGATACAAAAAACTACACAGACGGGGTATGGTGGCACATACCTTTAATCTCAGCACTAAAGAGGCAGAGAAAGGTGGATTTCTGTGAATTCGAGGTCAGCCTGGTTGAGATGAGTTCCAGGCCAGCTAGAGTGACATAGTAAGACTTTGTCAAAAAAAATAAAATATAATTAAATTAAAATAAAATAAATTTAAAAAAAAAATGAAACCTACAGATATTACAGAAACTGCTTGTACTCACTATTTTCAACTCAGCTACTTCTGACTGAAGCCGAGGAGCAGCCCAGATCAGCGTAGACACAGATTCAGCCAGACCAGAATCCAGCTCCCTAATGAAGAAAAAAATTAAATAAATTAATATCCTCTACGACAAGCCAAAGACAACCGTATTTCTTCTATTGTACACCAGATGACATCCAAAGTAATTTCACAAATTATACTATCTTCTGGTAACTGGTGTTCCAGTCATTTCATTTCCCTCTTTTACTTTTGGAGAAACCCCAGGCCCACAAACCTTAGACAAGCTGAACCAAAACTCAACCTGGGGACACTTCAGATTCTGTTTTCAGTAACAGACAAAAGATCCTTGGAAATATGAAAGAACATCTTAGCGTTCACCTGCTGTACTGCAATGCCAGGTATGTTTAGCTTCTGAGGCAAGATATCTTACTTCATAGACTGGATAAGGCCAAACCGAGCCAGCAGCAGATCACAGTAGAGCTCCAGGATCTCCATGGCCTCCACAAGGTAGTCCTCCCGGATAATGTGCTCCACACGGATGCGTGCTCGCTCATCCTTGCCAGCGGCCAGATAGTCAGCAATCTCCTTTCTTGCTTTCTGAGCCAGTTCCGCTGGGACACAAACCCCACTCCAGTCACACAGCAGTAGTGCACCAGGACCTGGCTAGTGGGCCGACCTCCACCCACCAGAGAAGCCTGAGAAGATGGGTGCTGTCATCTACAACACTCCAGCTCATACTCCTTTAGCACATCTACTCTCATGATGCTCTAGAGTTTGCCACCCTGTACAGATGAGATTAGGACTTACGCTGACATTTCCCACTCAGGAGCCACTGCTCCAGGGTACCTCTGCATACCACAAGAAAGTGCTTGGGACATGTAAAATGGCACAAAATGTGCAGATCATCTAAGCTTAGTCTGCTGTATGCTTTAAACCATATCTAGATTACTTACACAGTGTAACAGAAATGCTACATAAATGGTTGTTATAATGCATTATTTTGGAATAATGACAGGAAGTCTGTACATACTCAGTACAGACTAATTTTTTTTCTCTAAATATTTCTGATCAGCATTTGTCTGACTGCATGGATGTGAAGCCCATGGATGCACAGCATATAAATACAGAGGGGTCATCAAGCAGACCCTTTCTCTGCAAAGAGTGTTTCAGTTTAACTCTATATAGGAGGCAGACAAGTGTCCTAACTGCAAAGCTATGAGAAGGACTCATAGGGCTAGCCTAAAGGATCCAGCTTGGGCTGCTGGCAGCCCAAAAAAAGGGGGAGAAAGATGATGAGGTTGGTACAGTACTCACTTTTTTTTTTCTCCAACAGTTTAAGACGATTTATGACTAATCTCAAATTGACTCGTAAGCGCTCAGCTTTGAAGCCAGAGCCCAGCATTCTGTCCTGCTCCTCCTGGAAAAGTGGCAGAACAAATGAGTCCAGATTAGTTCAGGAACTAGCACAGCTCAGAGGCAGACTAGCAACATAAACCATAGTGGTCTCTTTCCTTTTTTCCTTTTGGTGTTGGGAATTGAGCCCAGAGCTGTGCACATGCTAAGCACATCTCTACCACTAAGCTACCCCCTCAGCTTAGTGTTTTTCTAAAACAATAACATGATCTAAACATCTTGTTTACATATCATTTTACCATTGTTCAAAGAACTGACTGAACAGAAACAAGTAAGTATGAAATCTGAGAGAATCTGCTAATAGAAAAAATTAATATATAGGCATGGGCAACAGGAGCAGGGTGAGTAAAAAGACAAGGAGGCCAGGCAAAGTGGGGCACAGCTTTAGCCCCAGCACTCAGGAAGCAGAAGCAGGCAGATCTCTGTGAGTCTGAAGCCAGCCTGGTCTACATAATGAATTTCAAGATAAGCACAGCTACAGAGACAAACTGTCTCAAAAAAACAAACAAACAAGCACAAACAACAACAAAAAAACGAAAACAAGGCAAGAAGTACTCCCATTAAAAAAAACAAACTTCAAAAATGGTAATCTTTCTTAAAGCTTGCCAAAGTTAAAACAAAATTCAAAATATCCACATGTTAATTTCTCAAGTTTTTCTATTAAATCTGAAAAGCTTGTTGCCTGGTATCACAGAAATGTCATTAGCATCTCCTCAGGCCCAGAACTTACACAGGGGTGAAGAGCACACGCAGGAACCTGCTCGATAACATTCCACAATAGCGCTATTACCAAGAATTGCCCCACAGCCAACGGTCAGCATAACCACCACAGGGCATCAGGACACACCCTGGACACTGACTACTGTATATTCTATTTCAAGACAGTACAAGATTTTATTTCTGGACTCAAAACTTTAAAATAATATAATATCCAAGCAGAAGCTAGAACTGACAAAGTAACCAAGGAAAAGGCAAATAAAACAGACAAAATATGCAAACAGTAGGACTAGTCTTTCCCTGTGTAAAAAGCACTTCCAGAAGACAACAAGGTACTTCATTTTGTGAAATTGCCTCTGGAAACCTTTATACAACATTGGATAACTTGTATGCCACAGAATATCTCTCACCCATTATGCTGAATTATGTTCAATCCGTTCAACAAGCATTAGATTATATGTCAGACTCAGGCTAGATACTGGAAATAAAGTGTAAGTACGGCCTTTGCCTCTCACAAGGAAATTATATTTTATTGAAGAAAAAATTAAAATCCAGCAAGCTATAATAGTGTTTGAAAAGGACTATAATTCTAGGGTCTCTCAGTTGGGAGTGACTGAAGACATCTTGCATTGTCATAACTGGCGGGGAGGCTACTGGTAACTAGTGAGCAGAGGCCTTACAAGACCTGCCAAAACCTCAACACATCTAAGAGTGAAAAACTTACTGTAAAGAAATGACCCAAACTCTTAGGACAATCGTAATGAAAGGTCCTCCTGACAGCAAAGCATACACTCATCCTAAAGAACAAAGCAAAGACGTGCAAAGGGGAAGTGTGAGCCTGATGTGGTGGTACAAGTTGACACATGTCAAGACCCTGTCTCAACCCCAAACCTCCCAAGCACAAGGCTTGGTATGTGTAAAATCCCAGCTTCCAGCAAACAAGAAGCTTTCTGAGAGTCAAAAGCCCAATACTCTACCAAAATATATGTTGGTAGGCCTAAACAGCATCAATACTCTCCGGCATTCATAAGCAGAGATGAATAGGGAATAGGAAGAAAGAAAAGCATTAACAACTACTATCATTTACTCTCTAGTCACCTACACCAAATCAGCCATCAAATATGTGCAGAACTAAGAATAAAACTTAAATAAGAATAAAACCTAAAGCCGGGTATGGCATTTGTAGCCCTAAACTCTGAAGAAAGAGGTGGTAAGAGTCCTTGAGTCTTAATAGTTCCAGACTGAGTAATATAGGGAGAGCTATTAATTTAAAACCTAAATGCATCTGAAACTAAACCCCAGGTAAATATACCACGTACTACTTAGTTCTTTATTAAACTATAAACTGTAATAGAGCTCAGATCACATGTACAAGACCTAAATGAAAACGGGGGTGTGGCCGCAGAAAAGGGAAAAAGGATTGTAGAAGCCAAGGTGGTCAAGGACACCGTGAGAGCATGGGCCACAGAATCAACTAAGCAGGGCTCATAGCGGCTCACAGAAACCGAAGCAACAGACAAACATGGGCCCTGTGTGGGTCTAAGCTAAGTCCTTATGGCTGTACAGCTTGGTGTTCTTGTGGGACTCCCAACAATGGAAGTATGAGGGGGTGCGTCTGACTCTTTTGACTGTGCTTGGAACTCTTTTTCTCCTACTGGGTTACCATATCCAGATGTGATATGTGGGTTTGTGCCCAACAGTCTTATTGTATCTTGTTAGGCCACATTTGGTGGCTATTCCTGGGAGTCCTGCTCTTTTTTTTTGGGGGGGGGGCGGATCTGAGGGAGAGGGGAGATGCGAGAGGAACTAGGAGGAGTGGAGGGAGAGGAAACTGTGATCAGAATATAATGTATGCGAGAAGGATAAAAGTTATAAAGAAAAGAAGATGAGGGTATGGTAGGAGGGACTGCAGAGACTGTTTAGTTGGCAGAGTACTTGCTGCTCAAATCTAACAATTTGAGTTCAGTTCCCAACATCTACATAAAAAGCTGGGCATGGTGGCACAGGGTTGTAATCCCAGTGCCGGGGAGGCAGACAGGCAGGTTCCTGGGGTTCAGTGGCCACCCAGTCGACGAGGTGAGCTCCAGGTTTCCAGTTAAGAGCCTGTCTCAAAAAACAAGGTTGACGGCTCCTGAGGAACAACACAGGAGGTTCACCTCGGGGCTCTACATGCTCAATCAGCCTCTTCTACACGTATGTAACGAGTGCCATCCATACTCTAACAAGCCTAGCGATGGCTTGGTGGTTAAGAGCACTTCTTTCAGGAGACCTGGATTTAATTGCCAGCACCAACATGATAGACAGCTCACAACCATCTGTAACTCCAGTTGCAGACCCACTGCCGCCTTCTAGCTTACCTGAGCGGCAGGCACGCACAGGGTGCTCAGACCTCCATTTGATCAAACACTCATATACATAAAACAGATAAATCTAAAAAGAAAAGTCACTGTTCTTATGGAATCTATAAGTCAGAAATGTATCATATCACTAATTAAAAAACCGTAATAAGTGATCCAAAGAAAAAATTATGTTGTAGAGTTTACTATGACCTTGCCAGCTACCTGTTTGGAAGTTGTCACAAAGTCAAAAGATAAAAAAAAATTAGGGCATAACGCAGAGTTGTAAGTTGGGGCAGAAAATTGCTAAGATTTCAGTGGTTCTTAAGCAGTCTATGTTGCAATCTATGTCAATTCTACAACATATCAAAACAAAATTTTAGTCATGTCTATATTTTAAAAGTGTGAAAACAAGAGCTGGAATGATGGTTAAGAGCACTTGCTGCTTTTGCAGAGGACTTGGGCTGGTTCTCAACACCAATACACTGTCTTAAAACTGTCTTTGTACAGTTTCAGGGGAGCTGGCACCCTCTTTTGACTTTCACAGTTGTGCTCATGGTGTACTTAGGGAGATGCAAAAATTAAAAACATAATTTAAAGAAACAAATAGAAATATTAGAACGGTAAGAAACTTGATATAGAGGATCAACAACAGATTGGAAACAGAAGAGTCAGCAGACTTAAAGAGAGATCAGTAGAAGTCTAAAACTTGAAAAAGAAACTATATTAGCTGGAAGGTGGTGGCACACCCCTTTAATTCCAGCACTGAGGAGGTGGATCTCTTTGAGTCCAAGGCTAGCCTGGTCTATGGAGCAAGTTTTCGGACAGGCAGAGCTATACAGAGAAACCCTGTCTCAAAAAACAAACAAAAAAAAAAAAAAAAGGAAGGAAGGAAGGAAGGAAGGGAGGGAAAGAAGAAAGAAAGAAAGAAAGAAAGAAAGAAAGAAAGAAAGAAAGAAAGAAAGAAAAGAAAAGAAAGAGAGAGAGAAAAAACAAAGAGGACCCTGGGTAAGATGATCAATCCTCACTCAGAAGTGCAAACAGGATAGACATCTGAAGCAGGAGAAGACAGGGAACAGAACAGGAATGTACCACAGAGGGCCTCTGAAAGACCCTCCCCAGCAGGGTACAGAAGCAGATGCTGAGACTCATAGCCAAACTTTGGGGAGAATGCAGGGAATCTTATGGAAGAGGGGAGAGATAGAAAGATATGGAGGGGATGAAAGATCCACAAAGAGACCACGAGAGCCAAAAAAAAAAAATCTGGGCCCAGGGGGCCTGCAGAGACTGATGAACCAACCAAGGATCGCGTGGAGGGGACCTAGAACCCCTGCTCAGATGTAGCCCATGGGGATCCCCTAGTAATGTTCATGACATTGCCATGACAATGTCTCTGACATGAACTCGGTTGCCTGCTCTTTAATCATCTGCCCCTGGTGGGGTGGGCTTGCAAGACCCCAGAGAAAGAGGATCCAGATAACCCCGATGAGACCTGATAGGCAAGGGTCAGATAGTAAGGGAGGAGGACCTGCCCTATCAGTGGTCTAGGGGAGGAGCATAGGGAGGAAGAAGGATGGCTGGAAGGGGATGGAGGGGGCTACAGCCATGATACAAAGTAAATAAACTGTAATAAATAATGATAATATTTTTAAGAGAACTATTAAAAAAATTGGTAATGATCCCTTCCTCCAAAAAGTAACAACCTACACAGGAAATCACCGAAGAAATCTCTTAAAAATTGTGATAAGGGTGCTGACATGAGTCTCTGTGATTGCTGGCTTCTGGCAGGGGTACAGGTGGGGAAGGACTGTTTTCTTTAAGGGGCTGGCTACTGGGAGTTTGACCATGCTCCAGTGAGTTTATATATAGGTAATACAAATTGAACTTGGAGGTTCTTCTTTCTGGGGGGAGGATCCTAAGGGTGGGGGTGGACATGGGAGGACTGGGAAGTCAGTGTGATGGGGTGCATAATTTGAAAGTCCCAAACAATTAAAGTATTATGAAAAAACATTCTGATAAAAATAAACAAAACCATAGTTGGATCAGTGCTTGTACAACCATGAGCATGGGAGTTTGCATCCCAGCAAAGACACCCCACATATGCCTGTGACCCTAGCACTGATCTGAGTGGATCCAGGCTTACTGAAACTTGCTAGCTTCCAGCCTCACCAAGAAAATCTGAGTCCCAGGTTCGTAGAGACAACCCTCCTCAAATAAAGGTGGGGGGAGCTGGAGAGATGGCTCAGAGGTTTAGAGCACTTCTACTGGCTGTTCTTCCAGAGGTCCTAGTTCAGTTCCCATCAACCACAGGGTGGCTTACAACCATCTAGATCAAGCACCCTCTTCTGGCATGCAGGTGTACATGCAGACAGAACACTGTATATGTAATAAATAAATACTAAAAAAAAAAAAAAAAAAAAAAGACAATGTGGAAAGGGCACCAGATACCCACTTCAGGACTCCATGAAAGAACATAAGTGTGTTCTTGCACATACATGTGCATATACACCAAAGAGAGAGAGATACCTAACTCATAAACACACACAAATAAAAATGAACAAAGTACACCAGGTGATAGGGCCCATGCCTTTAATCCCAGCACTAGGGAGGCAGAGGCAGCTGGATCTCTGAGTTCCAGCCTCTCTGAGACTAGCCTGGTCTATAGAGTGAGTTCCAGGACAGCCAGGGCTACATACAGAAATGGGGTGGGTAGCACAACAAAGTATGAAAAGGACACCATTAATTTGAAGGACAGCAGGGAAGGGTATACAAGACAGCTTGGGAAAAGGAAAGGGAAGGGGGAAATGTACTTATAATCTCAAAAATTGTAATAAACAAAGCCTCAAATATTATCAAAACAATACAAGAGTCTAATGTTTGTACCAAATTCCAGAGGGGCTGGGAATATAACTCAGTGCTAAAGCATTTACAAGGTGCCCTATATTTGAGCTTTTGTACTGTGCAAAAATAAAAGTTAAAAAAAGCTACTTGATAAAACTTCTACTAGCTAGAATTCCCCTAAATTAACACACATACACACAGAGACTCAAAAAACTCCAAACACAATAAAACCTAGAGATTCACGCCCCATCTCATCATAATCAAACTGCTGAAATCAGAGCCAGAGATTTATTTTTTCCCTGAAATAAGGCTTCTCTGTGTAGCCCTAGCTGTCCTGGAACTCAATCTAGACCAAGCTGGCTTTGAACTTTGCCTCTGCCTCCCCATGTGCTGGTATGTGCTACCACTCCCAACCATAGATAATAATAATAATAAAAAAAAAAAACTGAGTAAAGCTAGATAAAATATATTACCTATTACCTCTAGTGTATGTATTCAGATGACCAGACATTGTGGCATGAACCTATTGCTGCTTGGGACAAAGGGCAGCCCAGCAACAAATCCAAGATCCCAAAAATGAGAAAGGAGAGGACAAGCTATAATTTCACCTGAGATCATAGAGACCAAAAGAAAAGAGTCATTTTAAAAATACTGACAAAAAGGAACCATCAACCCAGAAACCTTACATCCAGCAAAATATCCCTCCGAATTAAAGGTGAAACAAGACATGATCCCATGAGGGAATGAAGTTTTGTCCTCAACAGAACTGCTGTAAAAGAACAGCTAAGGAAAAGGCCAGTGAGACGGCTCCATGTCAAAGTGCCCACTGGCAAGCCTGGCGATCTGAGTTCTAGCACCAGAAGCCACAACAGAGTGGAAGAAGAAAACCAATTCCATAATCCTCTGATGTGAACACACAGCACCGCCTGTGCCACCCCTCCAACACACATATACAGAAATGACAACTGGATGAATAACCTTAATAGATTGTTTCTCTCAACTCTGTTGAACTTGATAGTTTAGAACAAAACCAGTATTTTTATGGGATTTTCAAAATACATAAATGTAATACTTAAAATAACCATTCTATAAGGGGAGGAAGCTGAAACAACCTATGTAATAGGAATATTTCTGCATTCTACCAGAAGTGGAAAAATGCTGACTCTAAAAACAGCCACATCTATCACCTCCATAGCACTCACACAGACACACACAAATACTTCAAAGATTTGTATTTTTATTCATGTGTATGTGTATTTCTGTATATGCACGCCACATGTGGGTGAGTGTCAACAGGCCAGAAGAGGGCATGAGGATCCCTTGGAGCTGAAGTTACAGGTGGTTGTAAGACACCAGAAATAGGTCCTGGGAACCAAAACTAGGGTCTGGAAAAGCAATAAGCACTCTCACCCTTCAGCAATCTCTACGTTAAAACACGCCAGGCTTTAAACCAGAATACTAAGCCAGGCGCAGTGGCGCAGGCCTGTAATCCCAGTACTCAGGAAGCAGAAGCAGGTGGATCTCTGAATTCAAAGCCAGCCTGGTCTACAAAGCAAGTCCAGGACAGCCTAGGCTACACAGAGAAAACCTATGGGGGTGAGGAGGAGAAGAATACTAAAAACTGACCAAAAACCTAAAAGGTAGCCAAAGTAGTAAGCAGATGTGGTGGCAAAGAAAGTTAATACCAGCAGTTTAGGAGGCAGATGCAGGAGAATCTGAGTTTGAAACCAGCCTGGTTTACATAGTAAGCTCCATGCTATCTTGGGCTATATAGTGACACTCTGTCTTAAAAACAGCAACAACAAAAACCAAATAACAAGCGATGTCAAGAGTGGTTGTACAGGGACTTGAAGAGATGGTTCATTACATCAGTTAAAAGCATTCACTGGCCCCTCTTCCACATGACCCTAGGTTGTATTCCTTGGACCTACACAGTGGCTCACAACTGTTTGTTAACTCCATTCCCAGGTACCTGATGCCTTCTTTTTGGCCAATCAGGGAACCTGGCATGCACATGATACAGACATACATGGAAGCAAAATATTCATAACATAAAATAATATTTTTTAAAAAGGGTACTGATGCATACCTGGATTCCCAGCATTAAGAAACAGAGGCAGGAAGGATCATGAGTGTGAAAACAGCCTAGACTACACAACAAAAACTGTCTCAAAAGTGTCAGAATGAACAAAACAAACAAACAAAAAACAACTGTTCACAATAAGGGTGAGTTAACCAAGAAAACACAACTGTAATTTCTGAGTGCCTTTCATGAGAACATTCAAAACATATGAAACAAAAATTGACACATAGCAAAAAGAAATGACAATCTAATTACAGTTAGAAGGTTCAATATGCCTCCCTTGGTAACTCATCAATTCAGCAGACAGGACGTCGGCTAAGATGTTCTGTATTGGCTATTAACGACTGAATAAAACAGCTGAGAGAGCCAACTTAAGAAAGAACTATTTTCAAATTCTATGTGTGTGTGCATATGCAAGGGCCACGGCACAAGTGTGGAACAACTGTGGGTTTTCTTCCTATCTTGGAGGGACTGAAAATCAAACTCTTATCAGGTTTGGCCACATGAGCCTCCTCCTCTTTATTCAATCCAGCTCTTCATTCATTCTAAGATGTTGGCTGGACAAGACCTGGGTTCAATTCTCCACACCCACATGGTAGCTCACGACTATCCATAACTCCAGTTCCAGGTGATCTGAAACCCACTTCTGAACTCCACAGGCACCAAGCACACGTGTGATGCACAGATATACATGAAAGCAAAACACCATATACATAAAATAAAAATAAATATTTAAAGGAAAAAAAAAGAAAACCGCATCAGTAATTTAAGGGTTCCACTCGAAATAACTTGGACTACACTTTGTTCTGCAGTTTTACTTTAAACCCCAATAAGTTACATATAACTGAGACTTGATCCTGAGAAGAGCTTCAATTAAGTGGACCAGAGTCTACCTCAAAGATTCTAGAGGTGCAGGTCTTGATTGAATCCAGCGGCACAGGAAGAAAAGAGAGTAGCTACAAAAAGTAGTTAGGAGAAGAAAACTGTATTTTTATCAAGTGAGAATGTGAAGAAGCTGCATGAGGACGCTGTGAAGTTCCCCACAAAGGTCAAAAAAGAAAAAAAAAAAAAGGCTTTAGGGGTGTGAGATGTTTTTTAAATGTATCACCTAAGGTTTTATTAGGCTGTAAAAATGCATGCACAAGGAAAAGTGTTATCGAAACAAGAATGGCGTTAAGTTGATTGTTTTTCAGGTATGACGGAGGAGTTATACTGCTTTGTTCTCGTAGTAAAAAAAGAAGAAAAACCCGAAACACCACGAAAGGATAACAAAAGAAATCACAATCTCCTCTGAGATTCACCACCGGACTACACAGGCACAGCCTTTGGCAGCCGCAGCCTCCCTCTGCGGTCAGCCTACAGTCCCAGCCCGGAGCAGGGAGGTCCGCATCCAAGTTCAAGGTGCTGAGAGCCACGCCTGACCCCAGCATCCGGAAGAGGAGCGGGGCTGGCACCGGCCATCCGAGCCTGACTCACCGCGCAACGATCGCGGCGGCGCAGACAGGGCCTTCCCGGGGGTCCCGACCCGACGACGCAGCGGGGGGTGTCCCCTCTGAGCCCAGGTCACGCCAGCGCCCGTGCCACGGTCCCCCGCGCCCCCGCGGCCGGAGCCCGACCTCAGGCCTGACCCCCGCTGCCAGCGCTTTCCCCTTCCTCCCCGTTGACACGGGCGGATGGTGCGCCCTCACGGTCCCCACGCCGGCCGGGGTCCGGTCAGTGCGGGGCGGAGAACAGAAAGGCCGACAAGGGTGGCAGAGGAGGGCACGCTCACCTGGAGGGATCCTCGGGCCTGAGAACGGAAGAGACTGACTTCCGACAGCCGCACAGCATCCAAAATGGCGACACCCCCGGCCTCACCACCGCGAACTTGGGCGGAGGAATCCTCGGGGCCCGCGTTGGCCACGCCCCTCTCCGCAGGGATTGGCTGCGCGCACAGCACTGGGAGGGGCTGGGGACTACTTCCCACGGCGGAGGCGCGGGACTTGAGTCGTGACGCGTCCCGTCGCTCCGGGCGGTGAGTCACTCGCTAGGGGCGCGGTGGGGCGTGGGGAGGCTGTTCCTGCAGTCAGTGCCCGGTAAGTACCCGGGTTCCAGCTTGTCCCAGCCCCTGGAGAAGCCGGCTGCAGCCTGCGCCGCCGACGCCCGCGGAGGCTGGGGGCCCGTCGGCCTGCTGGGCTGGATTCTACGCTCTCGAGCCGACTGCACCCCACGACCTCCGGGCTTCTGTCCGCCGACGCTGGTCCTCCCTCCCGCTCCCGCGCCCAGTCTGATTCGCGTCCCTCACCCTCTCTAACGCTCCCTCCGCACGACCGCCACCGCCGCTTGCTCCTGTTTCTGAGTGTATTCGGAGGAGACCTTCTGGGCTCACCGTGAAAGAGCCTTCTCCTTGCTCTTGGCCCTGCTGTAGAGGCCGCTGCTACCAAGCCCAGAATTGTGGCTTGTCTTGGGTCAGTCCTAAAACGAGGACTGCGGGTTACCCTACGAGGATTGTATGAATTTGTAAATAACTGGCTGTTGTAACCATTCGCGGCAGTTCAAAGCGCCAGGATTCCAGGACTCTGGAATACACAGTATTTGGTTCCCTTACACTTTTCGGATCTTTCCCCCAGTAAAGTATTTGCATATATAAGTTGTAGTTCTGCAACTAGAACATGGTGTTTGCTGCTAAAAAATTCCTCTGTGTCACACACGCGCACACACACACACACACACACACACACACACACAAAGCAAAGGAAAGTTCCCCCTGAGGCACAAATTAAGTTTATTGGGCTCATTTACAGAACATACGTGCCAGGTCACTTTACAGGCATGTAGGTGATCACTCTCTCCGAATTAAGGTTGCACTGGAACGTCTTTTACCCAGTAGGAATGAAGGCTTCCAGGCGTAGAAAGAGCCCAGTCTCCTAGTAGTCCCCAGCCTATGTGCTAGCCCATCCCAGGCCACATGCAATTAAGGCAGAATTACATACAACAGGTGGTATAGGATGGCTGGATACGCAGGTGAGAGAGCTCCAAGACCCCCATGAGGGGATGATCTTTGCCTGTGAGCACAGCCAACTTCCTGAAGATGACCATTGTTTGGTTCCAAGGACAGCAGAGTATCCCAGCATTTAAAAAATAATAATCGTCATTTTTAAGGGGGGCAGACTGCTCAGATTTAAGGCCTAGAAACAGCCAGTGGTGGTGCACGACTTTAATCTCAGCATTTGGGAGGCAGAAGCAGGAGGAACTCTGAGTTTGAGACTAGCCTGGTCTATAAAGAAAAATCCTATCTTGAGAAAAAAAAAAAAGTGCCTAGAGACACCCTAACCAAAGGTACAAATGTGTGTGGACCTTGTTTAGATATAGCTTCAAACTAACCAATTATAAATGACTTTTTTTTTTTTTTGAGACAAGGACATTAGGTAATGGAGTAAGTGATATCAAATATTATTTTGTCGATTGTCCCTTTGTATGAAGAAATCCAATATAAGAAATGCCTACCAGGGTAAAATGGCAGCAAAAAATAAAGAAATTTTCAATTGCTGAATGGGATGATGATGAGTACTGTAGTGCTCTCAATATGTTTAGTATGTTTTGAGATACTAAAGACTGAAGAAATGGGTCAGTGGTTAGTGCATACTGGCTGGGTGCTGGTGGCAGGGCACTCCTTTGATACCAGCTCTTGGGAGGCAGAGGCAGGTGAATCTCTATGAGCTCAAAGCCAGCCTGGTCTACAAACTGAGTCCAGGACAGCCAGGGCTATGGAGAGAAACCCTGTCTCAAAATCTAGAAAGAAAGAAAGAAAGAAAGAAAGAAGGAAGGAAGGAAGGAAGGAAGGAAGGAAGGAAGGAAGGAAGGAAGAAAAGAAAGAAAGAAAGAAAGAAAGAAAGAAAGAAAGAAAGAAAGAAAGAAAGAAAGAAAGAAAGAAAGAAGTGCATTCTGCTCTGCTCTTCTGGAGGACTAGAGTTTGGTTCCCAGCGCCTGTGACAGGCGGCTCACAACCACCTAATTCCAGTTCAGGGGATCTGACACCCGCCCTCTTCTGGCGTTCTTGGGTACCTGCATTCTCATGCAGAGACAAAGTCACATAGTTTTTTAAAATAATTTTTAAAAGTTGGTCAGTCATTAACCAAAAAGTAGGTGTCAATCTGCTGGCCGTGGTGGCACACACTTTTAACCCCAGCACTGAGGAAGCAGATGCAGGAGGACCTCTGTGAATCCAAGGCCAGCCTACTCTACATAGAGAGCTCCAGGACTTATTTTAAAACTTTTTTTTATAATAAAGTTTATTAAATCTGCCAGGCGAAGCCCTGTCTCAACAAAGAAAAAAAAAGTTTATAAAATTTAAAAATAAAAGGAAAGAAGCCACACCAGGAATGACACCACAGTCCTGTGATCCCAGTGCTTGGGAGGCAGAGACAAAACAGTCAGGAGTTCAGTGATGTCCTTAACTACATAGAGTTCAAGGCCAACCCGGGCTACATAAGACCCAGTTGCTTTTTTTCAATGGTTCTGAAGTAATTCTCATGAGTTTAAAGGAGTATATAATATTATATGTGAATCATAATTTTTCTCTGAGACTGGGTTTTGCTGTGTAGCCCAGGCTGTCCTCCAACTCTGTACTGTGTTTTGTATTATTTTGTTTTTTTCCTGACAGTAGGGCCTGCGGGCATGTACCATCGCACCAGGCTTGGACCATAATTAATCATTTAAACAGAGCTCCATTGATGGGCCTTTTAAGTTATTTCCAGTATTTTGCTTATGAACAATGCAGCACTGTACTCACTTGGTAAATTCCCAGAAACAAAAGAACTGGGTCAGAGTAGGTACATTTTTTTTTTATTCTAATAAATATTGCCTAATCAACTTTCAAAGAAATGTCAGTTTATACTGCTAAGACCAAAGCATGAAAATTTCTATCTCCCCATGTTCACAGCAGCACAGTATAATAGGATAATTTTGGATCACTGACATAGTGACCTTGATCAAACCCTAGAAGTAAACAGATATTTTTACACCTGTAATCCCAACACTCAAGAAGCTGAGGCTCATTTATGAGCCTCAAAGGACTGAGGTTACAATCTCACGTAGCTTCATGTGGCCCATGTTAATGTGTGCTACAGTGTGAGACCCTGTCTCAAAAGTGATTGCAAGCTCTCTGGATAGCATGTTTGAAGCCATCCAGCTACGAACAGTGTCACCGAGTTCCAGTCTAGTCTCAAGATGTATTTAGAAAAAGAGTTTGTTTGGACTCAGTGGTCATCGCCTTTACCTTGGGATTTAACAAAACCCATATGTATAATGTTAGAGACTCAATAATATCTCTGTTATGAATTGTGCTGCAACCAACCAAGTTATTCAGACACTATCTGGAGATGGGTGTGGGGACAGTGTCTGTCCTTGGCTCAACAGACCAGTTTCACTCAGAAGTATAATCAAAACTAAAGTGACTTGTACTGTTTCACTTGAAAATCTTTTACTGTAGGACAGGAATCAACATACACGGTTCCTTTAGTTAGCCATGTATTCTTTTTTCATATAAGTCTTTATAATTAGTGGCCGTAACTAAAATCTAACACAGTGTGAACTCAATAGAGTTTCTCACTAACAGACCTGTCAGACCTGTTTCTGAAGAAGCCCTCCAGCTAGGAATGGCTTTTTACTTTGTTAAGAGGTTGGGAAAGGGTGGCACAGAGTTAGGAGGCGGTGTGACCTTACCTTTCCCACAAAGCTTAAAACATTTACTGCTGGGTCCTTTATTAAAAAAATTTGCTAACTCATGTAATAAAAGCATTGCACATCACATCATAAGAGAAAGATGATAGCTCAGTTAACTACATTGGTTTTGCTTTTTGTTTGTTTTCTTGTTGTTTTTTTAAAGACAGTCTCGTGCAGCCTAGGCTGACCTCAAACAAAATCTGTAACCAAGGATGACCCTGAACTTCTGCTTTTCCTGTTACCATCTTGAGGAAATGACTTCAGTCCCCTAGCACTTGTAAAATGCTAGTGTAGTCGCCGTGACTGTAATCCTGGGTAGCGGGGAACAGAGGCTGGAGCAGATCTGGAGTTCTGCCAATCCAGGCCAGCCAGTTATCGAACACTTGTTCAGTGGGAGATCCTATCTCAGAAAGGATAAAGTTGGGGGATGGAGGGATGGCTCAGTGGTTAAGCACACTGGCTGCTCTTGCAGAAGACCTGGCTTCCGTTCCCAGCACCCATAACTTCCTGTAACTTCCAGCTCATAACTTCCTGTAATTCCAGTTCCAGAGGACCAATGCTCTCTACTGACCTCTGAGAGCACCAAACACATAAGCAGGCAAAATACTCACATACATAAAGTAAATATACCTAAGGTTAGTTTTTTTAAGTGGAGAACAATTAAAGAAGACAACTGATGTAAGCCACTGACCTCCACATACACACACATTCATGTGCGCCCAGGAGCACATACCTATAACTATACTACACACATGCACACGTGTATCCACATGAATACATTACATACTGAACACATTCTTTTTTAATGTGAGATTCTCTTTGAGACTATGTAAGGCTGGCATAGACATACTGATCAATAAAATAGAACTGAAAGTTCAGAGATAAGCCCTTGCGCTTTATGGCCAGCTGTTGCTAAACAAGGCTATAAAGAGAATTCAGCGAAGGAAGAAGTCTTTTCCAAAAGTTATTCTAGCTGGGCATGGTGGCACATACCTGAGGTAGGTGGATTTTTATGAGTTTCAGGTAAGCCTGAACTATGCATCAAGTTCCAGACCTGCCAAGGTTGCACAGACCCTGCATCAATCAATCAACCAATCAATGTCCTAGTAATTTTGTCATGGATGTAGACATGTTTTTGTTTTGGTCCCAGGTGTGGGATGTGGGACTGATTCAGATGGTCCACAGCAGCAAACTATTTGCCTCATACAGGCTCTGAGAGGAGCTCCTTGCCAGCTGCAGGTAGTTTAAATTTGAGGACTCTGGAGAGAGAATAAATGCCAGAGTCCAGAGTGTGTGGAGCACCGGGAAAGAACAAGGCTGTTGCTGCATCCCTCCACCACCAACCCCCATTGCTCCTGGTTGCTGTTGGGAGACAAGAAAGTTGAGATCTCCTGAAATGAAGATTGGACTGGCTCCAAGGAACCCGACGGCCCTAACCAGCAGGAAGCAGCTAAGAAAGAACTGTACCCCCTCTCCCACCAACCCTTTCTCTCTCCTACCTGGTGTTGGAAGGGATTGGGATGGAGTAGGGAGGAAAAAAGATAAATATAGTTTTTTAAAAGTACGCCAATAGATTTTAGACACAATCTAACTTTGTAGCCCAGGCTAGTCCCAAACTCAAGATTCTCCGGCCTCGGCTTCTGAGTGCTGGAATTCTAGGCCTGCAGCACCACACTGAACTTATGCTAGAAAAATTAGATAATCACAAGTAAAAGAATAGAACCGGCTCTTCCTGTTCACACTGTACAAATACTAATTCAGAAGGAACCAAACATCTAACTATAAGAGCAAAAGTCTTATTTTTGTTTTTCTGTTTTGTTTTTGAGACAGGGATTCTCTGTGTAGCCTTAGCTGTCCTGACTCACTTTGTAGACCAGGCTGGCCTTGAACTCACAACGGTCTGCCTGCCTCTGCCTCTCTGAGTGCTGGGATTACAGGTGTGCACCACCTAGCCTTGAAATGTGGCTCAGTGTTAAGAGCACTGGCTGCATTCTAGAAGATCTGGGTTGAATTCTTTGCACCCACCTGGTGGCACACAACTATCTGTTACTCCAGTTCAGGGGGATCCAGTGCCCCCTTATGGCCTTTTGGGTATCAGGCACGTATATGTTGCACAAATATACGTGTAAGCAAAATGCCCATACACATAGAAATCAAATAAAGTAATAAAATAAAAGACAACTCAGTTACACAGTGGCCCGCACTTGTAATCCCAGCCCTCAGGAAACTGAAGCAGAATGTATTAAGCTGTTTGCCATGGTTAGCTTTAGCTGTTAACTTGACATAACCTAGAAGTATCTGGGAAGAGAATCTCAATAAATTGTTTAGAAGACATTGTTCTCTAGGCAGCCTTGGAGAACACCTTTAATTCCAGCACTTGGGAGGCAGAAGCAAGCAGATCTCTGTGAGTTCAAGGCCAGCCTGGACTACAGAGAGAGTTCCAGGACAGCCAGGGCTAAAACAGAGAAGCCCTGTTAATAGATGGAGACACCATTCCCTAGGCAGGTGGTCCTGAAATGCATCAGAAAACCAGCTGAGCACAAGGCTGCTTACCAGCCCTCGGGAAGAATCTTCCGTAGTCCGGCTGAACTTCTTTGGCTGTGAAGTGAATTCATCAGTCTGAGGTAATACTGTGGGAACAGCGAGCAGGCCAGCCTCCAGGCTCCCGTCATGACTTCCCTGAAGGATGGACCATGCTCTGGGATTCTAAGCCAGATAAACCCTTTAGTCCTTCAGCTTCTTTTGGTCAAGATGTTTTTTATCCCAGCAACAGAAAGGAAACTAGAGTACTTACCTGTTGCTGAGATAAAAAGTGCCTGACGGTAGCAGCTCAAGGAAGGTTTGTCTCGGCTCACTGCTCCAGGATATGGTCCGCCATGTCGGAGGAGCCACAGAGGAAGGAGCTAGTCACTTCACATCTGTGGTCAGGAAGCAGACAGCAGTGAATGGCCATGGTCAGCTGGCTTCTTCCTTTTGGATTGAGTCCAGGACCCCAACCCAAGGGCTGGCCCCACTCACATTTAGGGTTGGGTTTTCCTACTTTAATTCACTTAATCTTGATAATCCCTCAAGACATGCCCAGAATTATTTTTACACACAGAATCTAAAACCCCATCAAATTGGTAAGTTTAACCATCACACGGGATTATACTGTGAGTTTGAGGCCAGCCTGCACTCTCGAGCCAAGTACGAGGGCCAGCTAGGGCCACATGGCAAAATTCTGTCTAAAAACAAAACAAACCAAAAGATAAGGAAAGAGATAAGGTTGGAGATACAGCTCCATTGGAATTGTGCTTGCCTAACATTCATGAAGACTTGGCTTCAATTACCAGCACCAGATGGGATAATTTACTGAACTTGGAGGCAACCAACAGGCTCAAGCAGTCCTTGTCTCCCTATGAGACAGCTGTAGGGCTGTAGGCCTGTGTGTGGCCAATAATTATCCAAGGGTGAGATTTGAACTCAGGTTTTCATGCTTGCATAGCAAGTGCTCTTACACCCCCCCCCCCCCCGAGCCATCTTTCCAGCCCGTGAATTATACTTTAAAGATAGGTTTTTTATTAGTGAGGAGAAAGAAAGGCATGTGGTATGGTGGCTCTGTCAAGGTGAGGGGTAACCCTGGAGCCAGGTCTCCTGAATATGGGTACTGGTGACTAAACCCAGTTTGGCAGGCTTTCAAAGGAAGTGTTCTCGCCCGTGGAGCCATCGCACCAGCTCTCATGAATTATAGTTTACGTTTCAAAAAGGTGTCTGGGCTAAGGAGATGGTTCAGGAGGCAAAGAGATTGCCCTGAAAGCATGAGGACTAACACCCGTGTAACTGCTGGAAGCATGAAGTAGGCTACCTGTAATCCCACTGCTCAGGACACAAAGACAGGCCCCCAGACCAAGATGGCTAGCTAGACTAGCTGAATTGCCAAGCTCTGAGTTCAAGTGAGACACCCTGACTTAATGTATAAGGTGAAGAGAGGTGTACGACAGTTAAAGTAACTTTTCTTCACCTGATTTAATTGTCCTCTCTGAGGCTTACTGCCTCTGTCTGCTAACCTAGGCCTAGTCCTGAAAGCTCTGAGCCTCTGTACAACCTAATCTAGGCCTAAATTCTTTTCAGCCTCTGAGATTTCTTGCTGATTAAGCTCACCCTTTCTAGCTCTTTCTGAACTCTGGCTGGCTGGTTCAACTCAGCTGTTCTGGTTCAAACTCCTTACCAAACTGACTGATTCAATCTGGCTTCCCTCTCAGCCCCTGACTGAATTGCTCTGCTTGGCCTCAAACTAACTTTAGCAACCTGTTCTGATCTTCTGTTGTTTGGGTCCAGAGGAAGCTGCACAAACCGTTCAGACACCAATCTCAGTTAGATATGGATGTTTAGATATGCAACATCCTGAGACTGACCATGGTCATAGAGTGGACTCAGGAGCCAAACTATAACATTAAGTGTCATTCAGAGTTAGCTTATAAAGGCAAAATCCGCAATGAGCTCACATGGAGGGCGGTGGGGAACAATGGAATAGGGTGGTCACCTCTGACTCGTTATTTTTGCTACTCAGACAAAGCAGTTCTTGCTGACCTTTAATTTGGTTGGTCCCAAGTGTAGTTTACAGTTAGGGTCAGTTGAGCTTATGGTTGGGGAATTTCTAGCAGTAGCAAGACCATAGAGTATGCCGAACCTAAATACAGTTTTTTTTTTGTTTGTTTGTTTGTTTTATCAACTTGACCTTACACGGAGAAATTTTCTTGCTATCAGCCACAAGTTGAGATGATGTGGCTATTAGGCCTGAAAATAGAAATGGCTACCCAAAAGGAGCAGGTCTCAACAGTGTCTCCTTCTCATTCTCTGACTCATGCTGTCTTCACCTGTGTTTAGCTTGTTCTCTCTGCAACCTGCCTCTCTACAGCTGTCCCAGTAAAATTGCCACATTCACCTGCCCCTCGTCTCTGCTCCTCCCTTTTAAGTTGCCTCCCTTTCCTTTCTATTCTCATGAGAGTTGGGCATATAGTATTCTGTCAACTCTTTCTCTGATTCATCGCTTTTAGACATGGTGCTTTTTTCTACAACTGACTTTACCTTCATTTTTTTTAGGATTAAAAGTGTATACTGAGGGCGTGTCTGTATTCCAGCCTGAGGAGTCATGTTGCTGGATTAAATTCCTCCCACATGTGATATCAACCTCTGGCCTCGACACTCACATGCACACACATGTACAGGTATACCAGCACACACACATATATACATGCATATCCAGACATACCAGGATACACACATATCCATGCAAAAAAAAAACTAATATTTTTCCTGTCATTGCTATTTTAATGTAAATTCTTAATGAAATAATTGCAGAATCCAATAAATATAAAATGGATTTCAAGACTGGTGAGGTAGCCCAGTGTTTGAAGTATGTGCTTAGTATGAAGTTAGTATGAACAAGCCATAGATTCAGTCTCCAGAGCTGAAATCAAACAACAACAAAAGGGAAACATGGATTAGGAAGATATCTCAGTACTTTATAACTGAGATGGCAGAACACTTTGCAACAAGCACAGGTGAGAAAGAGAGGAGTAAAACTGGGGCTAGAAGGGTAAGGTGCTTAATATTCAAAAGCAGAAGCCCGATGACCTGAGTTCAAATATCACAGAACCAACACACAGGCTGGACACAGTAGCAAAAGCATCCCTAAATCCTCCTATCCCTCTGGGGAGACGGGTACACAGAGATAGAAAAATCTCCAGCCACTCCCGGGGCTAACCAGCTTGGTTTACACAGCGGCAAAGAGCTGTCTTCAGACCTCCGCACTTGTGGATGAGCGCTTGTACTCACACATGAACCCATGCATCCACGTGTGCCATGGCACAGACACAGCAAAAATGGGGAAGAAAATCCATTGGTAATTAAAAAGTCTTCCAGATCTAGAACAAATTTAGGTGAGGGCAGAGGAAAAATAGGTGCTTTATTAGATACATTTTTTTTTTCATTACTTCATCATGAACCTGAATCACAACACTGTGGAGACATTTTAAGAACACAGGAAGCGGGCTGGAGAGATGGCTCAGCGGTAAAGAGCACTGTCTGCTCTTTCAAAGGACCTGGGTTCGATTCCCAGCACCCACATGGCAGCTCACAACTGTCTGTAACTCCAGTTCTGAGGGACCTGACACCTTCATAATAATGCACATAAAATAAAATTAAATAAATTATTAAAAAAAAAAGAACACAGGAAGCTTACAAGAATAGCGTTATTGCCATCCCATTATATCATAGGCAGCCCAGCAGCACCCCCTCCACAATTGCTAGGGAGTGAACCCAAGTCCTGTCTACCCTCAAATCTAAGCTGCACACAATAATTTAGTAACAACCTCAAGACATTTCATAGGGGGCTAATTTTTGTCAGTCAGCTATTTCTTGTTGAAATGTCTGCCAGGTAAATTTCAAAGCACTATAACAAGGCCATGTTGCATCTCTAAGTTTATGTCATCAGAAATTACTAAGGTCCAGCCGGGCATGGTGGTACACATCCTTTAATCCCAGCACTCTTTGGAAGCAGAGCCAGGTGGATCTCTGTGAGTTCAAAACGAGCCTGCTGTACAGAGCGAGTCTAGAACAGCCAGGGCTACACAGAGAGAAACCCTGTCTCAAAAAACAAACACAACAAAAAGGAATTACTGAGGTCTTAATGTTATTTCGGCTTTTATTCATACACAAAACAGTCTAAAAGCTGTTTTGGTGAGAATGCTTTTATTTCCTGGATATGTGTACAAATCAAATTCTTAAATTTAAAATGTTTTATTGACTTATATTGAATAGTAATTCCTATCCCAGGCGAAAGAAAGAAAGAAAGAAAGAAACAAAGAAAGAAAGAAAGAAAGAAAGAAAGAAAGAAAGCTATTTACCTACAACATTGTCAAGAACCAAGTTTCTTCAATTCAGCCATTCTACACAATTCAGAATTCTTCAATTCTGGCTCATTCTACACAAGGTGTGGGCAATGGCATGGCGTTCGAGATTTCAGGAAAGAAGAATTTGCAAGACTGCTTTGTGCAAATCCTTTGACCTGTCTTTTTATCAGCAAGAGCCACCAACCCTCACCAGTTCTGCCTCTGGGAAGCCGGGAATCGTAAGAGAACTCGCACAGGACTTTCAGAGATTGTTTTACGTTCGAGGCACAAGTCTTGAGAGGAGAGGTCCAGAATGGGGAAGTGACTTGCCCAGAGTTAACAGACTGGTCAGTGGCAGAGCTGGGACTGAAAGCTGGGCCTTCTAAAAGCAGGTTTCTCTTCCCGTGGCACTTTACTTCTCAAAGTAGGAGACACCTGAGAGGTAAGCTTGGGTTTTCCACCTAGAGAATGAGGGGAAAAGAGCGAGGACGACGGAGAAATAAGGAAGGGGACGATAACGGGAGTCGCGTTAGGAGGCAGTGAGTCTAGCCACGCTGGCTCAACCTTTCGAATACCTTTTAGACGGCAGCGAGGACCACCAGTTACCTAGGTCCTGTGTCTGTAACCATCCGGAAAGGCAAACACCCCAAATAAATCTAACCCTTTTCTGAGGTTCTGACTGCCGAACTCAGTCCCTCCCACGGCCGTGGGAGCTGAAGAAGCGGTGGGGCGGGTGGCTCAGGTTCAGCCTCGGAGAAGGGGAAACCTGCGGCGGAGCTGTGGTTGGGGCATGTGGGTTTTGTGGCTGAACTCGATGCTGGGATAGGAAGCCAGGGGAGATGACAGCTGAGCGGAGTTCGCCACCTGAGAAGGGGCGCGGAGGTGCCGAGGAAAGCCGCGGCGGCGCTGGGCTAGGGGTCTCCCGTTCCCGGACGCGGGCGGGGCCCCTCGGAACGCCAGCGATTGGACGCTCCCTAAGCCCCGCCTCCCCGGACCCTTTCCCCCGAGGCCCCGCCCACAACGCCAGGCGCGCGCCTCCGGAGCAGGGAGGGGTCGGGGCGGCGGCGGGCGGAGAGAGGTGAAGCTCTGGCACGCGCCCCACTCGCGGCGAGAGCGCGGACGGCGCGCTCCCGTCACCCGCGTCGCCATCTTTTTCCCCCTCCGTCCGTCTGTCTGCCGTTGGCTTTGTCTGTCTGCCGCGCCGCCCCTCGCCTACCCGCCGCCGGTGCGGCCCGCAGCCGCCCTCTGCCGGCCTGGGGCCCGGTCCCGGGGAGCCCCGGCCCGGCCAGCCCGAGCTGCGGCCGGGGTCCATTGTCCCGCGGTCTGTCTGTCCGGAGGCGGGGCCCAGGGACGCGGAGCGCCGAGGCTGCGGGTAAAGCGCCCCCGCGCCGGGAGCCAGCAGCCGGAGTAGCTCCCGCCGCCCCGCGCCGCCGCCCGCCTTTTGTCTGCCCGCTCCCGGGGAGGGGCGGGCTGGGTGCTGCCGCGGCGGGGTGCGGGCCTCGCGGGCCGGCGTCAGGCTGGGGTGGAGCTGGGGGAGGGGAGGATGGGCGTGGGAGAGCGGACTGGGCGGGGGGCCGGGGCGGGCGGAGGACCTACTAAATTTAGATTTCGGAGAAGGCTAAGTGGTCTGCGCGTAGGTCCGAGACGCCTCGGAGACTCCTGGCTCCAGTCTTGACACCACCTGGGGTTTACCTGTACCCCTGTTTGAAAAAGCCGGAGGGGCCGTCTCAGCTGATAGCACACCCGAGCTCCAGCCCCGGGGACAGTGAAACAGCTGTGTGACCACCTTTCTTCTCTCCCTTTTGGCAGATTCCCATCACTTGGATTCGGGCGAGTTTACGTTGCTTCGTGGGAACCTCACCAGAGCTGGAGGTGGGAATGCATCTTCTTTTCTAAAGGCTGGCCTTAAATAGAGGCAGGGATGGAGGGGGTCTGTGCACCCTCCCGAGGACTCTCTATTCTACAGATGACTAAACAAAACAAAAACCAAACAAATAAAAAACACCCTCCCTTTAAATGTAGCATCCCTTGTAGCTCAGATTCTCAGTTTACTGTTCCTCCCAGTTTCCTCCCAGCTGAAGATGTTCAGGCAGCTAGAGTTACATCCCTAGCTTAAGTTTCACATTTGGGCAGTGCTGAGAGCAAAAGGGACCGAGTGGCCTTTTGTACCGTTTGTTTTGTTTTAATAGGGTTTTGCCACCCATAAAACTAACCTCAGACATTGTGCTGTTTGGGTCAGGTGTGTCCTTCCAGTGCCGTTTGTCGGTTTCCCCCTCCTCTGGACTTTTTCTTCTAGTGGGTGTTTTAATTATTGTGGCTTGTCTTTGTTTTGTGGGAGGGAAGGTGTGTTTATTTTCCTTTGATCCCTCAGGTGTGAAGTCCCCTGAGGTACCATCTGGTCAGTTCCCCCACTGGGCCACTAGGAGGATCGTGAGAAAGCAGTGGACGCTGCTGCCCTGCTGGCTGTGCAGCCTTGTAGCCGCACATCCGTCATCTCTTCGCCGGGCAGCTTTAGTATTAAACCGTCGTCTTGCCAAGATGATCTAAATAAAGCCTGACTCACAGACTTTAGCGTCTCCATCTTAGAGCTCCGATTCCTGAACTTCAGAGGGTAAATGTAGATGAGATTTCATTTGGTTTTCGTTATACAGTAGAAAAGTGTGCAAAAATTTACATCTCATTCAGCTTTCGGCTTTGGGACTTCACAGACAGTAAAAGATCTAAAGTGTGCTATTCATCACAGTTTGCATTACAATAACTAGAAAGAAAAAACCAGGTGTAGTGATGCACACCTCTAATCCCACTAGTCAGAAGGCTGAGGCCAGACAGTGACTGAGCCCGGGGGTTCAAGGGCAAGACACAATATTGAAAAAGAGTAAGTCCGAGAAAGATGACCACCCTTGGCCACTGGGGATGTAACTTAGTTGGCAGAGTGCTTGGCCATTATGCCTACTGTGCACAGAGCTTTAGGTTCCAACCCCAGCACCATGAAAAACTGGGGATGGAGATACTTGCCTGTTTTCTCTTAAGGAAGGGGTATCAGAAATTCAAGACCCCCTAAGGATACAAGAGACTCATGTCTCCAAGGGGGAAAAAATGAAAAACAGAATACATAACCTTTGTATTGACATTAAATTGCTCTCTAAAATTGTTTTTTCTGTTTTACACATTAGGAGTTATTTTCCTTTTTTTAATTGAAGGTCTGAAAAGAACTGTGTTTGGTATGCAGATATGATAGAAGACTGCCTGAAAGCTGCTTCCTTTGCTACTTCCTGTGGAGGCCCGTCTTTGCCATTTGCGGTTTCTTTCTTCTTTTGGTAAGGGGAGGTAGGGTCTGATTACAGGTTTGAGGGCCTGTCTAGCTACATAGAGGAGTTAGTTGGCATTAGCAGGTGAGTCTTCATTAACTGGAATGCACAGTACAACTAGGAGTTTCTCTAAAGGAATTATATATTTCTATTTGAGTCCAGTTTAAGAAGGCAGGAACTGAATGGGGAATAACAAAATCCACATCCCTAACTGGCAGAAAAAAGACTCTTAACTCTTTTTTCATTTCACATTTGTTTACTGTGGTGTATATTTGTCTATCTTGTTTTGTGGTGTTGGGAATTGAACGCAGGGCCTGGCACATGCTAGGCAAATGCTCTGCCACACTATCATATCCCTAGTCCTTTGTCTTCTAAAGAAAAGGCTGTGGCTTCTGCAACTAATCCACTTTAGAATCTCTTACAGTGCTTATGGCTGAGCCAGTCTTGTAGTTAACAAGGAAGCTGACGGCTAAAGACTTTGCCAGAGCGGCAGATGCACAGCTCTGCTGTTCTTCTATGGGGAGCTTCTCTCTTTATTCCTCCCTGATCTCCCTGCTACATCGCAGAATTGAGAAAAGGCTATAAAATTGTGATCTTTGAATGCCTCTCTGGAACAAATGAGCAGGGCCAGTGGGTGTTCCACGTTGGAAGACTGAAGTAGTACTTTACAATGTGGCTGTCATCTGTTCTTGGGGTGAGAGCCTGTCTCATGAGGTGGAAGTTTGATTTGCGCTCGTGCCATCCTGCCAGCTGCCTGGCAGTATGCCTGCACTGCCAATAGGTGATCCTCTGCCACCTCTGAGCTCATCCCTTAGAGAGCTACCTAGAGGTGCAGACTGCATGCCTTGACTTCCAGCTGCACGTGGCAAGTCATTGTTACCTCTTTACTCTGCCCCACATCTGTGGGAGTAATCCCTTTAGCCCACAGTACTTCTTACCTTGATTGACTGAATTTGCATCCTGTTCTGTCCTGTGACCCTGACTGTGAGCATTTGGTAGTAGTCTGCATTCTAAAGACAGCTTTCGAGAAGTATTCTCATAAGCCCTCTACAAGTAGTCGCCTCAGCCAAGTGTGGTAACACACACCTGGAATCCCAGCACTCAGGGAGGCAGAGGTAGCTAGATTTCTGTGAGTTTGAGGCCAGCCTGGTCTATAAAGTGAGTCCAGGACACAAGGCTACATAGAGAAACCCTGTCTTGGAAAGAAAAAAAAAAGTTGCCTCTTAGGCTCCTTGGGACCTTAACATTGGGTTTAAGATTTATATACTCATTTCATTAGTTCAGTTATTTATAGCTGAATACATCCTCAAGATGTATTTTTTAAGGTCTTTACATCTCTAATTTTGTAATTTCTGGGGAAAATAATAGGCTAATTATTGCTTTTTTGTCTGTTTTGGCAGGTCAGCACCTTACAAGGAGGTGGTAACATATCCAGTGGTGAAACTGGGAAAGAGCAGAGCTTTTGGATCAGGGAAACATGTCCCGTAGGAAGCAGACAAATCCAAATAAAGTTCACTGTGAGTACTGGACTTTGTCTTTTGGAACCTGGGAAGATGAGGGTTGGAATGAAAGAGTAACCGAAAGGATGAGAGGCTCACACTCATTTGTGGAGGAGAAGAAAGGGTTAATGGTTTCCATATATGGATTTGAAGTATAAGTTCAAGGGTATATGCATTTAATTCATCCTTAATATTAACAATTGCAGGAAACTTATATGAAAATGTACTAGGTATCTAGCCGGGTGTGGTGGCGCACACCTGTAATCCTAGCACTTGGGGAGGCAGTGGCAAGTTTGGATCTCTGTGAGTTTGAGGCCAGTGTCGTCTACAAAACAAGTCCAGGACAGCCAAAGCTAAACAGAGAAACTGTCTGGAAAAACCAAAAAAAAAAAAAAAAAAAAGACTATAAAACAGTATAATATAACTATAATGCAGCTACACATACACACAGAAGAAACATAAAAATACAAGCTGCTGTATGCCAAACAGGGGGACTACAGACTATGTATACCACAGAAGTTAAAGAGTAAGGACACTTTCACTGGCTGGGGTAGCAATGGAATGCCTGATGGAATAGGCCCCCGACCATGAACTTAAACAGAGCTCTAGAGGGTAAAAGTGGGTTTGAACAGAAGGAAGGAGACTGCATGTGATCTGTTAGAGAAGGAGACTTCCTCAAGCAGAAGTTTCATTTAGCCAAAGTCACAGGCTGTGTGACCCTCAGTAAGACCCCATCCAACTAATTTCCAACTTTTGAAAAAGACTAAAGAAAAACTTAAGCAGTGTAAAAAATCAGTGTAGGAAATCATCAACAACAGAAAGCTTATACCAGTGTAATAGGACAAGGAGCCAAGTTCCAGCCCCTTCAGGCAGCAAACTTGGCAGCTTTGGCCACATGGTTCTGGCTTTAGAGTCAAGGATATACACAGGGATTGTGGAATCTCCCTCCTCAGCTAAGGACAGCCGCTGAGATCCAGGCTGTGTCTTCTACATAGTGAGGAACAGCAACAAAAACAACAAAACAAGGGCTGGGAGGTGACTCCGTGGGCAAGGCGCTTGTTATAAAAGCAGGAGGAAGTGCAGGTCCCCAGCACCCATGTGAATGAAAATAAAGTAAAAACAAAACCAAAAATGAGATGAGAAGACCAATGAGGTGGCTCAACAGGTAACCTGCTTTGAATACCAACATGGTAGGAGGAAAGAACCAACTCCTGCAAGGGGTCCTTTAGCCTACAGACATTCAGTATTTGCTCTATGCCTCTCTCAAACATACACACACACACACACACACACACACACATAAACATAATACACTTGGAAAAAAAAAAAGGTAGGTGTAGAGGATGATTTTGTAATCTCCATCCTGGAGTAGAGTCAGAGACAGGAGGATTCTGGAGACTTGATGGCCAGATAGTCTGGCTGACACAGCAAGCTTTAGTTTCAGTGAAATACCCTGTCCAAAAAAATAAGATAGAGAGCACAAGAGAAAGACATTGACCTGCGGCCTCTACACATATGTACATACATATACACCAAACAAAATAATTACTATCAAATTTAGGATAATTTTTCTCTAATCTGGGTAGAGAAGCATTCTTAACTGAATGTTCATAAAATAGATGCATGACAGTTATGAAGGATTAATTGAATAAAGTACAGTACCAGCAGCAGATGAAGAAAATTCAGAGATACACATGATCTTTCTGTGAAGGGCTTTACACATGGTAGACAGCTACTCTGTCTCCCAGCTATAGCCCCACCCTGTAAGACTTTCTTTTTAAAGCAGTAAGTAAGCAAAAATACTAGAATATGGATAGATTATGCAAGAAATTAAGATGACTGAATTTTATTTGAAACAGTGTGACCCAAGAAGTTATGATAACTGTGACATCTTTCATTAATGCTGTTGAGTAGCAGACATTTGTTACCATAGATTTAAAAGGTATGGCCTAATAAATGTTTATCATTAGGCTGTAATTACTATGGCGGTATTATCAAACTCGCTCTCGATGCCTGTTGTATTTTATAAAATAGCCTTTACCCTGGGGCATTGCAGACATTAACTCTAAACTAACTTTACCTCCCACCCATGGTCCCAAAATACTTATCAGTGTTCTCCATCTCCTCCATGCTGCTCTGGCCAAGTGTTCCTTCCCCACACAGGTCATATGGCACTGGTCCATGTCCTTTTCTAATCCTTTCTTTTTTTTTTTTTTTTTTTTTCTCCCTTTCCTTGTGGTCCCTCGACCTCAGGCTGTGAACTCCAAACTCCATTTCCCTTTTGCTTTTAGAACTTAAGTATACCCTAGGCATCTTATACCTGGGTTTTTACATTTGTTATGGCTGTCTTTGCCCTGTCTCTTTTTCAATATGGAATGGGCAGCTATTCCTGTATAGCCAAACTTTATATAAACTTCCTTATACCCTTAGAGTTTAAGCATTTCCTAGGCATCTTGTACTTGGGTTTTTACATTTGTTGTGGCTATCTTTGCCTTGCCCCCTTTTCATATGGGATAGACGCTTTTACCTTTTAAATATATGAATTGTAGTCTTTGAGTTTTTAGGACTTAACTAGACTGGCCTGTACTTTGCTGCCTGTATATAGTCCCCTGCGTGTGTGGGTTTTTTTGTTTGTTTTTGCCTTAGGCATGATCGACGTTTGTTCCCTGTGAAAATGTCTCACGTTTAAAGGAATAAGCTGGTGGACAGAGAAGTGTGACATCATCTCTCCTTACATAAACCTAAGACTGGTGTGAATCCAACCTTTTAGATCAGTAAAGACATATCACCCATTATTAAAAAAAATAACTTAACATAGTAATTAACCTTAAGAAAAAGTTTGTGCCAATGAGTTCTAGGGTCTTCCCCACTTTTTTTTTCTAATCGATTTAATGTGTCCAGTTTTATGTTGAGGTCTTTGATCCACTTGAACTTCAGTTTTATGCAGGGTGATAAGTATGGATCTATTTTCATTTTTTTACATGTAGACATCCAGTTAGACCAGCACCATTTGTTGAAGATGGTGTCTTTTTTCCATTGAATGGATTTGGCATCTTTGTCAAAAATCAGGTGTCCATAAGTGTGTGGATTTATGTCAGGGGGATACAAAGTGAGTAAAGTGTAATTAATAAAGAAAAAAAAAAAAAAGAAAAAGTTTGTGATTTTGAATCCTAGACTGTCTTTGTAAGTAGCTAATCAGCAGGGGTTTTCTGCCCTGACTTTATTGTAGGCTAATCCAGAACTCAGAGATCTGTCTGTTGTGTGATTAAAGTCATGTACTGGCATCCTCCTGTTGAAATATTTCATCTCAAATCCATATCATTATAACTCAAAACCTTTAAACAAAAATAAAGCAAGGAAACAAGAAAATCTAAATTTTAGGCCAGTTGTGCCAATTTAGGCATAACAAGCAAAGCCTAGTTTATCATTTTTGGAATCTGGACATTGCTATATTGTATTGGCTGGCCCTTTCCGGCCAGCCCTTTCCAGAAAGAGCTGACAAACATCTTACAGCCAGAGCTTTGAATTCCAGCCTCTATCAATCTAGTTAATTATTGGGAAGAGTGCCCTTTCTGTTGTCCGTAACTTAGTATTCCATCCCTGACTTTCTCCCCACTTTCTCCTTGAGCTTTTGTAGGGAGGGCACTGTGATCACCATTAAACACATTGCAATTAGGTCCGTAATAACAACAACCAAAACAAAGCCAGAAAAGAGCCAAGCGCTCTTACTGTTTTAAGTCTGGACGTGTTGAATGAGATAGATGCGTCTCTGAGAGTTGTTACTCTGGAATAGGAAGATTTCCAAGGCTGCTTAATGTAAAGGTGACTGATTTAGGAAGATTTAAAAGTTGCTGCTGAAACAGATGTAATATGCCTGAATATAAAGAGGACAGAGGCGGTGATTTATAATCACCCACCACAGGTTCTCCAGAGACTGAGTAAAGTGTAAGGGTGACAGCACAATTATACTAAACAGGGACCCAGCAAAGCTTGAGTGGCCTGTGCCTGTGTCTACATAGCTTGTATCTATTACGTACATCTCCTCCCACCACAGACAACTAAAGCCAAGACAAACTGGGCTGGTACTGGAGTTGGAATTTTATTTTACTTTTCATTTTTCATTTATGTGTATGGGTGTTTTGTGTATATGTCTGCACTGCATGCATTTCTGATGCCTACAGAGGCCAGAAGGGGCATCACATCCCGTGGAAGTGGATTACAAAAAGTAGGTGTTGAGATTGAGTCTTTGGAACAGCAGCCAGTGCTCCTGGTCACTGAGTCATTCTTTTAGCCTCTGAGTTATAGATGGTTGTGAGCCACCATGTCGGTGCTGGGAATCAAACGGGGTCCACTGAAACCACTGGCAGGCTATTTACTTGGATTTTGTATCTAAATCAGACAGCCCATTCCCATTTCCTTAGATTCAGTGCAAAATTTTAGAATAAGAACCCAGAACTCCTCATCAAGAAACTGCTGCCGAGTTGAAACCTGTGTTACAGACATTCTGCCTACCTGTTTTCCCACTTCTCCCCTTTCTGAGTGCAAGTATCAACTGTCCGGAGAATTTGAAAAATATAGTCCTTTGTCTGCTCATGTTTCAGTGCTAGAATCCAGGAAGCCACCAGGAAAAAAAGCTTTCCTCAAGACACTGGCTCTCAGGTTGCAGATACTGAGAGTGGAGAGCTGCGGCTGGAAGCTTTTCAGGTGTAAAAGCGTCCAGGTCCTTTCCTTTCTGAGAAGCCAGTGGGTGCTGTCTCCGTTCATGCTGCTGGCCTTCCTGGCATGCAACTGCTGCTCCTATAGATAGCACCTGGGCTGCTCAGAGTGCCAGCTAGGAAGGAGTCTGAAGCACCTCCTCCCAGTATTACTGCTCTTTCTGAATAAGACATCTGCTCAGAGAACATGTTGACTGAGTACTTTCAGGCAGCCCAGAACTGCATATATTAAACTGTACCAAGGACCTACGGGAAAAACAGGGTAAAACTTTTGTCCTTAGAAGACTTTTACCTTGATCTTTTCATCTTTTTTTCAAACTGGCCTTGTTCTTGACTAGTCTGCAAATCCCTAGGCAAAAGTGAGATACTCTTTGCATTTCAAATGTAAAGAAAGAAAAGAGAGAGAAGTGTACCTGGATTTTATTGTAAAACTTGACTTCACTAGGCACATAAATGCCCACATTTAATAGGAAGGCAACCCTGCATAAATATCTGTGAGCTAAAGACTTTTAGCTCATTCTAACAGTCACAAGACAGAAGTAAGAATTCTACATTATAAAAATAGGCAATTCTACAACATTTCATCACTAGTAATCTATATACTTAGACATATAACATTTTTAAAGTTCTTACATGTGTTTATTTTGTGTATGGGGGGGAGGGCATGCTACAGCACACACATGTTGATCAGAGGATAGCTTCCGACTGTGGGTTCTAGGAATTGCACACAGACATGATGGAAAGTGCCTTTATCCACTGAGCCAGCTTACCAGCCCCAGGGAAACATATTCTTAACAGCTTCTACTACCTTCTCCCCAAAGGATAATTTATACAGTTGGATATGGAGATTAGGTAAAAGTAACTACTAGGAAAATCATTTATTCTTCTTAATGAAGTTTGATAAAATCACCTGTAAGATTTAAAAACACACATATATATTGTTTAATGGTGCTATTTAAAATAGGAACAGCCTTAAAGAACAATATTTATTTTAGGCTTTTTCATAGTCAGTAATGGAATAAAAGAACAGTATTTCTATATTACTGAGAAAATTATGTGTCTCAAGTTCCCTGAGATTGCCAGCAAGAATCTTAGGGAAGTCACAGTGAAGAGATTCCATTCTGTTCTGTAAAGGTTGGAATAGTTAAACTTATTAGAATTCTGAGTTCATGTCGATAAAGATTACACTGAATTACTGGCTCACTTTGCTTTTAGATATCTTTTAAAGTTTAATGTCTATGGATGTTTTGCCTTGTGTGCCTGGTACCCACAGAGGCCAGAGGTGAGCATTGGATCTCTGGGAACTGAAGTTTATGGATGGTTGTGAGCCACCTTGTGGGTGCTGGGAATCGAACCTGGATCCTCTGGAAGGATGATCAGTGCTTGTAACCACTGAGCCATCTCTCTAGATTCCTTTTAGATATCTATTAGGGCAGTGTGACAGGAAAAATTGTATGTTCACTTCTGGCAGTAACTAACATTTACAGTACATGCCAGTATAAAATTTATTCCTTAATGCCTGGTTTGTCTCTGGCCGTTGGGTCTGAAAAGTGTAGAGGAATTGCAAACCATTACAGGTACTTTTGCTGTTTCAGTGGAATCAGTGTGAAGAAGTAAAATGCTTTTGCAGAGCAGAAAGCACTCTGCACAGTTGACTCTTTGCCTTCTCATAATTGATGCATGACTAGTAACTTATAGCACATGTGCTGCTTCAGAAGTTGTGAACACAGGCTGGGCACAGTGGTGCATACCTTTAATCCCACCAATCAAAACAAACAAACCAACAAAAAAGTGAATAGACGCAAAGTAACTAATTTTTCCTTTTCTTGAAGTCTGTATACCTAGGAATACATTTTAACATTCCTTACCCACAGGATGAGTCATAACTGCAATAATGTCAGTTTCTCTAACCCAGCATGATGACTCCTGGCAATGTTGTCAGAATTACTTTTTTTTCCTTTTGTTACACTGTGGTCTTGAAAACATTATTTTGATGATTGATATTTCGATATGAAGATAACAGCAGCACTATGATCAGAGCCAGTCTGTCACACAGAGACAAGTATTTGTTGTGAACAGACTGACTGTGAAACCCTATAACATGAATTCATACCTCTGGTGGCAGCACATGCAAAGTCTGGACTTTAGGGCATAGGGTTATAGCTCAGTGCTAAAAGTCTGCTTTTAGCATGTACAAAACCTTAGGCTTAATCCCTGTCCCAAGAGAAACAGACACTGAAGATGAAGAAAAGGAACCCAGAAAAGACAGTGTAGTTGTTAAGACTTCAACACTTCATTTCACTATAGACCTTAATTTTCTTTTTTTTTTAATTTTTTAAAAATTTTTATTAATTACAGTTTATTCACTTTGTAATAAACTCCCTCTCCCAATCCCACCGTCCCTCTTCCCTATTCGTGTCCCTCTCCCAGTCCACTGATTAGGGAGGTCTTCCTCCCCTTCCCTTTTATCCTAGTCTATCAGGTCTCATTATGACTGGCTGCATTGTCTTCTTCTGTGGCCTGGCAAGGCTGCTCCCCCCTCAGGGGAGGTGATCAAAGAGCAGGCCAATCAGTTCATGTCAGAGACAGTCCCTGTCCCCATTACTATGGAGCCCACTTGGATACTGAACTACCATAGGCTACCTCTGTGCAGGGGTTCCAGGCCATCTCCATGAGTGGTCCTTGGCTGGAGTATCAGTCTCAGAAAAGACCCCTGTGCCCAGACTTTTTGGATCTGTTGCTGTCCTTGTAGAGCTCCTGTCCAGGTCTTACTATCTCTCACTTCTTTTCATAAGATTCCATGCACTCTTCCCAATATAGGATAAACATACTAAAATCTGTACAGCTAAGGAAGCTAATCAGGAAGGAGGACTCTGACTAAGACGCTCAATCCCCATTCAGAAAGGCAAAGAGGGTGGACATCGGAGGAGGGAGAAAACAGGGAACAGGACAGGAGCCTACCACAGAGGGCCTCTGAAAGGCTCTACCCTGTAGGGTATCGAGGTAGATGCTGAGACCTTAGTTTTCTTACATTTATGTTTAATTATGTGTTTGTGTGTTTATGTACACAGAGTGTAGGTACTTGTATTCCCTGGAGCTGGAGTTATAGGCAGTTGTAAGCCTCTAACATGGGGACTAGGAACCAAATTCTGCAAGAACAATACATACTCTATTGCTGAGCCATC
The DNA here is from genome assembly GCF_907164565.1 of Psammomys obesus. Taxonomy (NCBI): domain Eukaryota; kingdom Metazoa; phylum Chordata; class Mammalia; order Rodentia; family Muridae; genus Psammomys; species Psammomys obesus. The sequence continues at coordinate 25,741,949 of NW_026596034.1, forward strand.
TCTCCATCACCTTTGGCTATCTTCTTAATAACATATAGGTAATGTAGGTATTTGGTAGTTAGAAAGGTAGGTAAGTAGGAATACCTACCATATAGAGAATCAAAGTCGGGGGACCAACAAGATGCTACATGGGCAAAAGTGCTTATTGTGTAAGCATTATAACCTGATAACCATCAATCCCCAGAACACACAAATTGTCCTCTGTCCTCCATATATTCACCATGGCACATCTATACCTCCTATACACAAATAATAAAGTTAAATTTTAAAAAGAGAAGGTGAGGACCATACAGTACTTATAAAGACTATCACATAGTAACTGTAGTTGGTGTTTAGTGCTTAGCATATACTTTATTTGCTAAATAAGTAATTTACAAATAAGGATTATTTGCCCGGTGAGTTACCAAGTAAATCACATAGAGCTGACCCCCTCAACACTGACCAAGGAACAACTCCCATATAATTGTACTGTGTCTCCTAAATCTTAACCTGTTTACTGTCCTTTCCCTTCTCAGTAAGAAAAGGCCTGATCTATAAACATTTCCCTGGGGCTTTGATTATTTCCTCTTGCTGGCCGGGGAATCGGGCCTGTAGTAGTTTCCATTCTTACTGAGATAAGAGAAACCTATCTCTCTCTTCTCTCTGTGCCTAGTTTGCTGGAAATTAAACAGCACTTGCAGGTTAATTCTTCAGTAACACGGCTCTCAGGCAGAGCTCATGAAAAGTAAATGTAAAATCAGGCATGGTCCAGGGCTTCTGGACACTTTATACAAGTCAAAGGCCACAGTGACCCAGGAGACTAGATAAGTAGTATTTGCTGTAGGTTAGTTGGTGTGTTTCCGTGAGTTAGAATATGATCTGCTCTCATCTTCCCTTCCTGTCTGCTACATGTTTATCGTGCTAATTGACAGACATTAGAGAAAGGCAGGAAGAAAGTCCAGAACGTATCTTGGAATGGGTGTTGAAAAAAGCTGGGATTGGAGATTCAGTTAGAAGGATTACCTGAAGCTTTTGGGTGTAGAACAGCATAAATTAGGGTTCTGATGGTGTAACTTAAAGGAATACAAAATTTTGCCCGGTCTATTGCCCTGCCTCCATCCCACCACTTTTCCTCTGTCTTTCCAATCCTGATGGAAGGCTGCAATGAATTGAGACTCTGCAATTAAGTTTGTAAAGTAGTGATTAATCACCTTTTCAAGGGTCAAGAATAGGGAGATTTAAGAGAAGCTAACTGCCCAGGAAGAGCAGTTCCACCCAGAAGCTGCTGGAGGTAGCAGCATGGCTTGGAGATGAATGACTCTATACAGGGTACCTACCTGCCTCCTACCTTTGACTAGTCTGACCTTCCAACTAGTTTGCCTAGGCATGTACTGCCCACCTGGTGGCCTGACTGTTTTTCCTTGTGACCACCAGGGGATCAAGTATTTGCTGGGCTAGAGGAGCAAGCCCGACAGGCGATGATGAAAACTGATTTTCCTGGAGACCTTGGCAGTCAGCGACAAGCTATCCAGCAACTAAGAGATCAGGACTCCAGTAGCAGTGAGTTCTGCACCTTCTGGTAATGACTCAGGGCAATGGGAGAGGAACTAACAGACTGTGTGCTCTGGGGGTTGTGCGTGGGGGTTGGGAGGAAGAGCTAAGAAGATGTGTGGGTGTCCAGGGTCTGAGTTTGTTTATTCAGACATGGGACAGGCTGGCATATTGATCTTATAATTCATGGACTGTAGTAGTTGGCACAGTGCCATATACAGATAGGCTTGTGATTGTGATATAGGACTTTGTGTTCAGACCCCTGTGGGCCAGGTAAAAGAAAAAAAAGCCTTTGCTTTAGGTCTATTTATTTATTTGTAATTAATGGAATATAAGAGTGGCATTTATGAATTTTTCCTGGAGGTCCTAGTTTTAGTGTTGTACAGATTTGCTTAGTGATAAGATTATGTAGCATATTAAATGCTGAAGTCCAGGTTTTCCCACACCAAAGCCCGTACTAGATCTCTGTGTAAGTTCTTACAAGTTAAGGCTCATAGATTGTTTGGTCCATAAATCTGCCTGAACAGACTCACTTTGAGCTATGTTACTTCCCAGGAAGATACCTATACTTTCCTGATCTTCCTCATTTGATATTTGTTTTGTTTGTTTGTTTGCTTTCTGAGACAGGGTTTCTCTGGGGAGCCTTAGTGGTCCTGGGCTTGCTTTGTAGACCAGGCTGGCCTCGAACTCACAGAGATCCACTTGCCTCTGCCTCCCTGAATGCTGGGATTACAGCTATGTGCCACCGTGCCCAGCTTGATACTAGGTTTTTTTATTTATTTATTTTTTTAAATTAAATGTCAATTTGGAGTGAAATTTCTATTTGTTTGTTTGTTTGTTTGTTTTAACCAGTTGAAACCTTGGGGAGATCAAAGAGAAGAGAGACAGAGAGTGTACGTGTTCTGAACTCAAAAGAGAGTTGTACAGTTTTTCCCAAACTAATAATTAAGCAATAGCAAGCATACAGACACAACATAACACATACACACACACTAACAACTAGTAAGGTAGGTACAAAGAAATGAACCCTAGAATTTCTAGGAAAACTGTGGGACACAGCAGTATCTTTCTTTTTTCCTTTTTTTTTTTTTTTTTTTTTTTTGAGACAGAACAGTTTGTTAACAGATAAAGAGTAGACATCTAGTAGGCTACTGTTCTAAAAAAAAAAAAAATAGTTGTACCATCCTTCTAGACAGCATACTTTAAAAAAAAAAAAGTTCCTGCAATATTCAGATAATTGACAATTTACAAACGTTTATTTTGTGCATGCCTTAGATTAAGCCTACAAGTCTTCTATACTGGATGCTGGTGAGAAGATATAGTGTGATTTAGTCTGGGCTGACCCTTCACAATTGAGATGGATTAAAGTGAAAGCAAGCTTTAATGAACACACACTATACTTTTCAGCACCCAAGTGAAGTCTACACATGACTGATAATCTAATATAGACCTGTATACTCACCAGCGGGTGATGTCGTAGGCATATGTCAGTAAAGGAAATTTAACCCAGTGTTGTCCAGAAATAAATAATCTTATATTGTACATTTAGAAAACATGCAAAATAGTAGGGAGATGAGTAGCTCTGTCAGCAAGAAATGAATCTTGCTGTTGAGACTCCTTACAGTAGCCTTAGGAGTCCAGAATCCATGCAGGAATGAGAGGGCTATTCCCTGACCGACTGCCAGCTTCCGCTGGTGTGACTTCCTGTGCGACCTGTAAAGCACCTCATTTGTTATTGTGGAGTTTGGCTTCCCCTCAGTCAGTTTTTCCCCCTTTATTTTACAAAATGAGGACAAAATCAGCTCACACAAACCTTGCAGATTCAATAGCCACACATAGATTACCCCACAATCATGTTCTTCCTCACCAAACTAAAACAGACCCACTTACTAATGTCTAAAGTGAATAATGACACTTTCCCCCACTTCTTTCACATTTAGTTACCCATTAGATAAACCAACAAACCATCTGAAACAGTGAATTTATTAGTTTAAAATGTGCATTACCTAGTGGATTAAGAACAAAGTGGACACCTGGGCATGGTGGTGTATGCCTTTGATCCCAGCACTTATGGGGCAGAGACAGGCAGTTCTCTGAATGTGAGGTCAACCTGGTCTACCTAGAGAGTTCCAGGACAGCCAGGGCTACACATAGGGAGAGGGAAGGAGAAAGAGAAGAAGAGAGAGGAGGAGGGGGAGAAAGGGAGAGAGAAAAAAAAAAACTTGGGAAGGAATTTGAGGCAGGAGGATTATGTCAGGATTTTTGAAACTAGCCTTTGTTGCCCAGTAAAACCATCTCAAGAAATCGGGGTTGGGGTTAGGGTGTAAACTTGGACACCTTCCACCCTATAAAAATAAACTGCTCAAGGTTGATGCTCTGATAATTGTACTTTTCTACTGGAATGTATAGCCCTTTTCCTATAAATTGGCATAACTTTAAACTAGTTTATTCTTATATCCTTAAGAGGAAATAGCACTGTTATTATTTCTGCAAGTGTGTATTGATATTTGTTGTGAGAGAAGAGATTAGTGGCCTGGGGGGGGGGGCGTGTAGAATTGTTTGTGATAGCATAAAGAAATTGTGCAGATGGCTGTAGAATAATAAACTCAGAGGTGTTGCTAAGTCATAGGTTTGTTTTGGGAGTGAGTTTGGTGTGATGTGCTTGGGGAGGTACCATCTCAAGTGTAAGATATTTGAGAACCATGAATAAGAATAATTCTTTTGCCACGCATGGCAGTACATGCCTAGAATCACAGCACTTGGGAAACAGGCAGGAGGATCAGAAATTCAGAGTCATTCTTAAATACATGGTGAAACTGAAGCCAGCCTGGGCTGCATGAAATCTGTTTCATAAACAAAAACAGGTTTTGTTTTGTTTTTTTGTTTGTTTGTTTGTTTTGATTTTTTCGAGACAGGGTTTCTCTGTGTAGCACTGGCTGTCCTATACTTGCTTTGTAGTCCAGGCTGGCCTCAAACTCAGAGTTCTGGGATTACAGGGGTGACTCATCATGCCTGGCTTAACAACAGTTATTTTTATGGTAATGTAGAAGGCTAGTTACCTTTTTTAGTACAGATGTGCCTCACAGTTTTTCTGTAGTATGTATATGGCATAATGAATGGTAGTCACAGATGGTTTCCATTCATCCATTCAGCCCACAAAGCACTGATGTAAACTATTACCTGAAGTCTGAAAATTTTTTTTTTTTTTTTTTTTTCCATTGTAGCTGCAAACTCTCAAGTAGATAGCAGCTCAGGATTTGTTCCTGTAAAAATCAGAACAAGTGACCAGTTTATGTGTTCCAGGTGACAGTGAAGGTGACGAAGAGGAGACCACACAAGATGAAGTATCTTCCCACACATCAGAGGAAGATGGTGGGGTAGTCAAAGTGGAGAAAGAATTAGAAAATGCAGAACAGCCCGTTGGTAGTGGGAATGAAATAGTAGAGCATGAGGCAAGTGGCAAGCAGTCTCTTCATGCCAGCTTTCTTTCCCACCCCACCCCAACACTCCTAAAAGCTCTCGCTTCTTTCCAAGCAGAGTAGTCACCTTAGCGAAGTGAGAACTCCTCCAGGGAGCACGCAGGTTTAAGTCAGAGTCAGATTGTCCTGTGGAACCAGCTTCCAACTCAATTGTTTCCTGAGTATTCATATAAGGAGCATGCAGAAGGGAAGCTAACCCTTCCCTGCAGAGCCCAGGGTCATCAGGGTAGAGAGCCTTGAAGATTGAAGACATTTGCTTTCTTTCAAACAGTATTTTCCTCTTCAGTCTCCAGTGGGAACCTCAGACTAACACATGGTGTAGATCTCTATAGAGGTGGGATGGGGAAGAGACTAGTGAGGAATGTTCATGACTTGCCTGTTTGGTGAATTTGCAGGTCACAGAAAACCTAAATTCTGACCCCTTGCTTGAACTCTGCCAGTGTCCCCTCTGCCAGCTAGACTGTGGGAGTCGGGAGCAGCTGATTGCACACGTGTACCAGGTATGGAATGGGTGGGAAGGGGCTCTGGGACCGAGTGCCAGCAGCTCAGAGCTCAGGCGCTGCAGTGGTCTGGCCTCTGGCTGTTGCTTTCTACCCTCAGAGCATCTTAGAAAATAATGGTCTGAGTTCCCAGTCATTCACACTATGGAAATTAAGTACTTCAATCTTCTTTTAGTAAGTTATTCATTCCATTCTGTAGTGAATAGAAACTGACTTCTGTTAACAGTGATAGCTTTTAAAGGTAGGGTAAGGCTAATAACATAAATCACATAATGTGAGCCAGCAAGCCTGATGACCTGTGTACAATCCCCAGGACCCACACAGAGGAGGGTGAGAACTGACTGCCACTTGTTATCCTCTGACCTGTACACACACATACTGTGGCATGCACAGGCATGCTGCAGGCACACAAAATAATTAAAATGCAAAAGGACATATTCTGAGGTGTCAGTGAAAGTACAAACAAAGGAAACAAAGCAACCAACTTTTCACCCTAATCCAACCAAGAGTATAGCTGTTCCTAGTGGTCTACGTTTATGAGACAGCAGTACACAGCCCAGGTTGTACCAGGCTCTGTGGACTGTACCCATAAAGATGGGTGAGTCCTTAGAAGTATTTCTTCGGAAGACTGTGGAAAAGCAGGCCATGAATTCCTGTTAAATGCCACTGTTCTCATCTAACTACGTCATTGTACTCTAGGTTTCTCTTGTAGCCTTGGCTGCCCTGGACTCACTTTGTAGCCCAGGCTGGCCTCAAACTCAATGATCTGCCTGCCTCTGCCTCCTGAGCGGGACTACAGGTGCACCACCACCACCAGGCTCATTTGCACTTGTATCTGCACAGTATGAGCCAGGGAAGCTAAGATTATCAAGAGCATGAATCCCTGTCAGACTCTGAGGAGGGCTCTGGACCCCTATTACTCCTCAAGCCATTCATGTGTCCCAGAATATGGCCAGAAGCATGGTAATAAAGTCTTAGCAATGGTCTGAATGGCTGAGCTCATCTGGAAATACACTAGCCATCAGGCTGAGATTTTTCCAGGAGTTAAGGAATAGCTGGAAGTCCCTCAGTCTGAGGGAAGAAAAGAAGGGGTGCAGATGTCCTGGAGGCAACACAAACTCACAGATGAAGGCTTTGTCTTACAGCATACTGCGGCAGTGGTGAGTGCCAAGAGTTACATGTGCCCTGTCTGTGGACGGGCGCTTAGCTCCCCAGGATCTTTGGGTCGCCACCTCCTAATCCATTCGGAAGACCAGCGGTCTAACTGTGCTGTGTGTGGAGCTCGTTTCACCAGCCATGCCACTTTTAACAGGTTAGTAGAACACCTAACCATGCGCTAACAGCCAGGTACTGGGTATAAGAGCTGCTTTCCCAGGTAAAAAGAAAGGCCAGAGATGAGTAATGCAAATGAGCTGATAGAACAATCTAGAAATACAAGTAATGAGACTAGAGATAGGTAGACAGTATGCACTAGATAGCCCTCAAGGGAAATGAATTGCTTTTCTTTCCCTATCAGAATATTTCCAATTAGAAAGTGATGCAGAGACATGCAAGAACACTCATGATAAAATAGACATCCGTTGCACTATTCAGAGGATCTGCTGTAAGGGCACACTCTGCTGTGTTCTGGGAAGACTGAAACATTGTCCTCACCCCATTGCCTTGTGCATGCAATGCACAAGCTGCTTTTCCTTATGGGCGGGGCCAGGTAGGAGGAGGTAAGGCAGTGGACTGTATCTGCATGAAGGAAACCACCTCCAAGCTCTTTCGTTCACACAATAGGCCTAGGCCTGCACAGTGCTAAGATAAGTGCCATTCTGACTTTGCCTTGTAGAGGTTATTCTGGGTATGTTTTAATGGCAGATGGTTCAGTTTCTAATTCAGAGTGAGCCTTAAAACTTAGTAGATACTCTAGTCCAAAGAAGAGAAGGGGGTCATCCAAGTATTCGTACCAACCCTCACAGTGGTGGATTTGGAACAGCTTGCCTAGTAGTTAAGGAGTAAGTCAGTTACAGATAGCTGAAGCTTGCTACAGGGAAATACAATACTAACCATCAAAAGTCTTTGCTTTCCAGTGAGAAACTTCCTGAAGTACTTAATATGGAGTCTCTACCCCAAGTCCATAGTGAGGGCTCCTCCAGCGCTGAAGGAAAGGACATTGCCTGCGCTCCTCCAGTGTACCCTGCTGGAATTCTGCTTGTGTGCAACAACTGTGCTGCGTACCGCAAGCTACTGGAAACACAGACCCCCAGTGTGCGCAAGTGGGCCCTTCGGCGACAGAACGAGCCTTTGGAAGTACGGCTACAACGACTTGAACGAGAACGCACAGCCAAGAAGAGTCGGCGAGACAATGAGACCCCAGAGGAGCGGGAGGTAAGACGCATGAGGGACCGTGAAGCCAAGCGCCTACAGCGCATGCAGGAGACAGATGAGCAGCGAGCTCGCCGGCTACAGCGAGATCGTGAGGCCATGAGGCTGAAGCGGGCCAATGAAACCCCAGAGAAGCGGCAGGCCCGACTCATTCGAGAGCGAGAGGCTAAGAGGCTCAAGAGGAGATTGGAGAAAATGGACATGATGTTGCGAGCCCAGTTTGGACAGGACCCTTCTGCCATGGCAGCCTTAGCAGCCGAAATGAACTTCTTCCAGTTGCCTGTGAGTGGAGTAGAGTTGGACAGCCAGCTTCTGGGGAAAATGGCCTTTGAAGAACAGAACAGCAGCTCTCTGCACTGAACCACACCCTCCTGCCTGACCTCCCATCCATTCCAGCTCACAGGGATTGGTGCTGCAGGCACCCAGGAGGCCACAGTCCTTGCTTGCCACAGGCAGGTCCGGGTTGGCTGCAGGGAAACCTGTGCACCCTCTGCATGTGGGAACAGGATGGGGTCAGGAGGGACCTGGCTCAGTGCAGCTCTGGACAAGGGAGCAGGCACTCCAGAAACCTGGACTTTTTAGCCAGCAGTGGCAAGCCAGGGTTATAGGACTGTAGGACCCAGTACAGTCCATGAAGCTGTGAGGGCAAATAAATTAATTTTATCTTTCCTGGCCCTTGGCTCTTTTGTCTCATTTCTGTCTCATCCAATGATGTGTGTGGTAGGAGAGTTTGACTGGGACTTTTAGGTAATGACTTTTAATGGCTTTTTCTTTTCTGAAGCAGAGTGCTCTTCAACTTGGATTATCCAAGCAAACAACTAGTGATTGATAGGTCATCAAGTCATCCATGATAAAGGCTGGAGCAGAACAACTCACTCTTGCAGTGTGGCTGCCAAGATCTGGAGAGGACAAGAGCCACTCACTTCTGTGTCTGTGCTGGTATAGGAATAAACACAGACCTTTCCTTAGCTGTCTCAAAGCTTATGCAAAGTTTGGATATTTACAGATCCTGGGGTCTAGAAGGATATACCCTAGTTAATTTGTTGCCAGGAATGTGGATCTCTTCCAATGTAACAGGGCTATTCAGACTCCTCTCCCACCTTTGTAGGTCTAAGACTTTTCAAAAAGGTCAAATAACTCCCAGTTAAGTCCTGCCTAGCCAGCTGAAAAAACAAAAACCTCTTTAAGAATCACATTGACACTCAGGAGGTGGAGGCAGGCAGATCTCTGAGTTCGAGGCCAGCCTACAAAACAACAAAACAGTCTACAAAACAAGTTCAGGACAGCCAAGGCTACACAGAAAAACCCTGTCTGAAAACCTAAAAACAACAAAAAATTACACTGAAGTTTGGTGGTGCACACCTTTGATCCCAGCACTTGGGAGGCAGAGGCAGGTAAATCTTGTGTCAGTTCAAGGCTAACCTGGTCAACAAGTTCCAGGGCAGTCGGCTACACAGAAACCAGAAACCGTCTCAATGGAGAAAAAAAAAAAAATTACATTGAAAAGAGAGTAAGTACTTACTTGATCCAAATGCTTTTCACAGAGTTCCATACTGAAGTCCTATTTGGAATATTCCAAATGACCGGATATACTGTGTCCCAAGGAACATCTTGTATACTTTAGATGGATTATCTCATCTCTACAATATTCTGAATTAGTACAAACTCAAGAATTAGATGTGTGATTTTGAAACCCCAGCTCACTGGATGTTTGCCAAACATGCTAGAGCCTCCAGCCTTGTTCCCCACCATTGCAAAAACCATAGAACAAGCCAGCTGTGGTAATGCCCATCCTTTATCCCAGCATTTGGGAGGCAGGGACAGGTAGGTCTCTGAGAGTCTGAGGATAGCCCGGTCTACATTAGTGAATTTCAGGACAGCCAGCATTAGGTAGAGAGACCCTCTCTCAAAAACCCACTGTCCCATTACTGTGTAACTTCCATTAGTTACTCAATTCCTGTCACAAAATGGTGGTAATACTATTGACAGACGACTGATAAAGCGCTTATGGTAGTTGTAGGACCTGGTAAATAAATGTGCTTGAGTGTCTCACCACTTACAGCGGTGAGCTTTCTAAGCTGGAAGCAGTGGCTATAATTGGGGTGACCTCAGCAATGTGTGGCAGTATGCCAGAGTAAAGGACCTCGTGGAAAGGCCAGCAGTTAGGACATCTAAGGCTTCTAATGATTGACCACCTTAGTCCACAGGTTTCCCGGACTCTGAAATCCACACCAGCGGGAGCAGACCATGGTTCAGGTAACTCCCACTTTACCAGTGTTTACCAATGCCCTGCACTATCTTTGCTCCAAAGTGCTGCCACCTCCCACCCAATGGCCACCCATCAGACAGATAGGAAAAAGGCGCAAACACCAAAAGGAAAAGCTAGTAGTTTATATAGATTGATATATAGATATATAGATATTGATATATATTGTGTTTACATAGTCCACAAGTTAAATGCAGGTATCCATAAGAAGAGCATTAACAATAAAAATACAATCTGTGTGTAGCCAAGTACAGAGACTTAAAATGGTAAAACAGCAAAAAGGATCTCACAAAAGTACAAATATACAGTACAAATTGATTTATTTAAAACAGTTACAAAAAAGCACAACAAAATAGAGATTATCCTTAGAATTATTAATGCTTTGTTAAAGATCAGGTAGGATTAGAGGGTAAGAAACGGTACTGGGTGGGAGGAGCACCTGACTAGTTCTAAGGCTTTAGATACAATGCGGTTGATTACATATTAATTCAGCCATTACATACTGGGGATAATGGTTGGGGGATCAGTAATTTATCTACAGGAACTCCTACAAAAACCAGATCCTTCCAGACCTCCCCAGTGTCATCCTTTCCTACTTAGGACCCTAAAGCCACCTGGATGACAAATTTCGCCTCCTTTCTCCACCCCATTACCTATCCGTATACTCTCCCCTCCCCTAAGGTGCTGTGCAAGCTGAGAGCAGTCTGCTCTCTGCAGCTGGAACATATACTGTTTTGGCTACAGGGATCCTGTGTGACTAGGAAAATAGGAAGTGTGTAGAGGACAGCCGTATTTTAATACTTCAAGTTAGCCGTGAGTACAGTCAGTCTCTTCCCCAATCCAACTCAATGAGTGCACTATGAAGCAAGTGAGGGGTCCACCCTGCCTTCAGCAATACCAGCAGCTCGCCAACCCTCACCGTTTACAACTACATGGAAAGCCCCTGGCAGGGGTGGGGTGGGCAGAAAACCACTGTTACCAGTTCTCTCTCTGAAGTACCGAAGACCCCTAACATAAAGACAGACTAAACGTTTGCAAGTCTGACATTAGATAAAGGCACATGGGCTACCGCCAACACACAGCAGGCAGGAACCCAGTCTGGGGCCATCTTTACTGCCAGGCATTTGCAGTGGAATGGCTTTGGGATCACACAGACTGTTGAATTTGCAATCTACTAGGGAAAGATCTAGGCTTAACAGAACTAACAAAGAAACCTTTAGTGTGAAAAGTGCATTTATTACTATTATTCCTGCTGAGGAGGCTCAGCAGGGCAAGCCACACCACCTCTCCTTCTGCCCCAGGAACTGTGCATAGTCTGCAGGTAAGGAGAGAATGCAGCCAACTCTAGCATCAAGGGCCAGTGTCATCCTGGGCTTAGACCTTGGTCCAAAGGTGGATCCTAGAGTTGAAAAACAAAACAAAACAAAACTGACAGCTGCAAAGACCCAGATGCTTATTTTATTATTGCATAATGTGGGAGACCTTTCCTGCCCTGGGGAAGCTAGAAAGTGAAGGCTTTCAAGCAAGGGCTAACAACATCCATCCATAGTATTCCGCTCTTCAACCGTAGTGTACAATTTTTCTGATCTAGAAAGTACAAAAAGGTTCAGTGTAGTTTAGTAAACTTAGTCCTAGAAGGTCAACACATCTCTAAAACATGGCCTTTGTCTTACTTGCTTCTAAGACTGTGGCCTAATCTCCCATGGCCAATTCAATTAACCTGGTTATCTTTCCCAATGTCCATCTTCAGCTCATGCCACTGTAACAACTCAACTCTTCACTATGCCTACTCAATGGAGGTTTAAATTATGCTACCATCCTGTTCTTAGAATGCCTACCATACCCACTGGTAAAAATAAAATTAAACCCAACCAGGGGAGCCATTTCAGCCAAACTTCAAACACGCAACCCCACCCCAGAATCTGGGGCTAGATGAATGCCACTGGGATGCTGGTTCCAGCCCTAATATGGTTCCTCTTGCTCTGAAACAGGATAGGTATAAAGTACCATAAAAAAAGAGAGAAAAACCTCTAATAGGACCTGCTTGTTTATCTCTCAAAGGCAAGCAAATTTTTGAGAGCACTGAAGCCACATCCTTCCAGATCTACCAGCCCATCAACAGCATTCAGACCTTCCTATTTAACATGACTGCAGCAACACTGGCAGAACACAGGTAAGAATAAACAGGGTGCCTGATTTAATCTACATGGCCAAAGACATGAAGGACAGGAGCTATAATGGGCAACAGGCAGGATAGCAAGCAGACAACAGCAGTGGCAAAGCAGCAAAGAGCAAAGTCCATGGTATTAGGACCAAATGGGACCATACAAGTATGGGGGTCAGTCCTAGCTCTTCTTGGTATATACTCTCAGCTCTGAGGGCACAAGTCCCTTCCCCACTTTCTGCCTTGATAAGCATGATCTAAATCTTAGATTACTAATCATCCTTTACCAAGTTCCCACTCTTCTAAATTGGCATAGGTATTTCTGTTCAGTTTCAGATAGCAGTTCTTTCTCTAAGTTCTGGGAGAACAAAACAAGCTGGTCTTTGTCAAAACTGCCCAGTCCCCAAAAGCAGACAGCTGACCGCTGAAATGCTCACTCTAAAACTCACTGGTGTCTCTTACATACTCAGAGTAAGCACTACTAAAGCTCTGACAAGCACGAGAGCGCAGAGCTTCTTTTCTAGGGGTACACACTTCTGAAAAGGTAGCTCTCAGCAAACTCCAAGTCACATATACGTGGAACCACATCAAGGGAGTTGCTGTTGTTAATTTACCAGACAGGGCTAGAAACAAACCACAGAAGAAAGGTCAGTGCCCAGTTTTCTTTTCCAGGATTAAGCGAGCATTGCCAGGCTGGAAAACTACATATAGCCCAAGTGCAAAGTGATTTGACTTCAACATTATATGTCTGCCCCATGAGGAAGAAGCTCAGTGGTATACCGGGTAGACACTTCTTGAGCATCTACCATATGTTACTAAATTCCCGTGATGAACCTTCTGAGGAGGGGTACTTGTCAGAAACCCATGCATGCAATAATCCCTAGGAATGAGTTGCTCATGAAACTGTCGAAGAGGCGAGGCCTTCTCCCAAGGCTCTCATCTGAGAGAATTCCTCCAGACTCAAGCCCACAGGCCCCCACTTGTAGGAAACAAGCCAGAGAAGCAGCAATCAGAGAATGGGGGCAAGAGTAGAATAGGACATGATCTCCAATGCAGCACAAGGTTGGTGTTTGACTCTGACCTAGACCAGACTGAAGTACTTGCGGTCAAATTAAGCAGCTTCCTTTGAATGCCGCCCTAAGAGGTCACTAATCAGGAATCTGCTCTCAAGGTATGACACAATGTAGAGCTTGTAGCAAACTAGTCAGTTTCTGTCACTCTGTTCCCAAAGAGAACAACCCTTAGCACCTGAACACTAAGAATGATTCCATTCTCAGAACTTTCCCTCCCCCCAGGAGGTAGGTAAGATTATTTATCCCCATTTGGCAGCTGGGGAGGAAGTGAAAGAAAGATCACAAGACTTGCCTTAAGTTTTGCTCATACCTCAGAAGTGTGGGACTCCTGATGACAGGCCAGGCCTTGGCTGGTCCAAGTCTATCTATGAAGGGAACACCTCAATCATACCCTAGAAGTCTAACTAGAGAGCTGGGTGAAAAATACCCTGAGTTGCCTTCAAGAGTCTAAAAATCACCTCCCCTTTAAACCTCCTCCCAAATGCTCAAACTACCTGAAAGTTGATGGGGAGAGCCTAAATCCTAATACCCAATGAATCCTACAGTCCAAGATGACACTTGGACTGACAAGTTGTAGGGAAAATGTGGGCATAAGACAGATGGCAGCAAATACAACTGAGATAGAAAATACTTTCTGTAGAAGAATCCACCACCATACAAGGAAAGATCTGTTAAGATGTTAAAAGGACTGTTCTAGACTTTCAGAGCTGATGGTGGAAGGGACAGCTTAGAGAGGCTGAAACGCTAAGAGAAGCAGTGGATTTGAGATGGGAAATGCCCAGCAAAGGGCATGGTTTCTTTCTTGTTTCTTCACTATATTGCTGCCAGTGGATGAGGACATGATTTAATTTCTAAATATAAAAATTATAGCTCATAGGGAAACCAGAGACCCTTATACACCAAAAACTAGAGGTCTTAGTGGACAAAGGCAGTGCAGCTACACGTGAGGCCCAGGTCAAAACACCATGCAGAGGTCAGGGCAGCAGAAGGGGGGCAGCGCAGGCACTTAGGCACAACATAGACAGACAATGGAGGAGTGGAGGTGCCGAGGGGAAAGGTCCTCCAGGTCTTTCCAAAGTTACTACTAGAGACTCAGGGAAATGTCAACGCAGGCCTGACACGTTAAGTGGGAGTTTAGGCTAGCCGCCTTTCAAAAGCCTTGCCTCAAGTCCATCATCTAGCAGTCTTTTCCCTAAAGCCCCCTGACTGGGTTTCTGGCAGGGCAGTCCTTCATTCTCAACCCTGAAGGGGCTTCTCTCTCTTTTGGCCCCTAAACTGCTAGAAAGCCTTAAAGAGATGGCGAGGTGAGATGGGAACAGGCAGAAGCAAAGGATCAAGCAGAGTTCTGTAGATCATGGTGCTCCCCAAACCCAACCCCAGCCATAAACTTCTGTAACAAAATCACCCTTTAAAGTGCACGTCTTTCACAAGAAGAGTTCTGGGTGGGAACCCTCTTATTTTCAACCATTGGGCCTCCTACCCTCCCACCAAAGGGGTGGGGAGAAAAGAAAAAAGAAAGAAAACAGTTTTACTGCTACTATAAGCTGTGGATCATCATTTTTGGCTCTCTCTTTGCTCCCTCCCTCTGCCACCTGCTCCCAAAGCCTGTACTTTCCCTTGCAGGAGCCAGGGATGAGTAGGAAAAAACAGGGAGGCCCTGATTTTGGAATGTTTCTTATCCTATGTGCACTCCCACCGTCTCTTGCTCCAAGCCTGCTCTTCCTCATTTCAGCACCCTCTAGGGCTGTCCTGAAAGGATGCCACAGGGTAATGAGCAACAGATCCTGCTTCGGGAGGCTGTCTTTATGCCTCCTATTTCCTCTGAATCTCACTGCCAAGAGAGCCATTCTCTGCTTGGCATGTGCAAATGCTCTGACTGCTCACGGTGAGGCTCACCTCTGGGGATGAAGCCCCAGTCCTGGGCTGGGAAGGAGGTTCATTTTCCTGCATTGGAACGCCCTTCGATGGACAGCTTTACCTCCTGTGGAATGAAGGAGGGACGGAGCAGAGCAGCCCGGGCCTCCTCCCCTTGCATGCTGTATCTTTGGAAGCTTGGGGCTGGCCAGCAGGCCTGAGCACCAGGCTCAGGCTGGGAGGGCTCTCCCACCCGGGATCCCTCTCCTGAAGGCTGGTTCTTCCCCTCGCTGTCACATAGGTCTCTGGGCCCCAAGACCGTCCTCTCAGGCCTTTCTCGGGGCATACCCAGCTGGCCTGGGGGAGCACAGCCGGCCTGAGAAACTGAGTTACTGTTCAAGCTCTGTAAACTGATAGAGATGCAGACATCTCCAACCTGTAGCCGATGGCAGGGCAGGGAGAAGAGTTGTGCAGTCCGCCCAGGGCTGCAGGAGGACCAACCCTGGCCATATACAAAAAAGGGGTGCTCGGGGGGCACCTCAATGCTCACTTTGCTCTGCTGTTCACCAACCACGAAATGCAGCATAACAAATCCAGGCCATTGGCTCTCCTGAATGTCCACGACTGTGCTAGAGTCAATCTTCAGCCCCCCACTCACTTCGGCACTGCGCACAAAATCCTGGGTTTGGAGGTCCTCTACCCGCTTCAGCTCCCCTGTAGCCAGTTGAATAATGGCGCCTTTCATGAAATGGGAGGGCAAGTGGGAGGAGGTAACAGGAGGTGGCGTTGGCTCCTTGTCTGGGAAGGTGGCTCTGGCCTGCATGTCCAGACTTGATGCCACCAGGATCTCCGAGCCCACAGGCAGCAGGCTAGGGTCAGTTCCAGTGGGCACCAGGTTGCCATTGGCTACAACCACTGCTTTGGGTAAAGGTCTGTGTTTTACTGGTTCCTGATGGGACTGAGGGTACAACACACGGGCCTGATTTTTTTCCACCAGTTCTGTAGGATTCCTGGCTGACCCTCGTCCCTCACCCTGATGGTCAAGGGTATGATGGGATAGGTTAAGAGGGCTAGATTCATCTTTCCTCTGAGCTGCCACCACACGATAGTCCTGAGAAGCTAAAGCGCCAACTACACGCTGGACCTCAAGGTCGGTGTCTGGGGTCCCTCTGCGTGCTGGTGCTGCCACCTCCACTCGCGGAGTCTGAGAACCTGAAAACAACTGTCCATCCACCACGCATTCTACCACCGGCACCAGTCCTTGGCTTTCACCCTTGCTGCTGATGGAGTCAAGGGCTTCACTTTCTCGCCTTACACTTCGTTCTCGCTGTCTCTGTCCATTGGCAGCAGCTGCTTCCAGAGCAGGCTGGCCCTCCTGAGGGGTAAGAATGGGGCTGGCACCTGCTGTTGGAGTTTCATGCAAGGTATATCCAGCAGGTAGCCTAGACATTTGATAATAAATGGGCATCCGGCCTGGAGCAAGATCCAGTGGTTGAGTGTTCGGGTGATGTGGCACCTGGCCGGGTGGGGAGGTGGCAGCAGAGGACTTGTTGAATGACGGGGCTGGGGATGCAGCCTGCGGGGGAGGAGTAGCTTCTTCTGCTAGGAGTGAGGCATATGGCACAAAGTGTGGAAGGTGAGTGGTAGCAAGGCTGGCAGAAGGAGAAAGGAGAGGACTGGGTAGGAAATTAGGTGGCACAGCATAAGGAAGGCTATAAGGAGAGCCAATAAACTGCAGTGAGGTGGATGGGAGCTGAGCATAGTGGACTGGGGGATAATGGATTCCTGGATGTTGAATCAGTGAAGACGCTACATTAAATGTGGTGGGTAAGGGGCTCATGTTCACAACAGATGGGAGGCCAGTTGGTGAGAAGGTGGCAGGTGGCACAGCCACCTTATACAGCATGCCATACTGATCTACTGTCAGACCAGTGATGGCCTCAGTTCCATCACCCCCGAGGCTGACTCTGGCTCCTGTCTGGCTCTGACCAGCGACCACAACCCCTCGGGACCATTCAGGGGCATCACTGGAGGGTGTGTGGTTTGTGGAGCAGCTGGTGGTTCTCCCCATATCCTCGCTGGTCACAGGGAGGTCTCGTTTCTTTGGTGGAAGGCATTCCTGACTCCTCTCATGAACAGGTTTCATATTGCTGTGTGGTGTTGCTGGGGCCTGGATGGGGCTTGCCTGCTCCTTCGGGCATCAGAAGGGACTTCTCTGTGGCTCCCTGCACACCTCTCTGCTGCTGGCTGGGGTGCCCACATCTGCCAGGGAATAAACCAGAGGCAAAGAAAGTGACCTAGAAAATCAAGTCAAACAAAATATCAAGAATTGCACCCAAAAAGAAAGAAGGAAGGAGAGTGGCAAAAAAAGGGGGAATGAAGAAACAGCAGAAAAGAAAAAAAAATGTAACTAATGAGAATAATAATAAGAAAAAAAAAAAGAAACAGCAGAAATGGAGGCTGTCTCTTCACCTGTTAGCCTAAGACAAGAAAAAAAAACAGTCAAAAAAATCCACAAAGAGCTATGAGGATGAACATTCAAGATACATAAATGACCTAAAGGCTCCATAATCTCTCACTATCAACTTCTGGGTTAGTTATGCTTTTCATGAGGCCCTTAACTCTTCTCAGGCTCCTCCCTTGAGTGAGGCTTTGAACACACATCTTTGCTGCTGGCTCTTTTCTCCATTTCTCCTTTTGCTATCACAGTCTAATGTGCCATCTTCTTTCCCTAAATGTATGACCTCATTCTTGCGTCCTTACTCCAGCTTAATTTGGGTTATGATCTCACCTGCTCCCATTGCTTCTAACCCCAAGACTGGCTAAAGTCATGTTACTGAGTGCTGAGGTTTTCTTGTCTCTTTGTTATTATGAAAAGTTGTTCCAGAAATGTATAATGAAATGTGTTTTTTTTTTTTTTTAAATTGTTGTTGTTCTACGAAACTTTAAATTCCAATTCGGATCCCATGAGAAAAGTGATTATATCAGCTTGCTCTATAGCTTGTTTCTCCTCCACCCGACCAACCAAACAACTGTGACCTCACACAGACTTCCTGTTCTCTGGTCTAAAAGACTTTTCTCACAGATCACCTTCAATTTGCCTTCTTTTTTTCATCTTTGTTTCTTCTGCCCACGGCTCCTCATCCATTGTAGGTCTGCTCTAAGTATTAAATCATAACATTCTGGCTTTGTTTGTCCATACACATATGTTTATTTACTATTTTAAGACTATATGATTCAGAAGAAAGCTTTCTCTCCCCTTTATTACTGTCAATTTCTGTAATCACTTTTTTTTTCTTCTTTTTCTGAGACAGGGTTTCTCTGTATAGCTCTGGCTGTCCTGAAACTCGTTCTGTACATCAGGGTGGCCTCAAACTCACAGAGGTCCTCCTGCCTCTGCCTCCCAAGTACTGGGATTAAAAGTGTACGACGTCTTCTGTAATCACTTTTATCCACTATCAAAAAGCTTCCTTTTAAGGCTGCTGTGATGGCACATGAATAAAATCCCAGCACTTGGGAAATGGAGGCAAGAGTTCAGAAGTTTCAGGTCACCCTTAGCCACATAATGAAATTAAAGGCCAGTGTGAGCTAAATGAGAACCTTTTAAAAAAGCAAACAAAGAAAAAGAGAGCATCTTTTTCGTATGAACATTTCAATGTATGTGAACTTTGACAATAATTTTTCTACTATCATGTGTCAGGTGTTTTTTTCTACAACAAGGACTGCAAAGTGCTTCTATTACCTGAGCTTCTGGTGGTGCTTCTGAGCTGCTGTGGTAAGTGTCCTCCCCTCTGGCTTGGGAGCCTAAAAGACATAAGGAGGAGGTAAGCAGGAGTCAGACCTCTCTCACCTTCCTCAGGGTCATCATGAAAGGCAATTCCAAAGCCACCATAAATAAGCAGATAGGTAGATAGATAGATAGATAGATAGATAGATAGATAGATAGATAGAATCATTAAAGTCCATGAGTTCTTGCTTCATTCTCAACCCAAGAGGTAGTAATGCAGTTACCTAGAATGCTCGGGAAACTGAAGAGGGAAAAAAAAAAAGAAAAATCTGAGGCTAGTGAAACGGCTCAGCAGGCAAATGTACTTGCTGCCAAACCCAATGACCTGAGACCCATTCCTGGGACCCAAGCTGCTGAGAAAAACTCCTGAAAGCTGGCCTCTGGCCTCCACACACAATTAAAAACAAAACAATAAACAAAAAGGGGGAAAAATCTCTTATGCTTTAATTTTTGTGAAATATTCCTGGAAAGAAATTTCTATATATCAAATTTCTTTTTTTATTGTTTGTTTTTCAAGACAGGGTTTCTCTGTATAGCCCCTGGCAGTCTTGGAACTCACTCTGTAGATCAGGTTGGCCTCAAACTCACTTTGCCTTTGAGCGCTGGATTAAAGACTTTAGCCACCACTGCCTGGCTTCCATGTATCAAATTTCTTTATCATTCTCTTCCTTATTCCCAATGATTATACCCACTTCCAAACCAAATTTAAATTCACAATTAAAATAGGAGACTTAATACTGTTTGCATGTGAACAATGAGAAGCAGGAGTTTCACCTTTATTAAGGACCTATGAATACACAAATGTAGAGATTATTTAAATAAGAAAACTGGCACTAGAGGAAAAGGAACAATTATTTATGTTTCTGGGGCAGAAAAAGAGGTCAAGAGGGAGTTACTCAGAGCGAAAGCCATATTAACAGATTTGCTAAGTAAAATTAAAAGGGCAAGTGTGTGTGCACAATTCACAAGTGCCTGTGCATGCACACATGTAAAACTTTCTAAAGTGACAACTTCACACTAAGTACTGAAAGAGAGGTGAAAGAAAATGAAAACACCACTTTGATTCTATGTAGCTGACAATGGGAACAAAACTATTACTAAGCTAGCAATATATGAATCTACATTTGCCATAAACATCAATAATTTAAAAAACATGGGTTTTTAAGGTTCCGGATGCAGTTCAGTAGGTAAAGTGCCTGCCTAGCAAGCATCAAGCCCTAGGTTTGATCCCCAGCACCACACAGATTGGACACGACGGCGGACACTCGCAAGCCTACTACTACTTTTGAAGTAGAAAGAAGAGAATCGTAAATTCAAGGTAATCATCAACTACATTCAACTATATAGCAAGTCAAAAGTCAGCCTGGGCTCCATAAGACTCCGTCTCAAAGGAAAACAACAAAACATACACAAAAAACGCAGCCAACAAAGTCTCTTAGCAACTGAGCACGGAGTTAGCAGTATTGACTAGTACTGAGAAACTGCTGCCTGTTCTGTCAAAGTCACACAGAATATTGCAAGCTCGAGCCAAGTGAAAGCAACTCTGACCCAAGACTGGCATGGTTCAAGAGTACACAAAAGATGGAAATGTGCAAAAATAAATTTCTAATGCTATAAAAAAATCACAAAGTGGATACCAGTCATGCATTCATTCTTTACCAAAAGTTTAATTGAAAGCACTCAGCTTTCTTTCATTTTCTTAATCCCCCAAACGGTGCGTGCCCTCTGTAGCCAAGACAACTAAGAAAACCTGTCTTTGGGTCACTGAGGAGTTAGCAAACACAAGATAATGAAAGGACGGAAAGAGGCAAAGAAGACAGTCAAGACAGCGCACCAGGTTCCGACAAGGCAAAACATTTCAGAATCTGAAACCTGGGTGTGGGTGTACGGAGCAGCTTCAGAGAATTTCTCATGGGAAATGACACAACTTGTGAACCCAGCTGAGCTAAGGGGCAAGAGAACCATTCCAGAGACCTGCCAACAGAGCCGAGAACGCAGCTCCTCTTCACTGAGAGAGACCCGAATTCACGGAGGGGGAAAAGGTGCGCCCCACAAAAAGGGAGCCGCCTCGTAGAGACACCAGGGGCAATGGCTTTGGATGATCTCTCAATCCCTGTTCCGAAAGGGGTAAGGCTTGAACTGGGGGATTCTACGTTTAGGGAGTAGGGGGTCGGACGTCGGGCTGGGACCAGGCCCGGCTGGCGACGCTTCCTTGTTTGGGGGGCCCTTCCCGCCCTGAAAACTCGGACATCCTGGCCCGAAGGGACAACACCGCTGGGATATCAGGGCCTGAAGCCGCCTTCCGGGCCAGGCGGGAAAGCAGCATCTAGAGGGCTAGGCACGGCCTCTTTCGCTCTCTCTGCCCGCTGTTTGGGGGGCGCTTGGCCCGCAGGGGCAACGGGCTTCTAGGGGGCCCTTCCACCGGAGCTCCGAACCCAGGCCTGCTTGGCCTCAGACCAGCCCAGCGGCCACCGCTCCAGGCCCCACTCACCGGCCCATCTCACGGAGCTCCCAGGACTCCTCCCGCTCGTCCCGGAGCCGCCGCCGCCGCCGCGGCCGCCGCCATCCCCGGCCCCGGAGCCGCCCCACACCCAGCGGCCCCCCCCAGCCGGGCGCACGGAGATGGCGTCAAGCGCATCCCGCCCCCCGACGCACAGAGATGACGTCACGCTCCCGCCGGGGAGCGCCGCCTATCTTTGAGAGGAGGAAATTGGCCGCCTGCCCATCTTGTCCAACGCCCCCTTTGGTGGGAAAATGGAACACCTACCCCTCTGCATGGGTCTAGTGAGTAGGAGATCTCCTTAAGCCCCCAGGCTTGGTTTCCCTAGAGAAGTTTTCACAAGCCATCACTAGAAATCCAGACAGTGGAGATCCCTGGGGAGCTCTGAGAAGACCCAGAATTTACTAGACTGGAAAGTGGAAGGGTCATTCTAGGGTCAGGGTGAGACCTTTTCAAGGGTCAAGAGCCTTACAAAGTTAGAAATAACCCGAGGCAGCCAAAACTGTGAGCCCTGTGCAGGACCTAGAGAAAGATGATGGAAATCGTGTGGGGAATGAGAAGAAAGGATTTGGTTTAGTACAGCAGAGAGCAGTTTGGTTTAGTGAACAGAGGGTTTGGCTCCTGGTTTGAAATACTGTCACCTATTAATGCCAGTTCACACTAACTCTAGTAAGTACTTGGATGAAAAAGTGATTTGGCTTAAGTGAAAGCAAAAATGAATGGCTGATTGGAGGGGGCAGGTTTTGTTTGTTTGTTTTTTGAGACATGGTTTCTCTGTGTAGCCTTGACTGTCCTGGAACTCACAAAGATCTCCCTGCCTCTGCCTCCCAAATGCTGGGATTAAAGGCATGTGCCACCACCACCTGGTTCTGTTTTTTTCTATAGGGTCTCAAGTAGCCCAAGCTGGTTTTGAGCTATGTATCTTAGCTTGAACTCTTAATCCTCCTGCCTCTGGCTCCCAAGTGATTGTAAATCGAGTGTATTTGTTACTTTTCTATTGCTATGATGAAAAACCATGATCAAGGCAACTTACAGAAGAAGAATTTGAGTTTACTGAGAGGGTTAGGAATCCATTGTGGTGGGAAAGTATGGCAGCAAGCAGCAGCCATAGCGGGTGGAGCAGAAGCGGAGGGCTCACTGAAAAGCACAAAGCGGAGAGAGTGAACTGGGAATCGCCTGTGGCTTTGAACCTCAAAGCCCACCCAAGTGACATACTTCCTTGAGCAAGGACACACCTCCTAAAACCACCTTAACATCAACACTAACTGTGGACCAGGATTTGAACGTCTGAGCCGTTGTGGGAGTTTCTCTTTCAAACCACCACAGCAGGCATGCACTGTCACATTTGGCTAATACTTGACCTTGCCTTCAAGCTACAATTATATTGAAAAGGTGGTTAGGCCTGTTTTATACAAACAAACTGAACAGAAGAGAAGCTGGGGGGGGGGGTGTGCATTGTAAGGAAAAAGTTAAAGGTTTTTTTTTTTTCCCTCCCTTTTTAGTGGCTGTTCAATAAATAGCTATGGTGTTTGTTGTCTTTAAAGTACTAGTTGTGGATGTAGCCTAGTAGCACCCATGAGTGCGTGGGTTCACCCACTAGAACAGAGCACAATGGGACTAGGTGGTGAATGCCTATAATCCTAGCACTCTGGTGATAGAGGTAAAGAGGGTCAAGACTTCAAGGTCATCCAGCTGCCACTACAGAAGGCCCTGTCACCCAAACGATCAACCACAACAACAAAACCACACACATGCATTCAACACACACACAAAGCACGAGCTGAAGGAGCTAGTGTCTGGTCCCTATGTATGGCTGTCTGACTTTTTTTTTTTTTAAAGTACTTTAAGTTCACTACTAAACTCATGGGAGGAAGATGTAGAGAGAATTTCCAAAAAAGGCTAAACATGGTTGCCTATAATCCCAGCAGTTGAGAGGCTGAGGCAGGAGGATTGCTGCAAGTTCAGGCCAGGTTGGGCTACTCAGTGAGACCTTGTCTCAAAACAAAACAAAAAACTTCCCAAACATTTTGTGCAGTGGGAAAAAATGGCAAGAATGTATAGTATATCGTGTATATAATATTAAAAGACACGGCTTATTTATATTTGTATAGAGAAACAGTAGGATGCATCGCTAGTATTTCTGGAGAGGAAAGTAGAACTGGGCTGGTGGTTAAAAAGAAGAAAAGTGCTGGATGTTACTCTTAGAATTGTTGCAAGAGTATTATCTTAGAAAAATAGACCTGGTAGCACCTGCCTGTCATCCTAGCAGAAGTAGCAGGAGCTCATCATTAGCTATCCAGTCAGCTTGGAGCCAGTCTGGATCCAGCTGGGATTACATAAGAGAGACCCCCCCACACACCGCCATTAAAAACAAACAAACAAAAACCCCAATACCTAACTACCTGCATGTGTGTCTGTGTGTGTGTGTGGGGGGGGGGGTTAGGTGGGGGTTGGGAACCCAAGTCCAGTCTTCTGCAAAAGCAGCATTTCGATTGCTGACCCTTCTCTCCAGCCCCTCCTCGCCAATTATTTTGTCCTTTTTTCCTGGGTTTTCAGCTTTAAGAAGAAAACAAAACTCTTGAAGCTGGGCAAGGTGGCACACACCTGTAATCCCAACACTTGGGGAGGCAGAGGCAGGTGGATTTCTGTGAGTCTAGCCTGGTCTACAAAGGGAGTCCAGGACAGCCAAAGCTACACAGAGAAACATTGTCTTGAAAAAAAAAAAAACAAAAACAAAAAAAACTCTTTTATCTTTTAGCTATCTCTCTTCAATCTGGAAGTCTTTCATTTTTTCCCTCTGTGTTTTACATTGCTGCTGAGGGTTTTTAAAGTTATTTGGGTCACATGACATGGGGACTGGAAAGTTGAACTTCCCGTTCTCTGAACGTATTTACTGAATTCCTTTGTTGTGTGAAGTTGAAATTCTTGTGATGGGAGAGCTTGAACTCTGTGATAGAAGTAAACACAAGAGAAAACCTTGCTATGCTGGTTATTCCTCTCCCTAAGACAGCAGGAATTTGAAACCCACAGTCACCTCGTTCCTCTCTGATCACTGTACACCTGCAGCACAGGCAGAGGGAGCTCAGAAAACTTCCCCAAATGTGTGTGAGTGACGTTAGGGATTGAGCCAGAGAGGACACTGCCAACTTGAGAAAACATCCACATCATAGCAAGAGGAGGAAGTGGCTTAAGTGACCCTTTCTACACTGTCACATCTCCCTTTTTGAATGGCTAAGGACGTAAAGCGTCATTTTAGGAAAGGAACGCTATCTTCAGACACCAGCAACAGAAACAACTAATCCCAAACACACTCTGAGCTAGTTAGTGCGCATTTGCCCCTAGCATTAGATTGTTGTTTTTCTTTTTTCCGAAAGCTTTTGTATGTAAAATGTTATTAATATGGATATAAATGCAAAATTAGTATGGCAGCACAGGGAAATATAACAACACAGGGAAACTATGATTTATTTAATTAACCTTAAGCACAATACTGAGCAATTATTACTCCACACTAAACCACCAAGCTAGTCCAGCTTCCTTCTAGCCCAAATCCCCATCACACTTGGATTTTTTTTTTTTTTTTTTTTTTTTATCCTCGCCTGGCTTCAGTTCTCTTCTCCTGATGCTTCCTAGACCTCGCCTCCTATTTCCTGCCTCGGCTATGGGCCATTAGCTTTTTATTGACAGGTGCTGCTTCCACACAGGCACAACGGCTTCCCTCTGTACTCGCTGTCCAGGTAAGTACACATTGCACACGTGCAGTAGACAAGCTGTTTTACCTACTTCTCTATGTATCATCATCTCCTTATGGCCTTTTAGGTCATGTGACCTCTCCCGCTTGCAGGGGAGATTTCCCTTTCAGATTCATTAAGAGTTTATTTGGGGGTGGGTTATAATTTTTCACTACGATTAACCTGTTCTTATGGGAAAGGGCTCTCTTTTGTCTGTTTCCTCAGATATTTGCCTAAGACTCTGGGCATTTGTGTCCAAAACAACCTGCAGCACTCTCAAAGGTTGCAGTAAAACACTGACAAAGCCATGGATTTTGGCCCACTCCTGTGACTCCAGTACTTGAGAGGCTGAGGCAGAAGGATTACTACTAGTTTAAGGCCAACTTGGGCTATATATGAATTTGAGTTTATACCAAGCAGCATGACAAGATCCTATCTCAAAAAACAAAAACACAAAATCCAAAGAATCTGTCCGATAATTAGAATACGCTGAAGGAAACCTAGCCTCAAAATAATTAGTACCGAGCCAAGTGTGGTGACACACACCTTTAGTCCCAGCACTCAGGAGGCAGAGGCAGGTGGATCTCTGAGTTTGTGGCCAGCCTGGTCTATATAGCAAGTTCCAGGACAGCCAGGACTACACAAGGAAACCCTGCCTCAAAAAATCAAAATAATAACTATTATATTTATTATTTAATATATTATTGTTTTAACAAAATATCAATTGTTTGATTTTTGCCAATAAAGACTCCGGAACCAGGTGCTGGGGTGGAAGCTTGCTAGCTCAGAGGACGAGAAAGCACACAGTTGACCTTCCTCCTCAGCTGACACCTGAAAAAGAATGCCCCCTTCTTCTACACCATCTCAAACGAGACTCCTCAAAGTGAATGTCCCTCCCTCCTACTTCATATGTGTCTCTATTCATCTTCTTGACTTTCTCTTCCTTTCTATGGTTTTTTTCTTAATAATCCTATGTTCACTTCCTGTCAACTGGTTGCTTGCTCTGCCTCTTGACCTATGGTTGACTTTATTTTAATCTGTTTACAATATTCAAATAGAAAGCTCTTGATTTAAGGTGTGTGCTAAGGATGAGCCACACCGCAACTAGAAACAGGCTTTTCCAGGAAGTAACAAAATCTCAGGGTTCATAGTGTGATCACATATCCTGCAACAATATATAGTGATATGTTTATTATTATTTTTACAGCCTGGGTATGGTGGCTCACGCCTTTAATCCCAGCACTCAGGAGGCAGAAGCAGGAGGATCTCTATAAGTATGAGGCCAGCCTAGTCTATATAATGAATTCCAGGACAGCCAGGAATACAGAAACTCTGTCTCAAAAAAAAAAAAAACAAAAACTAACCAAACAAAAAGTATTAAAATGGGGTGTGAGAGAGAGAGAGAGAGAGGGGGGGGGGTGAATGTGAAGGTCAGAGGATAACTTGCAGTTGGTTCTATCCTTCCACCGTGTGGATCCCAGGGACCAAATTTAACATGCTTGGCCATGCACAAAATCTTGATTTGAATTAAAAGACTGAAAAATCTAAACAGGCCACAGAGAAACAAATACATTCGGGCCACTCTTGAGCCACCAAGAATTCCTTACATGGAATTCTTTGAAACGAATGGCGTGGATGTGGGAAAATCCGAGTCTCCGAATACACTTTCTACTTACTGTAGGAGGCTTGCTCAGCAAGGCGATTTGTGACCTGCAATGCCTTGGAGTATAAGCATGTCCAAATCCTCTTTCTTTTGGTTTTTGTATGGTCTGTATGTTTGTTTGTTTTTGAGATAAGGTTTCCCTGTGTAGCCCTGGCTGTCCTGGACTCACTTTGTAGACCAGGCTGGCCAGGAACCCACAGGCATCTACCTTCCTCTGCCTTCTGAGTGCTGGGCTTAAAGGAGTGGACCAGTACCTCTCAGCTCCAGCTCTGCTTTCAAAGCTCATTGCTCTCAGGTTGATTTACAACAAGTTATCAATTGCCTGAGCCTTCTGGGGGAAATAAGAGAAGAAAGGTTAAGCAAATATTCCCTGCAACCCTGCTAGCTGTCTCTTTGGCACTGTGAAATCCCCACGGTGATAAAATCTTCTAAGCCTTCACTTAGACATTTTGGAATGTAAAGGAATGTTTCTGGCCTTCAGGAATGTGCTAGTTGCTTACTAAGGTGATCTACTTGTTCCAAAGGTTTCCACAAACTGTTCTGTGTCCTGACTGGGTCAATGTCAACACTCTGGTTCTAATAGCCCACTCCAGTCTTCCAAGATACTGCTTTTTGAGAAAACCTCATAAAGAGAACTCCTGATCTCCCTGTGGTATTTCTTACAACACAGGGATCACAGGTAATCTCTAATTATCACACACACAAAGTTTAACTTCAAGTTTCCAGAGGTTTAAAATATAACATGACCACATTCCTGGCTCCTTTGCACTGAAATGGAACATTATCTGGTCAGTGTTGTCAGAGTTACAGTAGCAAATTTTTCTGGAGTGGCTTCTTAGCTATTTTTAGAAAAAAGTTATTGCTTCTGCCATGTGATAGCTTATGTGGCGTTTCACTGAGGAGCAAGGACAGCAAGGTGCCTTTTCCCCCATGTGACTTGTTTTCTGTTATCTTCACTATTTCTCATTCCAGTGCTCCACACAAATCATTATCATCTCTATTCACAGAAAAACTTGACATCTTTGATTATGAAGATGGTTTAGGAAGCTGGGAGTGGTGGCACACGCCTGTAATCTCAGCACTCAGGGAGGCAGAGGCAGGCGGAGCTCTATGAGTTTGAGGCTAACCTGGTGTACAAAGTGAGTCCAGGACAGCCAGGGCTACACAGAGAAACCCTGTCTCAAAAAAAATGGTTCAGGTGAAATAAATATTACACTTAATTGCAGTCCTCTGGATAGTGCAGCAGGACAGTAATCCCTGCTACTCAGGGCCACAAGTTTAAAACCAACATGGGCATCTTAGGACGACCCTGTATCAACAACAACAATTACAAAAAAAAAATGTCTGAGGTATGTATGGTTCAGGGAGCCCTGGATTCAACTATCAATGCCACAAGCAAAGAGAAACGCAGGGAGTTCTCTGCGCAGGAAAATGGTCCTCCCATTATTTGCTGGTAGGGAGACAGCTTTAAACTTTAATGCTGATTTAAATTATTATTATTGTTATTTATATTTTATATGTATGTCTTTTGCCTGCATGTGTATATGTGTATTATGTGTGTGCAGCACACAAGAAAGCTAGAAGAGGGTGTTGGAACCTCTGGAGTTGGAGTTGCGGTTGGTAGTGAGGCATCCATGGGTGCTAGAGACTGAACCTGGGTCCTGTGCCAGAACAATAGTACTTAATTGCTGAACCTCTGAACCCTCTCTCCAGCCCTGGTTTTATTTTATTTTTTGTTTTTTTTAATTATTATTATTACATTAACTCTTTCTTTCTGTTTTCTTTTTCTTTTTGATTTTTCAAGACAGGGTTTCTCTGTGTAGCCTTCTGCTGTCCTGGACTTTCTTCATAGACCAGGGTGGCCTCGAACTCACAGAGATCTGCCTCCCTCTGCCTCCCTGAGTGCTGGGATTACAGGCGTGCACCACCACACATTAATTTTTTTACATGAAATAAATTACATAATATTTTATACGTAGGGCTGTCTTGCTTGAGTGTATGTCTGTGCACTGCATGCATGCGTGTCGAAAAGGCAAAAGAAGGGCATCGGATCCCCGGAACGGTAGGTACAGAAGGCCGTGAGCCACCACATGGATGCTGAGAACAGAACCTAGGTCCTCTGGAAGAACAGCCAACACTCTTAACCACTGATCCATGGATCCAAATTCTTTTATTACATTTTATTTACTTATTTTGTGTGTACGTGCTGGGTGGGGCTGGCTTCATCCTAAGGAGCATAGGCGGAAGTCAGAGGACAACTCAACTAATTTTGGGTTAGGATCTCCAACAATTTCTGAAATTACTCTAAACACACTTCCGCCAGTTTTCCCCTACATATTAGTGCAAATCAGCATTCTTTGCATTGATGGTTATGAGGTCAAAATTTTTCAAACTGTGAAAAATGTGGAAGATGTTCTCTGTCCTGCAGTATCTATGATTTCATTCTTTATACAAAAAGAAACATGCAGATAGATCCTATTAGCATGTGTGGTGGTTGGAATGAAAATGGCCCCATAGGCTCATAGGGAGTGGCACAATTAGGGTGTGGCCTTATTGGAGTAAGTGTGGTTTTGTTGGTGAAAGTGTGTCATTAGGTGTGGACTTTAAGGTTTCAAATGCTCAAGTCGGGCTCAATGTCTCTCTCTCTCTCTCTCTCTCTCTCTCTTCCTACTGCCTCAGGACCCAGATGTAGAACTCTCAGCTCCTTCTCCAGCACCATGTCTGTCTGCATGACACCATACTTCCAGTCATGAAAATGATGGACTAAACCTCTGAACTGTAAGCTAGCCCTAATTATTATTATTATTATTATTATTATTATTATTATTATTATTATTATGGTTTTTCAAGACAGGGTTTCTCTGTGTAATAGCCCTGGCTGTCCTGGACTCGATTTTTAGACTGGGCTGGCCTTGAACTCACAAAGATCCTCCTGCCTCTGCCTCCTAGGTGCTAGGATGCAACCACCCCAGCCCTTACTCAACCTTAATGAAATGTTTTCTTTTATAAGAGTAGCTGTGATCATGGTGTCTCTTCACAGCAATAGAAACCCTAACTAAGACAGTATGCAAATTTACTTTCACTTTTAATGAATGGTGACAGTACATGTATTCAAAAATTATTTTAAGATAAATTTCTTTATGTTTTTGATCAGTAAATGCTTGATTTATGTATCTGTTTGTATACCTCCATAGATAGTATGGCATAAAAAATTTCACAGATGAAAAGGTGTGAACGGAGAAATTTAGTCAGACTCAGTAGTATTTATTTTTGCTAACATGAACAATAAAGACGACATGGACAGTTCATGCAATACTTGTAAATTTTGTTCCTATAGCCCTCGGGCACAAAACCAGGGCTTCATGTATGATGTAGATGAGTGGTTTGCTACTGGACAGCACACCCAGAAGTAATACTTGCAAATTTTTTAACTTTTATATTTGTCTATTTTCAGGTGTATGTGTGTCTTAGTGTTGTATTGCTGTGAAGAGACACCATGGCCACAGCAACTCCTATAGAAGAAAGCATTTAATTGGGATGTGCTTAAAGTTTGAGAGGCTTAGTCCACGGAGGAGAGCACGGTTTTACACAGGCAGGCATGGTGCGTATAGAGGCTGGCAGACAGCAGGAAGGAAGAGACTCTGGGTTTGCGATGGGATTTTTTGAAACTTCAAAGCCCAGCCTCAGTGACACACTTTCTCAAGCAAGACCAGACCTCCTAATCCTTTCAAATAGTACCACTCTATTGATCCTATGGGGACCATTTTCATTCAAACCACAACATTCCTCTCTCCCTGTCCCCCATGGACTAGTGGCTACGTAATAATGCAGAATTTGTTTAGTCCAACTTCAAAAATCCCCCATAGTGCATCACAATCTCAATACTGTTTTAAAGATGAAAGTTAAAAGCCTCTTGGGAAACTCAAGACAATCTCTTAACTGTAACCTCTGTAAAATCAAAATTTAAAAAGCAGATCACATACTTCCAACATGCATTGGCACAGAATATGCATTGTCTTTCCAAAGGGAGGAAGGGTTGCATCATGAGGAAACAGTGTACCCATGCAAGACCAAGAACCAGCTGGATGAACTCCAGAACACATCTCCAAGTCTTATGTCAAAGCACTCCTCAGATCTCCAGCTCCTTCCAGCTTTGCTGACTGTAACACACTTCTCCCTCTGAGGCTGGTTCTGCTCCCTGCTAGCAGCCCCTTTCAGCAGGTGTTCCATGGTTCTGATGCCATCCAGATTTTTAGGATATCAGAATCACAGGAAGCATTTGAGCTCAACCTTTGTGGGGAGACTTCGATTCAGTCTTTAAGATGTGGTCAAGGAATTTACATTTGCAGGAAGATTTTGCTTTTATATAACATTGTTTATCTAGTGTGTGACATGCTTTTTTTTTCTTTTATTCAACAAACTCCCTCTGTATACTTACTTTTCTATATGTGCTTCCGGCTGCAATTTGAGTAATACCAAAAAAACATGGAAGGAGGTTGCCCATCATCTGGCCACTAGGGAGGATGAAGGCGTTTGCATTCTCGTAGGGCACTTTACCTTGTGAAGGCTATGAAGATCCTGGAGTTGTGCTGTGAACTGCCGCTGGCTCAGTGTAGCTTGAGTGAGGCTAGCACTCAGGATGGTGAATCAGGTGGATGATGAGTTCAAGGCCAACGGAGGCTACATGGCCTGACTCTGTCTCAAGAACAAAACAAAACATTCCTAAATAAATGACAACCAAACCTCCACCAAAATAAAAAAAATAAAATAAAAACTAACCTGAAAACAGGAGGTGACTAAGCCGGTAAGGTTTCTGTTGCAAGAGGATTTGAGTTCTGAACCTCAGTGCCAAAATAAAATCCATGAGCTGCTGATAGCATCTATAACACCAACAATGGGGAGGCAGGGAGACCAGGGGAGACCAGAGCTCATTAACCAGCCAGCCTAAACAAATCGATTGCATGCCTCAGCACAAGTATAGCATCAGAGAACAGCTTGTGGGAGTCTGATGGTTTCTTCCACTGTGGATTTTAGGGACTGAATTTAAGTT
Source organism: Psammomys obesus (assembly GCF_907164565.1). Lineage (NCBI taxonomy): Eukaryota > Metazoa > Chordata > Mammalia > Rodentia > Muridae > Psammomys > Psammomys obesus. The sequence goes on from NW_026596034.1 coordinate 25,773,916, forward strand.
ATTAAGCTTTGTCTTTTGCCTGCTGAGACATCTTGCTGGTCATTTATCTGAATTTGTGGCTGGTGGCTTCAGGGATTTTCTCCTGATAGATTCTTAGGCACATGAACAGGAAAGATATCTTTCTGAATCCAGTTTCAAAGTTCTGAAAGAAGGACCCAAAGGCTTCCCTTTCCTGAGCATAGACGTCACCAGTAAAACAGAAGACATGCTTGGCGTAGTCACAAGGAGCATGGACCACTTGAATCAGTTGTCCACCAGTCAGGCAGAAAATGTTGAAGCATGTTCCTTGTACACTGGCATTTTGAGAGAGATCTTGATCACATTTTTTTCCCACAGCACCCAGGGAGTAATTGACCTATAGACTGGTTGACCACAAAATCTGGTTCTCCTTAAGGTGCCAGGACACTCACAAGACAACTGTCTTCTAACAAATTCCATACACTTCACAATAGATAAGATGTCTCTAAGCACTTTTGGTTTTTAAAAAGTTGTGCAAGTAGGGTAAAAAATTTGGGTATCAGTAAATAAACTGAGCACATGAGAACATTTTTCCAGCAACTCTAACATGTGCTTTGTCTCTTGCAAGCTGGTATAGTAAGTCTCTTCTAGGGTAAAGCTGTCAGACTACACTTGGGAGGCAGAGGCAGGCAGATCTCTGAGTTTGAGACCATCCTGGTCTATAAAGCTAGTTCTAAGGCTGCAAGGGTTATACAGAGAAATTCTGTGTCAAAAAAAAAAAAAAGTAAAAAAAAAAAGAAAGAAAAAAGGATATAATGTGATATAGGTTCTTTCAGCGTATATAAAATATGTATGCATACATAAATACACATGTATATGTGTATGAAAACACACAAATGTATACACAATAGGCTTACATAGGGGTTTATGTTCCACTATTATAGTTTTAATAGAATTCTTGCTGGGCAGTGGTGGTCATGCCTTTGTCTCTCAAGTGCTCAACTTAAAGGCAGACATCACCACAGTCAGTTTCCATGATGTCTTTGAAGAAAGGAAAAGAAGGAAACGTGAAATCTTGAGTTTTATAATTTTGTGTTCCTCTTACATAAGTGGATTCTAACTTGGCTGAATCCAGATCTGGACTAATCTGGGAAGCTGCCGGATTACAGACAGAGGTGTTTAGCTGGAAATAGTAAGCTAGACCAGTTTGAACCTGTGGCCTGATGACTGGGGAGGGTGTGGCTACTGTTATTTGTTTAGAATAGAATTTGGAGAAATCCTTTCCTCTCTTAAAAGGGAAACTGCATTATCTTTTGTGAGTCTTTAACTGAAAAAAAAAAAAACTTTTTAATGATGGGAGGAAATAAATGAGCTTTAAAATCAAATGAAACTGGGCTTCTCTTGGGGATTATAAGTATCAACTTTATAAACCTTATGATATGAGACAATGAGAGATTTTAAGTTTTGAGTTTATCAGGTACTTAAAAGCAAAACATTTGTTGTTGCTGTCATCTGGAAGCTAAAAGAACATCCTTCAATGAGGTAACAGGAAAGTGAGTTTTGCTTTCTAGGGTTCCTCATCTAAACCAAATATCACTTAACATATGATTTTCTCTCACTCTTTCTTGGAGAGTTAAGATCAGCCAGTGTGCAAAAGGCAGCCAAGAATATGGTCAACTGTGTAGACCAAAGAGAAAGGAACCTCTTGGGTAACACCATTCTCAGAGGCCTATACTTCTCTAATGTACCAAGTCTAAGAAAAGCTGAGGAAGCTCAGAACATTAATTTTATGCATACCAAACAATGTTTAGAAATAAAATTTCCATAGAAAGCAGAGAGACCTGGATTAAGTCTTGGACTAGAGACTCAAAATCAAAACTCTAGAAAAATCTAAAGCCAAGAAAAATGAGATTTCCTTTCCAAAAAAGCCTGCATTTCCCTTGATGTAACTGACCTATAATTGGAAGGTATAAATGAAATTTAGTGATTTCAACTTCTGAACATAAGTCACCATGACCACACGTATGTAACTCAGGGCTAACATTCACTCAGATTACAGAGATATGACTGTGTGTTGTTTTGTATGTGTTTTTTTTCCTTTTGGTTTGTTTTTGTTTTTGAGACAGGGTTTCTCTGTGTTTCTTGGAACTCTCTATATAGAACAGGCTGGCCTCAAACTCACAGACCTCTTCCCACTTCTGCCCACCAAGTGCTAGGATTGAAGGCCTATGCCACTGGGCCAGGCTTTCACAGTATAAATATACGATCACTGCTCTTGTTCGGAGTCATAGACATTCCCATTGTTATGGGGGTCCATCTTGATTTGTTCACACTATGCCGTATTAGTTAGTAAGTATGTGATAGCATTATGATATAATTCAAATACTTATCACAGAGCCTGACAAGGTGGTACACACCTGTAATCCCAGCACTCAGGGAGGCAGAGGCAGGTGGATCTCTGAGTTTGAGGCCAGCCTGGTCTACAAAGTGAATCCAGGACAGCCTAGGCTACACAGAGAAACCCTGTCTCAAAAAAAAAAAAAAACAAACAAACCCAAATAAACAAAAAAACCCACAAAAACAAAAAACTTATTACAAAGTCAAAATTATTAATTCAAAATATTCCTTTCTTTTTCCAGATAGGGATTCTCTGTATGTAGCCTTGGCTGTCCTGAAACTCGCTCTGTAGACCAGACTGGCCTCAGACTCAGATATCCACCTGCCTCTGCCTCTCTGAGTGCTGGGATTAAAGGCATCTGCTAGCACTGATGTCCAGGCTTCAAAATATTTCTCATCTTAGTCCCTTTTGGGGTTTAGCCATGTAGCTTGGGCTGGTCTTGAACTCATTGCCCTCTTCCCCTAGCCCTCTGAGTACTGAAATTATAGATATGTACCACCATTTCCAGTTCAAAAATATTGCTGCTTATATTTCCTTTCCTCTTATTGTACTTGGTTTAACATGTCTTAACGCTAAGACGAGGCCATCCATGACACGTGTAACAAGCAGCATCCCTCCTTAGTGCTAAACTACACATCTTCTTATAGACATACAAGATGACTCAGTGAGTAAAGGCAGGTGTCTGCCAAGCCTGACGGCCTGAGTTCAGTCCCCAGGACTCACTCATATGGTAGAAGTAGAGAACATTCTCCTGAAAGCCCTCTGACCTTTATGTGTTGAAGGAGAACCTAAACTTTACTCTTCCTTATTTTGTAGCTCTGTGTGTCACCAAGTCTGTCGTGTTCTTTACTTTTCAGCTAATGTGTAAATCAAATGTGAATGCTCACCCTAGATTGAGTGGGACAATAGTTCCAGTGGAACTACAGGGACAATGCCTCACAGAAATCACGAAGAGCTAGCACACACTGGCTAAATCTAAGGCAACCATTGTAGCGAGTACTTTTTGTTGGTGGTGGTTTCAAAGGTTTGGTTTATTTTATTTTATTTATTCTTTTTAGATGTTATTTTTAATTATGTGTTCTCTATGTGGGTGTGTGCATGTGAATGCAGGTGCCCAAGGAGGCCAGGGGCATCAGATACCCTGGAGCTGAACGTAACGATGATGTGGGTGCTGGAATTCCAACTTGGGCCCTTTGCAAGAGCAACAAATACTCTTTAATGCCAGGCCCTCTCTTTAGCCCCTGTTTCTTTCTGTGTGTTTTGTTCGTCTTGTTTTGAGCAACGCATAAGGACCAAGCTAAGCAAGCAGTACTTACTTTGTCATGGCTTCGGCATCAGCTCCTGCCTCCAGGTTCCTGCCTTGTTGAGTTTCTGCCCAGACTGTCTTTGATGATGAACATTGATATGGAAATAAACTCTTTCTTCCCCAAGTTGTTTTGCTCATGACAGCATCAGGAGCCCTAACTAACATACCTTGACTGAGTTTCAGAGATTTCAGTCCATGATTGCTTGGCCAGTTGCTTCGGGATTGCAAGTTACAAATGCCATGAAGGATTCTTCATAGCCAGGATCATGTGCTGGGGCAAAGCTACTCATTTCATGGCAACCTGGAGGTGAAAGAGAGTTAGATGGCTGGGAAGATGGCTCAGTGTTATTGCTGCCATGTCTGATGAACTGAGTTTGATTCCTAGAACCTGCATGGTGGAAGGAGAGAAATGACTCCCACAAGTTGGCCTTAGACCTTCATACTTGTGCCATGGCACATATATGCATGACCACACAGATGAGAAAGAGAGAATCTGAGACTGAGAGAGATAGAGAGGGAGAAGAGCCAGAGTCTCATTATACCTAAAAACCGGACTTTCTTCAGACCACCAGCTCCCAATAACGACTTGGAGACTTTTTGTTAATATAAAAGCTTGGCCTTACCTTAGGCTTGTTCCCAACTAGCTCTTATAATTTAAATTAATTCCTTTGTTCTAATCTATATTCTACCAGGTGGCTCCTTACCTTTTCTCAGTCCCCACATCCTGCTTCTTTCTCTGAGGCTTGTCGTGGATTCCTTTGTGCCTGATTCTTTCCCAGAGTTTTTTGTTTGTTTGTTTGTTTTGTTTTTTTAAATCTCTTCCGAGAAGTCCTACCTATGCTCTCTCTTGCTTTGCCATTTGGCTCTTTATTAAACCAATCAGAAAGTGATAGAGAAGATGTTTACAAAACACTGAGATAGATGATGCTTCAGAAAAATAACAATACCAAAGTCCAGCCTGTTCTCTTTGTTGGTCCATAAATGAGCATTTGAATTCTACAAAGACAGCCTTTACACCGTGCATTTGAGATAACCCTGACAATACCCACCAAAGACACACACCCAATGATTGAACTCCCTTCCATTAGACCTCCTAATGTTCCCGTAACCTCCCACAGTACAATTGGGTGAGACCAAGCACTCAGTGAATGAGCTTTTGGGGAAACATATGTTACAGTATGGAAACTAGTGATACCATGATGGTAATTAGTACAGAGGTTCCTCAAAAGGCCAAACACAGAACTACTGTATGATCCAGCTCGAGGGATCTAGGTCAGCATATCAAAGAAATACACACGCTACAAACCCATACTCATGACAGCCGTGTCACAGAATCAACTTAGGTGTCCATCAATGGATAAATGGGTAAAGAACGTAATACATATGCACACACAATAGAGTTTCATTCAGCCGTAAAGAAAAGAGAAATTATGTAATTTTAGGAAAATGCACGTTTGTTTTCTTCCCTATAAGGCTTCCCCAGTTACCTCCAAACTCTGGAGGTCACCATATTAAGTGAAGTAAGCCAGAGTCAGACAGACAAGCACTACTATATGCTTTCTTTCATATGTGGATGCTAGATTTTATCACATTCACAGATGTGACATGAAGGCCAAATGGGACTGCTTTGGAAAAGAAATGGGTCTAACAGGGGGGACAGGGGAAACAGATTTAATAGGTGGTGAATATGGTCAAAGCATCTGGCGTGCTTCCACAAAATTTCCATTATGAAAACCATTACCCTCAATAACAAGTAAAAAAATAATTTTAATAAAAATCATTTCCACTTGACCATTTTATTTTCTGCTTATTTGCATATTTATGTAGGATGTATGTATTGTGTATGGGTGTTTTGCCTGTATGTATGTGCATCCTGTGTCTGCCGGTGCCTGGAAGGCGCAGGATGCTTCTAGAACTGGAATTATAGAGGGTTCAGAGGCACCCTGTGGGTGCTGGGAAGTGAACCTGAGTCCTCTGCAAGAACATCAAATGCTCTTAACCACTGAGCAATTTTTCTATCCCATATTCACTTTACTTTAATTTTATAATCTTTGTCATTTAAAAAATTGTAAATAAAAACATCACACCCAAGTTAACCAGACCCAAAGTCCATATAACTATAATACTATTTTTAAGCTGGTGGGAAAGGAAGATCCAGAGGCTGGGAAGATGGCTTAGTTGGAAAAGTGCTTGCTAAATAATTAGCCTGAGGACCTGGGTCTGGATCCCAGCACCATGTAAAAAGCTGATGTAGCAGCGTGTCTTAGTTTGGGTTTTCTTTCTGTGAAGAGACACCATGACCAAGGTGAGTCTTATAAAGGCAAACATTTCATTGGGGCTGGCTTACAGTTTCAAAGGTTTAGTCCATTACCAACTCAGTGGGAAGCATGGCAGCATCTAGGCAGACTAGGTGCTGGAGGAGCTGGGAGTTCCACATCTTGATCGGAAGGCAGCCAGGAGGAGACTGGATTCGTATCTGTCTCCCCCACTGAATGTCAGCAGACAGAGAGTTTTATGTGTTTTGTTCATTACTGATTATCACACTGTTCCTGGCTTGTAAGAAGTGGTTAGTAGATCTTGCAAAATGAACTAACATGTCTACAGTTTGCGACTGCTACAGTTCAGCAAACGTTTTTTAGACATAACAGCATGTTGGTGCATTACTCTCAACAGTGGGTGAAACACAGTGGTTGGCCTCTTTGGCACTAAGGCAAAGTTTTTAAAAACTTAAAAAAGAAAGAAGGAAGAAAACTGGACGAGAAAGGTCCAACTTTGCTTTTAAATATTGCATTTGTGTATAATGGAAACAATATACTTTAATGCCAAAAACAGTATAAAAGTCTCACAACTTTGCACGACTCAAGAGATCAAATAGTGGAAAAGTAAAGAGAGCCATATTAAGAAAACCATAGCTATTGATTTTCTTTACTGTTTAGCATTTGACATAAAAACAGATGCCTTCATATCTTTTTCTTTAACTTCGTGTTGGCATTTCTATCTCAAGGCTTTCCCTCTCTCTCTCTCTTAAATGTTTTATTATGTGTAGGTGAGTATATGCTTTGTTATGCTGCTGCCTGCAGAGGTCAGAACAGGGAATCAGATCCTCTGGAGCTGGAGTTAGGGATGTTTGTGAGCCAGCTGACTATGGTTCTGGGGGCTAAGCTGGGTCCTCTGGAATAGCAGTGAGCCATCTGAGTCGTCTCTCCAGTCCCAGCAAAGTTCTTCCTCTCAACAGTTTACATTCCGGACATGAACTATCTCTGAAGACAGGTTTACTGGTTCATACTTGCAATCCCCATACTTGGGAGACAGAGGCAGGAGGGTTGTGAGTTTGAGGCCAGCTTGGGCTACAACATAAGACCTTGTATTTAAAAAGATTGAATAGTTAAACAAATTCTCACTTTAGCCTCTTGAAATTGTTTTTCAGAACTGTACCTTGTATGCTGTTCAGCTCCTGCTCTTAGGATTTGAGTCAATCCTAGCCCTCAGGAGGCAGAGGCAGAGGCAGGTGGATCTTTTTGAGTTTGAGGCCAGGCTGGTCTACAGAGCTAGTTCCAGGACAGCCAGGGCTATACAAAGAAACCCTGTTTTGAAAAAACAAACAAAAAAGTAAACAAACAAATGAATGAATACATAAATAATTAAATAGCAAGTTTTTTTAATAGAAAAAATTAGATACATGGTAAATTAAAGATGATATGACATGAGCTGGGCATGGTGGCATATACCTATAATCCCAGCACTTGGGGAGGCAGAGGCAGGCAAATCTTTGTGAGTTCGAGGCCAGCCTGCTCTACAAAAGGGAAGTCCAGGACAGCCAGGGCTGTTATACAGAGAAACCCTGTCTCAAAAAAAAAAAAAAAAAAAAAAAAAAAAGATAATATAAGGACATGCCAGTTGACCCATTCATTGTCAACAGTGGTCACCATTCTTTCATCTATTTCTCTCTCTCTAACGTTCCTGGAGGGAGGGCAAAGGAAGAGTGTAAAGCAAACAACAGACATTAACAGATTTCAACTGTGAACATTTCAGTCAGCCACACTGCAGTTAATGGCAGAATACATTCTGAAAAATGCTTAGTTAGACTGTGCCATCATCTTGGGACGGTCACAGGCTGCATTTACGAAAGCTTAGACAGTACAAGTCAATCACTTGTCTTAGCTGTGGCTGCAGTCAAGACACAGTAGCCATGAGCTGTGTGGCAATGCTTCCAGTGTAATACAGCAAGCTTTTTATTGTTTGTTTAAAAATTTGTATTTTATTTTATGTATATTGGTGTGAGGGTGTTAGCTTCTCTGGGACTGGAGTTACAGACAATTGTAAGCTGTCATGTGGGTGCTGGGAATTGAACCCAGGTCCTCTGAAAGAGCAGCTAGTGCTCTTAACCACTGAATCATCTCACCAGCCCTCCTTTTCAGTTTTGATACAAGTTTGCATGTAGCTCAGGCTGGTCTATGTAGCTAAGGGTGACCTTGAATTTCTGATCTCCCTGCCTCTACTTCTCGAGTGTTAGAATTACATGTGTATTCTTCTATGATGTTTATGTGATTTGGGGGACTGAACCCAGAAATTCATGCATGGTAGGCAAGCACTCAACCAACTGAACTACATCCCCAGTCCCACCATACTCTTTTAATAAAAAAACTTTTTTTTTTTTAAAAGGGTTTATTTTTCTTAGTAGGCAGAGGCTGGCAGTAATCTGTGAGTCTGAGGTTAGCCTGGTTTACCTAGCAAGTTTGAAGTCAGCTAGAGCTACATATGAAGCTCAAGAGGAAAAAAAAATATCACGTGACTGTGTGTGCAGGTGCCAGTGAAGGTCAAAAGAGGGCATTGGGTCCTTCGGAGCTGGAGTTACAGGCAGGTCGTGTGCTGCCCAACTTGAGTCCCCTGCAAGAGCACTTAGAATTCTTAAGTAGGCACTGTGGTACATGCCTGGCACGCCCAGCACTCAGGGAGGCAGTGGCAGGTGAGTTTAAGGCCAGCCTGGTCTACAAAGTGAGTCTACAAAAAGAGGCTTGTTGGTTTGTTTGTTTTTTGTTTTCTCGAGACAGTTGCTCTATGTAGCCTTGGTTGTCCTGGATTTGCTTTGTGCTGAAGAAAAAGTTCTTAACCATTGGGCCATTAACCATCCAGCCCCTTAAATAAGTTTTGTATTAGTAGGAGTGTACTCTAAAGTAACAACAAAAATATTCTGCAAGCACATGTATAAATTAGTAATATAGTTGTTTATTGTTATTGTTTTTATTATATACTGTACACAATTGTATGTATGAATTTTTTTCTGGCTTTTCGAGGCAGGGTATCACTGTCCCTGACCTCACCTACTTCCCAGCCATGTGGCCTGTTACCTCCCATCTTAGTCCTGTCTGATCCTACTCCATCTGAATCCTCTTGACAACTACCTCATAGTGACCCTCTCTCCCTCCCTCTCCATCTCCTTTTCCCTCTTCCCCTCTCTCTCTGCTGCTCTCTACCTGTGACCCCCTCATTGTGATTAGAAGTCCCATCTTATCCTCCTGCCCAGCTATAGGCTGCTCAGCTTTTTATTAACCAATCAGAGGTGATGGAGAAGAATTTTAGACAACATTGAGACACGCGCTTCATAATAATGACAATGCCTGTCATCACCATTATCATTGTCATTGTCATCAGTCACCACCACCACCACCATCACCATCATATTTTAAAAAATAAATGGTAGTTGCATTGTCTTCCTCTGTGGCCTGGTAAGGCTGCCTTCCCCTCAGGGGGAGGTGATCAAAGAGCAGGCCAATCAGTTCATGTCAGAGACAGTCCCTGTTCCCATTACTATGGAACCCACTTGAATACTGAACTGCCATGGGCTACATTTGTGCAGGGGTTCTAGATTATCTCCATGAATGGTCCTTGGTTGGAGTATCAGTCTCAGAAAAGACCCCTGTGCCCAGATTTTTTGGTTCTGTTGCTGTCCTTGTGGAGTTACTATCCTCTCCTGGTCTTACTATCTCCCCCTTCTTCCATAAGATTCCCTGCACTCCTCCCAAAGTTTGGCTATAAGTCTCAGCATCTGCTCTGATACCCTGCCCTCTCAGAGGCCCTCTGTGGTAAGCTCCTGCCTTGTCCTTCTCCCTCTGCTGATGTCCGTCTTCTTTGCCTTTCTGAATGGGGATTGAGCATGTTAGCCAGAGTCCTTACAATGCAGCCATTCTTGATGAGACCTGATAGACTAGGATCAGAAGGAAGGAGAGGAGGACCTCCCTTATCAGTGGACTTGGGGAGGGACAAGAGTGGAGAAAGGAGAGGGAGGGTGGGATTGGGAAGGGAGGGTGGACGGAGCTACAGGGGGATACAAAGTGAATAAACTGTAATTAATAAAAATAAAATTAAAAAATGAGAAAAAAATAAAATAAATGGTAGTAATAAACATTTTAAGGGCCAACCTTTGAAAACATGTCCGAATGACCTATTGTGATTACTGGTCCTGAGAGTTATCTGTGCTTAAGAATTTCTTAAGATAAAAAACAAAACGAAACAAAAAAAGAATTCCATAAGGACTGATCAAAGCAACAGGCATCGCCCTGTGTGTTTAAAAAAAAAAAAAAAAAACTTGACCATGTAGAAGATGGGAGCTAAGAATTCCTCTCCAAATGCAAACAAGGTTATTTATTTAAGAGGCCTCACACAGGAACCCTGTCTGTTTGCATTAGCCAGGTTCCCAGCCACAAGGCTCTAGCGAAAGGACCTTCATTTTCCTGGCAGTTTTGAGAATCTCTTCACTAATGGAAGGCTCATACCTCCAGAGCTGGATCATGAATTTCAGAACATGGTCTACACCCCTTTGTAAATGGTTAGCTGCTAGGAAAGAACACTGGTACCCATGGAAACCACAAGCATACTTCCCAAGCCAGGGAAGAAACATCCTTACAATAGTTAAAAGACCACCAGCTTCTTCCAGCATTCTCTAAATGTGCGAACCAGTAAAGAAAGTATACCTTTCTTATCACAGTCCTCATACTGAAAGAAAGAAAAATCATTAGGATACAATTGGTTGGAGTTTCCAATGCAATTTGGAAACAGCAATCTTCAATAAATATTTATTTTTATATTTATTTATTTATTGGGATGTGTGTGTGTGTAGATCAGAGGACAACTTGTGAGAGTTAGAGTCAGTTCTTTCTGCAGATCAAACTCAGTTTTTCAGGCTTTTACCTGCTGAGCCATCTTTCTGGTCCCTACACTTCTTTTTTATAAGTTTAATTTTTTTAGAATATATATATATATTATTTATTTATTTATTTTGTTTTTTGAGACAGGGTTTCTCTGTGTACCATTGGTTGTCCTGAACTCGCTTTGTAGACTAGGCTGGCCCTGAACTCACAGCCTCTGCCTCCCCAGTGCTGGGAATAAAGGCGTGAGCCACCATTGCCAGGCTCTCTCTCTCTTTTAAAAAAATAATCTATCTACAGTTGGGATACAGAGTTAATAAAATGTAACTAATAATAACAAACAATAAAAAAATCTATCTATCTATCTATCTATCTATCTATCTATCTATCTATCTATCTAATGTACATGAGTGCTCTGTCTTCATGTACACCTGCATGCCAGAAAAGGGCATCAGATCCCAGTATAGATAGTCATGAGCCACCATGTGGTTGCTGGAAATTGAACTCAGGACCTCTGCAAGAGCAGATAATGCTCTTAACTGCTAAGCCATTTCTCCATTCCCCCTTCTTTAATTCTCTTAATAAGAGAACACATAATATATGGAATTATGATTTTTACATCATTCCAGATATATGCCATAGTTAAGGATTAATTCCTAGGTCCCTTTTCCAGGTCAGGACATATTGTCATCAGGGACCGTGCTAAGAAGAAGCATGAAAATGTGTGTGTGTGTGTGTGTGTGTGTGTGTGTGTGTGTGTGTGTGTGT